>NC_080480.1:11226875-11551250 GCF_030265055.1 Doryrhamphus excisus
TCCACTGTATATTGTGGACTTCTCATGTGATCCCACCGGGCTTTGTTGGACACCTAGTTTGCAGTATTATTAAGCATCTGCCTGCTGCAGATCAATCTGCTATGTTCTTCACCCACTTCCCTTTCTATTCATGGACAAAAATGACAATACATGTCTGAAGGAATTCATCGTTTATGATACCCACTCACTCCAATTAATAAAGTAAAATGAATAAAGTAAAATGCTAAATAATAGTGGTAGATTGCAAAACAAGGTCACATCTGTAGAGTCCACAGCAGGGGTGTCAAAGTCAATCGGGACCAAAACTGAAAACTTAAGTTGTGGGCTGAACTGGATATTACTCCCCACCCCACAATTTTGTACCCTGTTGCAGAGTGGGCATGGGGGTGGAATACATTAAAACAGACAGTTTTTGCGGAAACCACGAACCAAAGAAATATAGCTGAATAGGTGCAGATTCTGGAAGAACTAGAACGCTTTCTGTTCTGGTTATTGTGTGTAGCTGCTCTATAGGAGTCCACAACTCACTACAAGGGACAAAAACTGAGCATATTAGGTCCCCTTTCAACACACATATTAGTATTATTAGTAAGTATTAAAATCCTTCAAACCTTCTTGTCCTTTTTAACCAACATAATTGGTGAATGAAGCACACTCATATGCATCATCAGTTTAACATGGTCAGGTTTTGAGAAAATGTCTCAATAGTACACACCTTTTTTATCCTGGTTCCCCACGTGATCAATACCGGGATTGGAACATAGCAATATAATGCACCCAAGTGGTTGCATTTACAGGTGGGGACAGCTGGTGAATAAGTCTTTGTGTGGACATAGAGAAGTGGGGTACACCCTGGACTGGTTGCCAGCCAATCACAGGGCACATATAGACAAACAACCATTCACACTCACTTTCATACCTATGGACAATTTGGAGTCGCCAATTAACCTAGCATGTTTTTGGAATGTGGGAGGAAGCCGGAGTACCCGGAGAAAACCCACAAATGCACGGGGAGAACATGCAAACTTCTCACAGAGATGGCCGAGGGTGGAATCGAACTCTGGTCGCCTTGCTGTATGGCCTGAGCGCTAACCACTAGTCCACTGTGCAGCCTCTCAAGTATGTTATATCAACACAAAAACATCACAATTGGCAAGATGTGTAACCAGGAAGATTTTTCAGCTGTGGAATAGTCAGGTTATGCATTTCCCAGCATGCTTTGCTGTTGTGAAAATGATCACGTTTGGACTGTCATGTCATCTCTTTAAGTTGTGAACTTGCCCAGACAGAGAGTAATAGTTAAAGTACTACTGTTGAGTGTACAGCACGGTTACAGCATGGTTACATGAACTGGTGACATGATCACGGGCGGACGAACCCACAATCTTCAGGATAGGAGACGACCGCTCTACCATCTCAGTTGTGAATTCCACGCTATAGACAATATTGTTTCCACTTTAAACAAAAATGCCCAAATTATGCCAATTAAGCACTTTGTTTAAGGTCAGCGAGGCCGGCCAAGTCACTGTTGTTTTCCAAACAGTTTTGCGGACCGGGATGAAATTGCTGCACGGGCCTGAGTTTGACACACATGGTCTACAAAGTGTATACCCAATTGAAAAGCATCCCTCATCTTGTCGATCTGTCCATCGGGGAGAGAGTCAATACCCTGCTAATTACATGCTGTTACAAGTCAGACACTGACACGGTGTGTTTGCCTGCAATGATTGGAGTGACAGATGTGTTGTCATGACTCGGACATACACAGATTAGCGACGGTACACCATGTGTTTGTTATTCAAGTCGTGGACTCGTGTATGTGTGACACAGTTGTGAGGTTTTTTTTTCTTACACTGTGTGAGTCACCTGTTTGTCACAGAACTCTCCCATCAAGACGTGTGTGTGTGTGTGTGTCGTAGTGTTACTGTAACCATGGCAACCAAGCCACGTTGTCTCGCTAGTCGCTACCAAGTGTTTTGTTTTTGTGCTCTGAGCATACTTTGAGTTCTTCACCCCCACAAACATAGTGAATAACTCTCCGTGGCACTGCAGCAAACTAGCTAACATGACATTTTCATGCACAATATGCCTTTTAAAAATCATCTGCCATCAAAAATCTATTTTTGGTGCAGGGTATCAATGATGGGAAAAGTGTGATAACCATAGAACCGGAAATGCAACTCATTTGCTAAAGTGGTAGTACACACCTCTCCGTTTGGATAAAGAAGTAATAAGCAGACATTATTAATAGAAGCAGATTTTGTGTCTATGTTGTGAAAAAACATGCCTCCAAGGCACACCCACTACTTAAGATGCCTTTATTCGTCCCTCAGTGGGGAAATTTCAATTGCACAGCAGCAAAGAGGACAGAACCAGTTAAACAGTATAAAATAAACAATATAAAAATAAACAACCTATGAACTATTAAAAAATTAACAATTTTACCCAGGATTATATACAAATACAGTTTGCAAGATAAGATAAGATAAGATATGCCTTTATTCGTCCCTCAGTGGGGAAATTTGCATTGCACAGCAGCAAGAGTACAGAATCAGTTAAGCAGTACAAAATACACAATATAGAAAAATAAACAACCCAAGTATTAACAAAATCAACTAAATATACGACCAGTATAGGACCACACACAAATTTTTTTTAAATGTTACTAGCATTGCCTGGACAGGTTTAATTACATTTCCATTATTTCCAAATGGAAAAATTATTATTATAATGAAGAGGTCAACCTGTGTTCCAATGTGGTTTAATCTGCATTTTCAATTATCAGACATTTGCCTGTATTGCTGTAGTCCATTCAGTTTAAGGAGTGTGTAAATTATTAAGTAGTCTGTCTGAAACTGCTACATAAAACCGCAATTTAAGCAATTAAAATATTACATTGTTTTGTGCTTCAAAAGCCGCAAAAACAATGTACTGAATCATTTATATTGTTACATGTTTGTTCATTTATTTAAAGCAGCTGTATGTCATTGGCTCAAGACGAGCATATGTTACCAATTGTATTTTAAAACAACAGGTTCAGTAAAGGTGTCCATATTTTTCACAATTATGAATTAAACTGGCTGCACGGCAGGCAAGTGGTTAGCGCGCAGACCTCACAGCTAGGAGACCAGGGTTCAATTCCACCCTCAGCCATCTCTGTGTGGAGTTTGCATGTTCTCCCCGTGCATGCGTGGGTTTTCTCCGGGTACTCCGGTTTCCTCCCACATTCCAAAAACATGCTAGGTTAATTGGCCACTCCAAATTGTCCATAGGTATGAATGTGAGTGTGAATGGTTGTTTGTCTATATGTGCCCTGTGATTGGCTGGCAACCAGTCCAGGGTGTACCCCGCCTCTCGCCCGAAGACAGCTGGGATAGGCTCCAGCACCCCCCGCGACCCTCGTGAGGAAAATGAATGAATGAATGAATGTCATTGGTCCCAAATACGATAACTAGGATTCACGTACATGTCCGTGGTGCATACACAAAAGCAGTTTTACAGAAGCGATGTCATTTTATTGTTTACTACCCGGAACTACTTTCTTCATCACAGAAATCCGACCAGCACTGATGCACTACACTGCAGTACACATAGTACAACTGCAAGTGTTTTAGAAAATGGTCAAAAAGTGTGTGTCCAACCCTGTAGGAAAGAATAAAACAAAGCTGACATTTACAGATAACGGACGTACTCGTCAAGTTCTCCTACCGATTTACTTTCAGAGAGAAACAATGAAACACCACGAAAGCAAGAAATAAATAGGTTGAGTGGTGTCGAGGAAGATGAAGGTTAAATCCACATGCATGGCCCCCAGAGAGGCGTGTAGGAGGAGGACTAATTGTCTATGGAGAGGCTCATAAAGTGTTGGGTCATCGGAGTTAATGTTGTCGTGCTTTCATCCCGGCTGCTGTGATTATCTCCTTTTGTTGTCGCTGCCTGTTACACAATCATCCATCTCACACTGTAACTGCTCTGCGTCGTGTTTGTTCCCTCGTTGACTCGCACGTCTTCCCTTTTTGTTTGAAACTAGCTCCCTCACATCCTTATTTCATCAGATTTCAAAATGAAACGGGTAAATACTTTAGAATAGTCACTGTACAGCTGATAAAGCAGTATAGATTGACACATATCCATTGTTGTGTCAGTAACTGGCAACACAAAAACCAAAATAACAACGTCTTGCCTACAGCCAAGCAAAGGGTATCAGAGGGGTGTGAAGCCCACACACAGTATCTATAGCAACAAATGATATACTGACTCTGTTATGTGTGGTGTACACCATGGGGGGAGACCTTCAAGGGTCATGCAGAGGGTTAGGGTGGTATATGTTTGAACTGAAAACCCAATTATCCCAAACATTTCAGGCAGGCTTAATTAGGCTTGTCAGATGTGCTGTAGATCCATTATGTTCCTAATGAAGTCACCCAGATAGAATTAATGGCTTTATAGCACATCATAACCACAAAGTGGCACCCATGATGACAGGATGGCCACAACACCGTCATCACGGTGATCCACCACTGAAAGCTGACGTTGTGGGAAGCCGTGATATTGTTTTGCCCATTACAGGTAGTACTTTGTATTTATATACAATTGATAGATTCCATAATAACCATTTTCCAAATTATACACAAATTGGAGGATGCGGCAGGTCACTTTCATAGATTTTCTACATTTGATGCCAAAACGGTCAACATATGCTAAGCGAGTTGAAGAAAACATTGGAATATTAACTGTTGTTAAGTGGTTAGCGTGCAGACCTCACAACTAGGAGACCCGGGTTCAATCCCACCCTTGGCCATCTGTGTGGAGTCTCCTATCCTGAAGATTGTGGGTTCGTCCGCCCGTGATCATGTCACCAGTTCATGTAACCATGCTGTAACCGTGCTGTACACGACTACCTACAGTAGTACTTTAACTATTACTCTCTGTCTGGACAAGTTAACACCTTAAAGAGACATGACAGTCCAAACGTGATCATTTTCACTACAGCAAAGCATGCTGGGAAATGCATAACCTGCCCATTCCACAGCTGAAAAATCTTCCTGGTTACACATCTTGCCAAGTGGGATGTTTTTGTGTTGATATAAAATACTTTAGGCTGCACGGCGGATAAGTGGCCACACAGCTAGGAGATCCGTGTTCGATTCCACCCTCTGGCATCTCTGTGTGGAGTTTGTATGTTCTCCCCGTGCATGCGTGGGTTTTCTCCGGGTACTCCGTCTTCCTCCCACATTCCAAAAACATGCTAGGTTAATTGGTGACTCCAAATTGTCCATAGGTATGAATGTGAGTGTGAATGGTTGTTTGTCTATATGTGCCCTGTGATTGGCTGGCCACCAGTCCAGGGTGTACCCTGCCTCTCGCCCGAAGACAGCTTGGATAGGCTCCAGCACCCCCACGACCCTCGTGAGGATAAGCGGTAGAAAATGAATGAATGGATGAATGAAGTGACAAGGCAAATGGATATTCATAACAAATGGTGCTCATAAGTAATGCATTTATTGAATTAAAAAAAAACTAGTCGATGGCCCAAAATGGTGGTAAACTTTCAATTCCAAAATAATGACAATGCAGAAAATGCATTGCGGAAAATTTGCCGGTCAGTTTGATAATTTTTTTTCATACAAGAAATACATTTTCATGCCTTTTTTAAAAACTTGTCCATCCATCCATTTTCTATACCGCTTATCCTCACGAGGGTCCCAGGGGGCCTATCCCAGCTGTCTTCGGGCGAGAGGCGGGGATGGTGATTAGCAGTCACCTTGTATATGAACTGAAATTAGGAATGAGTTAAAAAAAAAGGATGGTAGAGACAACCATATTTGGAGAATCACTTGACCTTTTTGATGTGAATAGTTTAAAGCGGGTTTAAAATTAGATGACAATCTTTAAAAATGCTTGATATTTTTATGAGTCAATCGTTAGGGATATAAAATAGGCTAATAATAGTCCAACATTCCATTTTTAAATTGGATAAAAATGATTTGCGCATAAGATATAGGTGCAAATTATGGAATTTTGTTTAGTTAATAGTAATCCCTAGTTGATTTTGAGGTTAATTTGTACCAGACCAGACTGTGGTAAGTCAATTTAATAGGATTATTCATTCATTAATTTTTCTACTGCTTATCCTCACAAGGGTCGCGGATGGGTGGGAGGCTACTGGAGCCTATCCCAGCAATCTTTGGGCAAGAGGCGGGGTACACCTTGGACTGGTGGCCAGCCAATCACAGGGCACATATAGACAAACAACCATTCACACTCACATTCATACCTATGGACAATTTGGAGTCGCCAATTAACCTAGCATGTTTTTGGAATGTGAGAGGAAACCGGAGTACCCGGAGAAAACCCATACATGCACGGGGAGAACATGCAAACTCCACACAGAAGAACAAAAAATGCGATCATATAATTTCTTGATATTTAAGGTATTTAAATTTCATTTACTGTAAAAAAAAGTAGGCCGGAAACTGACCAGAAACTCCAGTAAACCAATATAAAACCTTCTGTAGAACACAAACACTTTCCATGTTTGTACCCTTTAGGTCTGGCCTTCATGCTTTTATTTTGTTGTACTTCCGAAGCCAATACATTAGGACGGCATGAAGGGCTTTGCACGTGCAAAGTACACAGCAATACATCGCTAAGCTTCTTCTACGAAACACTACAATATATTAATTGCCTCTTACATTAGAAAGTTTTATACTGTATACCGTAAATCAGGGGTGTCCAAAGTGAGGCTGAGGGCCATTTACAGCCCGCAACTGTTTTTTTTTTATTGGTCATCGGCACATTCAAAAGAACAAAATTTAACAAGAAAAATAAAAACTGAGAAAAAATGAGCAGTAATTTTACAAGGAGAATAAAGTCATAAAATTGGAAAAAAACTGCATAATGTTGAAATATTAAAGACTAAAATGTGTAATTTTGTCATAATATTAAGAAAAACAAACAAATTAAATAAGAATGTTGCTATATTGATAAAATCAGGTGGGGGGAAAAGTTATACCATTCGGACAATGAAGTCATAATATGAGAAAAAAGTAATAATATTGTTCAACAAGATTGTTGAAATATTTACAAGATCCAGCCCATATTGTGATTGTATTTAATGGTGGTCCAGTATCCATGACAATGGGGATTTAAACTTTTAAAAGAACATTCAGCAAACAGCTCACTTAGCAAGGCCCTCTGCACAAACGTATCCCATTATGCAAAGTGCACTTGCTTCTTGTAGTAGTGAGCAACTTTTTTTCTATTCTCGAAAAAAAAAAAATGTAAACATAGCAACTTAGATTCATTAAGCAAACACAGCTACTTTCTTTTTCAGCAATAAGAGTAAATATCTCTAAAACAAGCCGAGTGTGATTTCATTTTTCACCTCATTTAGCTGGCTAAGCTGATAACCCCTAATTGTGTGGATGGTGGAGGACTAACAGGCCTCTGCACGCTTGCACGCAGCCCTGCTAGGATGGTGATGCAATTAGCTAAGTGTTTCACACTTCAAAGGTCAGAAGCTTGAGTTGATTGAAAATTTGCTTGTGTTGCACAAATAAAACCAATTACCTTCATGCCTCATGGGGGCTCACGAGTATGTGGCGGGAAGAGGAGGTGGGGACCAATAAGTCTGATGGAAGAGGACAAATAAGAAGGCGCAGTTTTGATAATGTTCAGTCACAGGATCTGCTGGTTCAATCACCACACTGCTCATCTGTATCCCTTGACCTTATTTTTTATTCCATAAGAAGCTCTTGAAAAGATTGAATCGTGCACATTTCCTGGACTGACATAGGCAAAAGATGTGTCTTTTCTTCTTAATGCTGAATCTACTCATACCTGAAGTCATTCACTAAGCATATTTAAGCAAATTGTGTGTATTTTCACCTAAATAAAACATTTCCAAGCTTAAAAATGCATGAATGAGCTAAAATTAGGGCTGTCAAAAATAACGCATTAATGGCGGTAACTAATTAATTTAATTAACTATGTTAAATTTTTTAGCGTAATTAACATATGCGCACCACAACAAGCACGTCTCGGGTCTGATAGGTGTGTCGTCATAACACACTCATCAGACCCGTCTCTACTTCTTTCTTCCTTTTGTTCACATTCTCAGTACAAGAATGCCAGATGCATTCAGGCACACTCCGAACATCACAAACACGGCTTAATAATGCGTGCAAGTGTGTGTGGAAATAAACAGGAAGCTCAAGAAAAACATTCATTCATTTTCTACCGCTTTTCCTCACGAGGGTCGCGGGGGTGCTGGAGGCTATCCCAGCTGTCTTGGGGCGAGAGGCGGGGTACACCCTGAACTGGTCGCCAGCCAATCACAGGGCACATATAGACAAACAACCATTCACACTCACATTCATACCTATGGACAATTTGGAGTCGCCAATTAACCTAGCATGTTTTTGGAATGTGGGAGGAAACCGGAGTACCAGGAGAAAACCCACGCATGCACGGGGAGAACATGCAAACTCCACACAGAGATGCCCGAGGGTGGAATTGAACCCTGGTCTACTAGCTGTGAGGTCTTGCATGCTAATCACTCGACCGCCGTGCCGCATCAAGAAAAACAAGAATTGGATATTCTTAGCACTCATTTCCTAACTCTTAAAAGCAGTTTCATGAGATTCAAGTGCCGCTACACTGAAGCGCTCGGCTTCTTTAGCGGCAGCACGACTCCCCGCAATGACAGTCCACAAAATTTCACCGTGCTCTGGATCGCAAAAAGGAAGGGTGTTCAAAATGTAAATTATGGTACCTTTTATAGAAATTGGGGATTTATGGTTGGACTCTCACTGGTAAAATGAGCTGGGTGAATTGTTGAGGAGGGGGGCTGTTGTGTGTGCTGGGGGAAATACTGCTGGACTGTCAAAATAAACCTGAAGAGCCCTCAACCTCATAGTCTGGTGTACCTTTCAGAGGCTATGGCTATGCTGGGCTAGTAAGAGGCCATTTTCCCAACTAAAATCTTACATTTATAATAACAGTTTAAAGCGGGATTCAAACATTCTACTACAATTACAAACTACAAACTACAGGAGACTAGTGTCAACAAATGAATTTTTTGCTTGATTGGCATAGTCAATTAATTTAGAGCTCTTAATACATAATTATATATATATATATCATCATATATCTTTCTATTCATTAAATATAATAAAAATTGGCATATTTCAGAATTAGTGGTTATGGTGATTAATCATGATTAATGCATTAAAAAACTGTGATTAATCTGATTAAAAAATGAATCATTTGACAGCCCAAACTAAAATACAAATATAAGACATTCAGAAAACACAGACATTATATTATGTAGTACTCCACACAGAGCTCGACTCACTTGGTATCACAAAAGTGTCATTTTTATTTGGAGATAAAAAATGCTTGCATGTGTGAAAATTGGAAATGCTGCGGATGAATGAGCAGAAAACAGCGTCACTCAGTCAGACGACAAATGAGTCAATTTAGTCATGTCGAGATGACTCATATTGATGGATGACAAATTTAAGGGTTACATCAAGGGGTTACATCAATCAGGGTCTTAATTTGCAACAACAAAAGAAGAATGAAATAAAAATTGGGACACCAAGTTGCTTCTACTTCTGGACCATTGAACCAAAAAAGGTCAACAATTGTCAAAACACGCACCCCTAGTATTTTGCTGACCCATACACTACATAGTGCTGCTGTTATTAAACCCCATAAGTAATGAGTTAATGACTTAAAACTTTCCCACATCTCTGCAAAACCTTTGCTATAAATTCAGGTTGTTTTGCCTAATCACCGCCAAATTTGGTGCACATCTTTAGGAGAATGACGAGTACATGTGTGGGAAATCTCAACAAGATTGGTTGAAAAACATGGCCGCCATCACGCAAAACATCTGATCAAATTGGCCATAATTCATTGAGCATTTGTCTAATGATGAAAAATCTTTGAGGATATTGGTATTTCATGTATGCTAGCATGACTATAACCCATAGGGGGCGACACATTTTTAAAAAAAAATTCCATTTGAAAAAATAAGTTTCAACCATGGAAGAAAACAACACAATGTTACAATCCATGGACACACAACAGGCGTTGTGGCTTACGTGGGAAGCCAACCCCGGTGCCATGTGCGTCTGCCCCGTGTTGATGTGAGAGGTCTGGAGTATAAAGAGGAGGAATTCAGACGTGTGGGTGTGTGTGGTCAAGCTGTGGTACAGTGTGGATTTTCCCCTCTGTATTTATGATGGTCAAAGTGGGACGTTCACACACTACTGACGCTCTGCATAGACGCTGGGCACTTGAAAGAAAAGCTCTAGTTGCTTTACTTCCTCTGTGGGTTGTGACAGCGGAGGCAAAATTATGTAAACTTCCGTATACTTTAAGCAACAATATGTGGTGTTTTATCTTAAAGTAGTGGTTATTTTCTGTCATGCTCCCCTAAGGGAAAGAAATGTAGATGAACTTGTCATATCTATTCATTTATATGTACTGTACTGTACTGTACTGAAACTGAAACCAGGAAAACACAACATAATGGACAGCATACAAGTACATTCAAGACTTACTCCAGTACAGTGGTTCAAATAGGGTTTGAATCTCCGCTTGGGGCGTTTGCATGTTCTCCTCGTGCATGCGTGGGTTTTCCCCGGGTAGAGGCCGGATACACCCTGGACTGGTCACCAGCCAATCACAGGGCACATATAGACAAACAACCATTCACACTCACATTCATACCTATGGACAATTTGGAGTCGCCAATTAACCTAGCATGTTTTTGGAATGTGGGAGGAAACCGGAGTCCCTGGAGAAAACCCACACATGCACGGGGAGAACATGAAAACTCCACACAGAGATGGCTGAGTATGGAATTGAGCTCGGGTCTCCTAGGTTTGAGGCCATCATGCTAACCACTCTTCCGCCGTGCAGTCTGCAAAAAACATGCAACTTTAAATTGTCCATAGGTATGAATGTGAGTGTGCATTATTGTGTCTATATGTGGCCTGCGATTGGCTGGCGGCCAGTCCAGGGTGTACCCTGCCCGGACAGTGGATGGACAGATAAAAAGATTCTCAACTGTGCCCATTTTAGCCCAGGTATATGTGGTTCACATTGTGGTTCGAATTTCATAGTTTCACTCAAACATTGTTTTTCAAACTTCACAAACGATGCTATTTTGTGGATGAATGTGAACTATAGTAAAAAAAATATATATATTTATGCTTTTTCCACTTTTCTGACCTATAGATGTTGTATTCTCATGTTAAACGATGCCAAAGTTTCAGCTAATGTTTACATATTTGGTAATGAGCCCTGGCAGAATTTTGGGATGATCTGAACAGTCAGTTTCAGAGTTTTTTCAAACAACAGCTCACTGTGATGCCACAGTAAACAGGACTTCCTTATTATGGGTGTTTTCGGATACAAGCTGTAGGCCTTCCCCGTTCTCCTGCACTGTTTCCCTGCTCTGTTTTCACCGTGTCAGCATGGAATAATGGCTTCCAGGAAAAATTTTTGTTCAGATTTGAAGGACAGTTAACTTACCTTATGAGGCCAGCAGAAGTGGTTGGAGTTGCATATTGAAAAGTAATCGAAAAATATGTTTCGGCAGTAGTTTGGAAGTCCTTGGGAGCACTTAGAATTATGACCAATCACAGCGGAGTGGATGTGCTCTAAGGCAACCTGTGGATGGAATCAATTAAAACAGACCGTTTTAGAAATACAGCCGGAATAGACACAGAGATCTAGAAGCTTTCTGTGTGGGTTATTGTGTGTAGCAGCTCTATAGGAGCGCACAAGTTTAAAGACAGCTTAGTTAAAGTGAATGTACTGTATGTTTTCTTGGTAGGAGGTTATCTTCTCTAACTGATGGTGACATGCCACCTGCCTGATCGCTGGCCTTTCCACCCGCTACCCCCGCTGTCACAAGACAGGCCCTGAGCCGGCACAACACTGCAGCCTAAATGTCACAGTGCCGCCTTCTCCACAGAGGTGAGACAGCAGGGCACCCTAAAGTGCTGTCCAAACCCACTCAGAATCTCACGTGTAGTGGGGCTTTTAGAGCTGCTCAAAGGATGGGAATTAAAGCGTTTAGCATGGGATTTTTAGAACAGAAAACAGTCAGTTAAAGAACTGCACACACACACACACACACACACACATATATATATATATATATATATATATATACAGCCCTGATGAAAGTCTTAACACCAGTTACACTATATAGTGTGGTGTTGCTGAAAGAACTTTCAGTTTTTTAAATGTAAATGGCTGGAAAGCACACATACGCATAGTAGTTGGTTAATATTCTGCATTATACGTTGGTAGTGTCTTATCTGTTTTATCCACCTATTGCGTTGCTGTGTGTAGTTGTTTTGACACCACAACTCGGAATAGTGTAATGGCTAATATACAGGGTCAGGTAAAACAATCTGACACATTTGTAGGTTTAATAAAAGGCAAATAAAGTGTTTTTATTTTCCAAAAGTACATATGATGCCATTTTGTTTCATTATGTTTTAAAAATGTAATCCGTTCTGGTGGTGTGACGTTGCCTGGTTGATTTTCGTTTCAATGCAGGTCCAGTAGCTCTGGAGTTGGTAACCCATAACAAGATGGTGTTTGGAGCTGGTACAGGATCAAGTCTACCAAGATCACGGAACCCTCGTTGTGTTGCAAATTTGTTTGTTTTGATAAACGTTTCCACAATGAAAATGCAATGCTCACCAGTCCAATTCATGGCAGCAACTGAAAAAGAAACAAAAAACAATGGCATTATAGAGAAACAAAGCAAAATGACATTACATGTACTTTTCCAAAAGTAATGTTTTTTACTTTATTTGCCTTTTATTTAACCTACAAATATGTCAGATCATTTTGCCTGACCCTGTATATGCCTCACACAGGTACACTACACTTGAATACCATCTCATGGCTCAAATGTGACATGACGCAATGATCTTTGAATGATAATGTTAATATTTTTTTAAAATACTCAAATATTGGGATATAATTAATAGGACAATAATCAACCAGCAAAATGTATCATGCTTGCATGCATGTCCAAATAAAATTCAACCATTGCCATATTCTCATAACCAACTGTGTGAACTGCATGTCAACATCGACTGTGTGTGTGCAGCAACTCTGTCAGCAGCTATTCAAAGTGAAGTTTTCTTCAGTATTTCATATTTTATTTACAACCTTCCATGAAGTACTACTGCTGCTGCTGCTGTAGAGCTGAGAAGCACAGATGGAGAATGATGGGCAGGGACGCTGTGCAAAAAAAAAAGACACAATTGTCCTTAAAGCAATGCAATAGTCATTTTTCATGCTGAATGAAGAAGCTGTGAGGGCCACACAATAACTGTCACCTTTTCTGGTGGAACAAGCCGCAACTAGATAAAACTGCACATATAAAAAGTGAGTCAGGTTGCAGAGAGCAGATTTGAAGCAACACCCCTCCACTCTTGTTCATTATCCCTTTCTTGACATTACCGTGTGGAAAATGGGTATTACTTCAGACGTAATAGCAATTTGCCCCCCGTGTAAATCCCCCTACTTGTCCTCTCTCAAAGCTAGTAAAAAGATGGCCTGCCAGAGTGCAGAGGCACGATGCATACAAAATCAACAGAGGGTTGTCCAAAATCCATGGGAGGTATAAAAACCCTTGAATAGATTCTTGCTGACCAGTGTTCTTTACAAGCTTTTTTAAGTGGCAGTGCTTCAAAATCCATCAGCCATGAAAATGATTTGAAATTAATATACCTCCATCAAGCATGGAAAACTATCTAAATGACATTATCCATTAATGGACTATGGGGTAATTATGACTGAGCTCAATGACCTCTACCTAGCAACAAGTGGCCATCTGTTCTTAATTGGCCTGCAGGGTACACATTATTGTGCTTGATGAACTAAACCAATTTTATTAACCTATGGGGCAATTACAATTTTAGCCCTAAAATCTGCCCAGCAACAGTTGGCCATTTTTCCGTAGGCTAATGACTGAGCCCTTTGAACTCTGAATAGCAACAAGTGGCCTTTTTTTTATTATTTACCTATTGGGCGGTTAGGATCACTCTCTGGTTTCTGCCTAGCAACCAGTTGTTCCATTGACCTTATGAAGTAGTTATGATTCTGTCTGAGTATAAAGTAATCCATTGTTGTGGCAGCCATTTTTCAAAAGACAACCCTTTCATTTTGACTGACCAAAAGAAAGATTAGACTCCAGTCTTTCATCAGAAAAATAGTTTGTCATTCCCTTTATCTGATCTTTAGTAATCAGCAGTAAAACATAGTAAAGTTTCAGAAAAATATCAGTTCCTAACTAAAACAGATATATTTCAGGCACAACTTTCACTTTGAGATTTTTTTTTAATTTTAATTAAATAATGTATTTACAATACAACAACATGAATTACTCATAGTTTTCACATTTGGAAAGGTTTGTGTGCACGTGTGTGTGTGTGTGTGCATGCGTTAAAATTTGCTTGCATTTGTAACCTTTTGCATGCTACACTCCTCCATGCACTCTCACTTCCTTCACATGTGATTTTTTTCCTGTGATTTCTGCCACCCTGTGGCCGTTTTTATGACTTAAAATTGCTCTGAAGTGAAATCCATCAGTGGAATGTTGCGTCATCATCCCCTTTGTGTAAAAGATGTATAAATATGTCTTTGGGATCAAATATTTGGGTTTGTAAAACGTAGAAGTATGTCTCTGTTATCAAATTTGTTAATTGGTTCGAGAACCGACTGTGATAAATTAATTTCCATGAAGTATAATTTATTTTTTTTTAATCGGATATGTTCAGCGTTTTCGCCAATTTAGTCGACATGACAACAGAAAATCAGCCATTGAAAACACAAATAAGGCTCATAATTGTGTAACTGTTGATATGTTCCAGTTGCGCAAACAGGAAGTGATGTCCAGAAGTTAAGAGTTGAATTTTAGCTTGGTGTGGGTTATGGCCGCAACAGCTGATCATGTTGGGATGTGTGAAATTTCTTAAATATGCATATTTTTACTAATAATAGGCCTTATTCGACAACAAAACTTTTTTGTTGTTTTTTTGGAAAACATATACGTGTTATCTTTATGTTGAATCTCAATGCTGTCGAGTTGTTTCATTGACGTCTGGGGCTGTGCACGAGTGCACCGACTTAGCGACAGTAGTGGTTCAAGCAATTACACCACCATGCAAACCAGACCGTTTTCCAAAACATTGATTAAATATGAACTCCATGCCACTTGCATATAATTGTTTTGAGGTGCCGTGATTGGCAATTGGAGAGTTCTTTCATCAGCAGGTTGCCTGGATGGCGCTGCAGGACTAATTGGAATAATTTACCCGCTGACTTTGAAGTGTAAAATACATGAGTGGGAGAGGAGCTTTGTGAAAGGTCAGAGCCAAAAGCTTCTACAACTATAAACACTGCTGCTTTGTTCTGTTGCTGAATGGCTCACAGAGATATCCTTCTTTTTTGATTTTTCGCTTTGATTTCTAATGCAAGATGTTGGTTCGACCACTGATTTTGATCATACGATTTGTTTGGGCGGTCTGAATAAAAAAGAAATAGTCACCTTTGTAACCTGCTTGCTGTAAAAGACACAGTCTATCCAACAACACTGCACTTCTTCTGACTTTCCCAAACATAATAAACAGTAAACCAGTATTCAGGTGTGTCAGATGTGCAAATTATTACTCAAGGCTGTCTCTGGCATGGACCAAATTACCTGCAGCCACATTTAACATGCTATTGCAAAGTTTGCACTACAGAGTACAGGGTTCACTTTGAATATAGTGCCACAGATGCTAAGAAACAAGCCAGGGTTTATCTGTTGGCTTCCATTAAAATTAACATTAGTGCCCAGGGTTATATTTATATTTGGGGGCCCAAGTCAAACCTAGTCACTGGAGCCCTCCAAATCCGAGTCTGCATTTTTTGCATACCGACGCAGTGGATACACTGGATAAACTCGGCAAGATGCTTGTTTTTTCTGCGCGTTTTATTTTTAAATATGAGGATTTTTTTTAATTTACCATCTTAATCAGTATGTGTATCAAAAGATCTGCTGTGGCGACTCTGAAATCAGGAAAAAGCCAAAAGAAACAAACAAAGAAACACAGAGGGCACATGTCATGTGCTGGAAGATACAGCTATCCCATCAGTCAGCATTCCTAGGCATACATTGTAAGTAACTGTTTTGTGTGTGTGTGTATGTGTCACTATAGCCTAATCTGTCTGGCACACAGCAAAAGTATTCTCTGCCTGAGGGAGGGAAGTAGCGTTAGTTCTGATCAATGCGCCTTGGAAAGATGTTCCGGTAATGTTTAAAATCATCAATATATTTTAAGTATTTTAAGTATGTTATCATCAATATACTTGTTCTTGCATGCATACAGCATATATATAAAACAATAAAATGTTTTTTTTTCATAGTCGAAATTGGTGTCCCATTGACGTGCATTGTTAGCTAGCTCATATTAACTTGTTTTTGAGCGTGTTAATGCACAGAAAATGGAAAGAAATATGCACATTTCTCATAAGGATTGTGAATGATGGGCAAAATTCCAACAAGTCCAACCTGTTGTGCGCACCAGTCAAGAAGACTGGGACTGGGAGATGGACCTTGGTCCGCTTGCATGTGAACTGGTGCCGTTTGGTTCAAATTGTGAATGTTGTGAATGTTACACAGCTCAAAGGCGCGGACCAGTGTTAAAATGACAGCAGAAAAATGGAAGAGAAAATGTGTTGGAAGTGCTCTCTGGATATGAATAACACCCCTAGAGTCACCTTTGAAGTATACCAATATAGCAAACATAATAACAGTAAATAAAGCATTTGCCTCCTCATCGTCTCGGAATTCACTGTGGCAATGTGTGTCATTTAGATGGCACGGCTGAGAAGGTTGAAGATGTTTGCGCACTGTTTACACACTTGGCACGCAATTCGTGACCAAAAATGGTTTACTTGAGAATTCCCTTTGACTTCCTCCAAGATGTGGTCCATTCATATGAATGAGACATGCTTTGATACACATTGCCTGCATTGTTTAGGCATATGGTGCGTTCACAATTATTCATTCATTTTCTACTGCTTAAGGGTCACGGGGGTGCTGGAGCCTATCCCAGCTGTCTTCGGGTGAGAGGCGGGGTACACCCTGGACTGGTCGCCAGCCAATCACAGGGCACATATAGACAAACAACCATTCACACTCACATTCATACCTATGGACAATTTGGACCTAGCATGTTTTTGGAATGTGCGAGAAAACCGGAGTACCCAGAGAAAACCCACGCATGCACGGGGTGAGAACATGCAAACTCCACAAGGGTGGGATTGAACTCGGGTGTCCTAGCTGTGAGGTCTGCGCACTAACCACTCGACCGCCGTGCAGCCTGCATTCACAATTAGTTAACAGAAATGTACAGTTCACATATACTTCACACATGTTTATGACCAGTTTACTCATTGGCCCGCATGCAAAAATGACCCCCACAATTTGTATCAAAATAGACTAGTGGTAGGTTATCCATGCTAACCTGTCATGGATAAAGTGGTATGACTCAACACTAGAGTCCACTAAAGGGCTGACACACACAGTAAGAAAATCCCTTCCCGTTGTTTAACCCTATCGCTTGTCAGACATTTCCTCAATTGAAATCCTCTTATCTGAGTGACATTTGCAATGGCACAGTTGGAAAACTTTATAAAGTATTTTCTGTATTGACTGTCTTGTTCTGTAGGACACGGTTTTACCAAGCTACATAAGAGTCTCAGCTAAATCAATATCATGAGCCAGTTTCAAAGTCACTTCATTTCAACTCGGGCACAAATAGCTTTTGGGGGTTTTGAAAGGGGAGAAAAGGCAACACAACAGGGAGCAATTTCACCAATTTGGTTCCACAACCCTGGTGGGTATTTTGTGTCAGTAATTTTTACCATCAGTGTGACAATATTCGGTATTGGGGGGTCTCTTGAACATCCTGATTTAATAAGCAGTAACCTCAATAACATGATTTAATTTGCCAATCAAAATATGCCACAAATTGTCACCTCTGGAAGGTTTTTTTTGGACACCCTGATGAGGGACAGGAAGTGTCCCCGAATCCCTGGACCAGAAAGGTGCAATGGAAGCAGCCTAGAATAACATGACATCATTTGATAGCCATGACAAAATTTAACAAAGACCCTTCTGAAAAGTGCCTTTTTCTGCCATTTTTGGGGCCTGCCAGGACACCCTATTGAGGGGCAGAAGGGCGGCAACCCTGAAAAAAAAATTGTACATAGACTCACATGTTAGCATGAATAGGATACCAGCTGGGTATGGTCTCATCAATGTAGCATTCCTGATAGTAACCGTTGTAGTAAAATACTACTGCGATGGAGCAGTGATTCACACAGGAGCTGCTGTCAGCCCCAACTCACACTGGATCCATCCCGACCGCCAGAAGCATTCCTGAAGATATTAAAATGGCTGTTGTAGGCTCACACTAGCACCGTCGACCAAACGGAAAGAATCGGTTCAGGTTGTAACTTTTTTTTTTTCAGGTGGCATAGACGCTATTAATAATAAACATGAAAAAATATCTGTTTTTGTACTTGTTGTATGAAATCAAAAAGCACAAAAAAAAATCGCTGAGCTTGATGAAGGGAGCCACAACAAGGCTTCAGAGGAGTGGGTTGCCGACCCCCGTCCTAGCCTAAAAAATGCCGTTAACCTGCATAACTATAAAAATCGATATCATAAGCTAGTTTGAAGGTCACTTATTTCAACTCATCCACAAATAGCTATTGGAATTCTGAAAGGGTCGGAAAGACAACATAAGAGGCGCAATTTCACCAATTCGGTCGACCGCCACAACCCTCATGGCTCCACTTTTGTGTCAGTATTTTTTAGCATCAGTCCCTCGCCTAAAGTTACCATCAGCATCAGTCAACGTCACTGCGGCAATTTTTTGTTCTTTATTTTTTCCCTATTTCCATCTCCTTCACTTTCATCAGCAGGGCTGTCACTCATGTATGTGTTCAATAATTCACAACTATATTTTTTCTTTATTCGTCAGATGGAAAGAAACCACCGCCTTGGCTGGCTCCCGGACCTGGCTGTGAAATTGCAGTGCCAGGTGGGCATTAACCTGACTGGGTATGTACATATTAATGTGTTCATTATCTGCGGCGTGATGTGCCGCACACGCCGATGCTGACGCGCTAGTGACATTCCGGTGACAAGAGGACACAAACTGAACTGAACACACAGCAATGTAAATCCCACTCTCCCTCATTCTCATACACCCACGTTCACTTTCACTTTCTTTTCTTTTTCTAACTGCCTCAACAGAAGGTGTAGGACAGCAACATATCTCAAAAACATCTCCCAGCGACTCAACAGAAGGTGTAGGACAGCAACATCGCTCATAAGCAACTCCCAGCAAAAGTCAAGTCAAACTAACTGCAACTTGTTGATGCACTTTCAGTTACTGATTAGTGAGTCATGGTTTACTGAAAATAGATTCAGGCAGTGAAGTGTTATGACTGGGTTTTGGTTTCAGGGAAGTCCCGACTGTGAAAATCCTGCATGTGTTGTGTGGGTGAAATGCATTGGATAGTTGTATGGTTGGATGGTTTTGGTTCTCATTTGTCTTCTTTCTGTTTGGGCTTTTCCCTTCAGGGGTCGCCACAGCAAATCAATCTCCTCCATTCAACCCCGTCTCTCTCACATCCATAAACCTCCTCTTTGGTCTTCCTCTACACCTCCTACCTGGCAGCTCTAAACGCAGCATCCTTCTACCAATATATTCACTATCTCTCCTCTGGACATGTCCCAACCATCTCAGTCTGGCCTCTCTGACTTTGTCTCCAAGGCCTCTAACATGTAATGTCCCTTTGATGTACTCCTTCCTGATCCTATCCATCCTGGTCACTCCCATGGCTTTAGTAGTGAAGGTGAACCCCCATATTCTTCTTCTTTCTCTTTCGGCTTTTCCCTTTCAGGGTTCGCCACAGCAAATCAAGCGCCTCCATTCTGCATCTGTCTCTCTCACACCAACTACCCTCATGTCCTCCTTCACTACATCCATAAACCTCCTCTTTGGTCTTCCTCTACGCATCCTACCTGGCAGCTCTAAACGCAGCATCCTTCTACCAATATATTCACTATCTCTCCTCTGGACAACCCAACCATCTCAGTCTGGCCTCTCTAAGGGCCTTCAACATGTAATGTCCCTCTGATGTACTCGTTCCTGATCCTATCCATCCTAGTCACTCCCAATGAGAACGTCAGCATCCTCATCTCTGCTACATCCAGCTGTCTTTTCCTCAGTGTCACTGTCTCTACGGATCGGTGCAGCCTCGGCAGTAATACGGTCGCTGTACCGGACTGTCGTGGTGAAAAAAGAGCTGAGCCGGAAGGCAAAGCTCTCAATTTACCGGTCGATCTATGTTTCCACCCTCACCTATGGTCGGAAGCTTTGGGTCATGTCCGAAAGAATGAGATCGCGGATACAGGTGGATGAAATGAGTTTCCTCCGTAGGGTAGCTGGACTCACCCTAAGAGATAGGGTGAGGAGCTCAGTCATCCGGGAGGGGCTCAGAGTAGAGCCGCTTCTCCTTCACATCGAGAGGAGTCAGTTGAGGTGGCTCAGGCATCTAGTCCGGATGCCTCCCGGACGCCTCCCTGGTGAGGTGTTCCAGGCATGCCCAGCCGGGAATAGGCCCCGGGGCAGACCTAGGACACGCTGGAGGGACTATGTCTCATAGCTGCCCTGGGAACGCCTTGGTGTCCTCCCGGTGGAGCTGGAGGAGGTGGCCGGGGACTGGGAAGTCTGGGCTTCCCTACTGAGACTGCTGCCCCCGCGACCCGGACCCGGATAAGCAGAGGAAAATGGATGGATGGATGGATGGATGGATGGATGGCACTGTCTCTAGACCAAACAACATGGCTGGTCTCGCCACAGTTTTGTATACCTTTCCTTTCATTTTAGCTGAAACTCTTCTATCACACATCACGCCTGACACTTTTCTCCACCCGTTCCATCCTGCCTGCACACGCTTCTTCACCTCCTTTTCACAATCACTATTGTTCTGAATTGTTGGCCTCAATCACTTAGAACTCTCCACCTTCTGTATCTCTTCTCCCTGTAACCTCACTCTTCCACTTGGGTCCCTCTCATTCACACACATATACTTTTTAAACATTTAGAGCTATAACAATAATCTCTGTGTAGCTTAGTTAATATGTAGGTCACATTATATAAATGGGGCGCTGTTGGCGGTTTTTGGAGGTTTTTTCATAAGGCTTCATAGATGGAAAAGTTTTTATATCTTTAGAAAAAGCCCAAAAAGTGCAGTTTTCCTTTAAATATTTTTTTCTAAAAGTGGGTCTTTTCAAGTAGAGGTTGTCTACCATTCTGGTTCATCTATTCAGTTCAATACAAAATCTAGAAAAAATGACCTAATTTGAGAGAAATCGTTGATACAGTTTGCCTTCAGGTTTTATAGAGTAAGAATATCTCTGCCCATGTCAGACCAGCTAGACACTGACTCATTATTCTCCTTCCCCATCATTTGATAACGTCTGCACAGCAAGCTCTTCCCTAGATGAACATCATTTCTTAATGGCTGACTCATTGCTCAATCTATCCCACTTCCTCCCACTGGGTTTAGGGAAGCGTTAGTGCAGCTCGCTCTACGGGGTTGTAAGTCATAAAAGGATACAAACCATAAACGACCTTTTTTAGAGGTTATATTCTCACACACCTGTCAACCTTTTTCCTAAGGAAACTCCCTTAGTTTGGCATTTTTCCCCCCATTGCCCTCCCCTTTTGGTAATGGTTTCATTTCATTTGAACATGCATCAGATTACAATTGAGTGCATCACATAATCAGTTCACAGTTCCACATGTCCAAAAGGAGTAGGAAGAAGCAAAGCTTATTAAATCCTACCCCTCCATCTGGTACTTTTACAATCAGTAACTGTTACATTTGTTCACTTCCTGCTTTACTAATATAGTTTAAGTTTTTTTTTTTTTGTTTTTTTTTGTCACGTACCGAAGTACAAGGTGATATGACCATCCAATGACATAATGGGTACCATAGTAAGTGTCAATATAGTGATATGTATAGCACATCATGACTGGTTCAAGACTCTTCATCCTTGTATTTAGCAAACATCAACTGCTTGTATTGTTTCTTGAATTGGCTCATCGTTGTGCATTGTTTGATTTCCTTACTCAATCCATTCCATAGTTTGATTCCACATACTGAAATGCTATGGCTTTTTAACGTAGTCCTAGTATACGTAGAAGTGTTTCAAATGTAGTTCTTCCCTGAGATCATATTTCTCCTCTCTTGTAGAGAAGTATTGGATGACATTTTTAGGTAATTGGTTATTTTTAGCCTTATGCATTATTTTAGCTGTTTGAAGATGAACTATATCAGCAAGTTGAAGTATTTGTGATTTTAGAAATAAGGAGTTAGTATGTTCTCTGTAGGCGGCATTATGAATTATCCTTACTACCCTTTTTTGCAGTACATTTAGCGAGTGAAGATTGCTTTTATAGTTATTACCCCATATTTCCACACAATAAGTAAGATATGGTAGAACCAGAGAGCAATAAAGAGTGTGGAGTGATTTCTGATAAATTTTGCTTTGTTCAATACTGAAATATTTCTGGCCACCTTATGTTGTATATTTGTAATATGAGGTTTCCAGCTCATATTTTCATCTATTGTGATCCCCAGAAATTTATTGTCCTTCACCCTTTCAATATCTACACCGTCTATTTGTATTTGCTGGTGAGTGTCCTTTCTGCTGTTACCAAACAACATGATTTTAGTTTTACTTAGGTTTAAGGACAATGTATTATCTTCAAACCATTTTTTAAAAAGTGTCCTGTAAGCTGTTGGGTTGCACATGGAAAACACTTTTTTTGGAACATGTACCTTATTTTCAAATGCAGATGTTGACAGGTATGTGCTCTCAGGAAAGGGCATTTGAGCGCAATGGTGGAGGTCATCCCCGACTTTGTCAGAAAGTGCTATACTTGACTTCCTCCTCATTATTCAGAATTCCGAAACTGTGAATGTTCTGCATGAAATATGTATACTGTGCAGTATTGGTATGAAATATTAAACATGCATATAATGAATAGGCTGTATGTCATGTCAAAATAATGTGGCGAAGTGAGTGATAACGTAGTTTGGCTACACCGCTGGCTCTTTGCTCTTACTTTGATTAGATTTGTCTGAAAGCACAAAAACACACGCAATAATCAAAGACAGCCAAAAATATTTTTTTGAAAAAAGGGAATGATCTATTTAAACATATGTAACACCATTTACAATGTACAACTACACAATTATGCTTGAAACCAAGTTTCCAGTTAAAGGCAAAATAAGGTGCAAGAGGTAATCGTAATCAACAACTGGACATGTTGTGGCGTTATACAAATAAGGCACCATGCAGCATTTCCTACAGTTGGCAGCAAATACACCATCATAATGTCTACTGGCATTACAGGTTCATTTATAATCATAGCAATGTTATTAGTCATGGTGCTTTTGGTAACGTACAAAAGTGAATATGCATGAGAGAGTGTGATACAGTCCTCAAATATACATACAAATACCTGGAAATTACCATTAGATTATGCAGAAAATGCATTTTGTGAAAGCTTCCAATTGATGATGGCTGACCCTGAATCAGACCAGACAGCATTACTGGGATATATTAACTTCATATTAACTCTGTGACTTGTTGAGCTGGTCCCTAATGACTAAATGTGATGCATCGAACTTTCATTCTAATGTATTCTTTGAAGTATTTCCCATATGGGTGCATCATACAAAGCAACTGTCATTACCAGTGACATTGTTGACATGCATTGAGGAAAGCGTTTTGTGCAGTATCATATGAGCCAAGGGTGCTCCTGCATCTGCTCCAGGGTGGCACGTTTCTCTGGATCCAAATTTAAGCACTTCCACAAGAAATCTTCACATTCTAAACCAAAAGAAATTAAGTTCAGGTGAAATAGTTGACTGGAAGAAGAACTGCATAGCAGATCTTACCTTCAGATAGAACCCGAGTCAATCGTAGCATCTGGGAGAGGAACATGATGGTGTCAAACCGTTTTGTTCCAGCCATCAACTCAAAGAGAAGCGCACCCAGATGCCACACAGTAGTTGGACCGGCGCTATATGTCCGTCTTAGAACATACTCAGGAGGAGCATAACATAAGGTTCCTACACATGGAGACATGGTATTGGGAATTTTAATCAACAGAGAGGTCAATAGATGATTAAAAAAAAATGAATCCTACCATTGTAGTCCTGGTAAGGACCATTAGATGCAAAGCAGCTACAACCAAAGTCAATGATTCGCACTCGCGGGACGCCAGAGGTGGCCTCCAGCAAAATGTTTTCTTGTTTTAAATCTCGATGGAAAACATTCACAGCGTGCATATTAATGGCTGCATCCACCAGCTGCTTCATGATGTTCTGAGAAGATACACAGACATGCTGTTGATTCTACAGACTACTACTACCATTACCCAACAAAATGGTTCCATAGTGGAAGGTAATTGGTACCGTATGTGTGTTCATACCTTGGCCTCATTCTCCTGCAGGGTGCCGAGCCGACATCGAGTAACATACGTGAACAGGTCCACAGATGGTACCGGCCTCTCCATGACCAATACAATCTCATGTTCCATATCGTATTTGTTCAACAATGACACAACTGCAGACTGTCCATTGGAGTTCTTTTTAATCGACGCTTGTATCATGAGTAATGCCTCGACAGGGATGTCCTTCTTCAATCCATTGATTTTCTACGAGATGCAAAATATCCATACAACACTTTTAGCCAACAATGGAAAAATCGCTCTCTATTGTTCTCTGATTTTACTATATCTGACTTATAGTGGGGTGATATGGGAAAATAACTTTAGAAACACACTTCACTCACTAACTGTGCTGCTAAAAAGGTCAATTAGGATAATACATAATGCCAATTATATAAAACATACAAAATCTTAATTCCTAAAATCCCAATTACTTAAATTCAAACAATAACCTACCCAAAAATGTCTCATAGGGACATATTAACCTTTCATTCATTCATTTTCTACCGCTTATCCTCGCAAGAGTTGCGGGAGTACTGGAGCCTATCCCAGCTGTCTTTGGGCAGAAGGCGGGGTATACCCTGGACTGGTCGCCAGCCAATCACAGGGCACATATAGACAAACAACCATTCACACTCACATTCATACCTATGGACAATTTGGAGTTGCCCATTAACCTAGCATGTTTTTGGAATGTGGGAGGAAACCGGAGTACCTCGAAAAAACCCACACATGCCACAGAGAGAACATGCAAACTGCACACAGAGATGGCCAAGGGTGGAATTGATGCAAGGCTCATATGTGAAACACACATTTTTCCTATTTTTTTTCCATATGGTGATGTTAGCACGTCCACCTCACAGACATGAGATTCTCCATTACAGCATCTGTGTGTGGAGTTTGCATGTTTTCTTTCCCCCTTCTCAAAAACACATGCCAGGTTACATATGGAAAATAAAGTGACAGACTACCAGATTTCTTCTTTTTTTATTGTAAAAATCCTAGCATCCTAGCAAAAATCCCACCAAACCTAGCATGTTTTTGGAATGTGGGAGGAAACCGGAGTACCCGAAGAAAACCCACGCATGCACGGGGAGAACATTAAAACTCCACACAGAGATGGTCGTGGGTGGAATTGAACTCGGGTCTCCTAGCTGTGAGGCCTGTGTGCGACCACTCGGCCAATTGTCCATGGGTATGAATGTGAGTGTGAATGGTTGTTTGTCTATATGTGCCCTGTGATTAGCTGGCCACCAGTCCAGGGTGTACCCCGCCTTGTGCCCGAAGACAGCTGGGATAGGCTCCAGCACCCCCGCAACCCTCGTGAGGATAAGCGGTAGGAAATGAATGATTGAATAAATTACAGTATGTATTACAATGTTACTTGTAACAAAATGAAAAGTATTACAACAACATGAGGACTCACCAATGGGACACTTTTTACCTCTTTGGGTATGTACTTGATTGCAACCTATGAGATATAAATGAGATTTATAGATATTCGGTTAGCACATTAAGCAATTGTTTGTTTTGTATGATATAGTGCTTACTGGGAAATAATCCGTCTTCCTGTAACCAGCATAAACGGATCCAAAGCCTCCTTCACCGAGCTTATCAAGCTGCTGATATTTCTGGGCAAACAAGTCTGCACAGACAGAATGAAACTTTAATAGCAAGCTTATCCTTGGCCAAGGGCTGTGTAGTTATGATACACTTGCTTTTGTTTTACCTCGACTGGTTGCAGCTTGATGGGAGGTTGATTGGCCTTTGAACCAGGGTGGGATGTCACCTCTCGTCTCTCTCAACGTGTCCGTCTTCTTCCCCCCAAAAAACAACACAGATAACTCAGTGGGTATTCCCTTCTGGTCCCTTGAGAGGGGCTCTAGTGTTGCTGGCACAGTTTTCACACACCTCTCAGTCTGATTGTCCATAAGGGTATCTGTTATTTTGGTGTCTCCTTCCTCAGACACCTTAATAGACTGAGTCCTTTGTTTCTTTAAGATTGTCTCTGGTTTTGTGTCGGACTTCCTCTTGATCCCTTTAGTTAAAGAACTTTTCATAAGTCCGTCAGTTTGTTCAGCCTGCTGCTTCTTTTGAATAGGTCCTGGTTTTGGGTTGGACTTTCTATTTGTTTTCATAGAGCCCCCAGAATGTTTCGCTCCTGGTTTCTGTGTGAGGGTCACTGGTTTTGGGTTGGACTTTCTATTTGTCTTCGTAGAGCCCCCAGAATATTTCGCTCCTGGTTTCTGTGTGAGGGTCGCTGGTTTTGTGATGGACTTTCTCCTGGTGCCTTCAGAAGGCACTGATTTCATAGACTCCTTATTGTGTTTAGCCCTCAGCCGCTTTGTGGGAGTCTCTAGTTTTGTGGTGGACGTTCTCCTCGTCCGTGTAGTTCTAACAGCATTCATTGACACCTCAGTTGGTTTTTCATTCTGATTCTTTGTGAGTATCTTTGTCTTTTTGACCGTCAAGCACCCATCTGATAGTTTACTCTGGTGCTGATTGTGCTTCGTTGTACTGGACTCTGAGGCATTTTTTGATCCCTCAAACAGTTTTCCAGTGGACCTACTCCTGGTCCCCTTCCTCAACACACCTTTACCTCTGTCCCTGTCTCTGAACGTGACAATATCTGGTTTTGTTCCCATCTGTCTTGCACCCTTAGTCGGCGCTGCCTTCACGGACATATGAAGTTTGTGCCTCTTAGTGAAGGTCTTTGCATCAGCCTTCCATTTAGTCCCTCCAACCTGTCCACAATCAATTGCTGCATCTTGGCGATCACTGGTACTTGGTGGTGTGCCATTACTGCTAAGTGTCCCCACACCGCAATCTTCCACCGAGGGGGTTATTTCTCTGTTTTCTACAAGTGAGAGAAAGAACTTTTACATGAGATACTGGAAGATAAACAATGCTTAAGACTTTTAGCACAACTTTTAGTAATTGTTATTCAGCTCAGAGTCATTCAGTTAAGTCCCTGCAATGGGACATTTGTCTAGATTTAGAAGATGATCTACTACAACAGTGGTTCTCAACTGGTTTGGCTGCGGGACCCACCAATATTGATCCAAATGGCGGAATTTTTCATTCATTCATTAATTTTCTATACCGCTTATCGTCACGATGGTCCCAGCTGTCTTTGGGCGAAAGGCGGGGTATACCCTGGACTGGTAGCCAGCCAATCATAGGGCACATATAGACAAACAACCATTCACACTCACATTCATACCTATGGACAATTTGGAGTCGCCAATTAACCTAGCATGTTTTTGGAATGTGGGAGGAAATCAGAGTACCCGGAAAAAACCCACACATGTTTGGGGAGAACATGCAAACTCCACACAGAGATGGCTGAGGGTGGAATTGAACTCGGGTCCCCTAGCTGTGTGACCTGCGCGCTAATCACTCAACAAAAAGTACAATCCAACATAAACAAATGGAAATTTTTTTCTGATTAACTCAGCAGGTACGTTTGATAATAACAGGAGGTCAATTTCTTCTGTGCCTGGGTAAATAGATGAAATTGGGCATGAAAGTGTACCTGCGAGTCTTCATCGTGGACGGAATTCCCAATGTGACACAATGTGTGCTGGAGCGGTGAGACACTTGCCTCTTTATAGCGCCCCTCCAGCAGATATAAAGGCAATCTAGTTATGTTATGTTCACACTTGATGTTTTTCCAACATGTCACACACCTTGTGGATGTGAGATGCCTTCAGGGACATCGGGTCATTGCACACTTTTTTTGGGGAGGCACGACTGGCAACCTACTGAAAACTGCTCTGCGACCCACCAGTTGAGAATCACTGTACTAGAAGATATGTTGGTAAAACTGATATCATCCACTACATTTATTTGAAAGAAATATAACATATATCATATTTTTATCTGAGATTAACATCCCAGTGTCTATTTCTTCATCGCATATCCCGTCCAGTGGCTCATAGCGAGACGTCAAGTGAAATCATAAGGAAAATGCCACATAAATGGTAACAATAGTCACAATAGTCCATCATAAAAGGTAAAAAGTTCATGAAACAACGAAAATTAACTAACTTTATATATCTGTTAGGAGCTTAATTTGTGCAGAGCATCAATTCAACAGCAACAGTCCAAATTAGGAAATGGAAACTGTATAAAGCATTCCCTCACAACAACAAAAAAACTTATGTAAACCCGGTTTATATGACAACTAAAAATGCAGTAACAAAGCAACTGAAGACTTTAAAATGATTCAACATATCATCAACTCATCTTAGATAAGAAATGGAGGCAAAACATTTGCAAAATATTGCTTGAAGTATCTTGAAAATATAAGTTAACATTGAGGCAAACCATGAAGCAAAGGCAATTAAAACAACTGCAGATGCCGAATTATAGTTAATGGCAACATATTTGGTAAGAACACAGAAACCAATTCCAATAAACAAAGATGGCGCGGTACTTACCCATGCAGGAATAAAACCGATTAGAGCATTTGTGTACATATGGAAACTAAATAATTCCAAATAAATGATAAAGTAAATTGACATTAGCGGTAGAAGATGATTAAGTTTCTCCGACGTGAAGATCTTTATGGGATGTAACGCACCTGAATAGCTGTCAGAGGATGAAAGCATGTCATCATCCATGTTGTTTCATCATGTGTGTATCTCGAGGATCGTATCCAGCCACGATAATCACATGTATTTCCAAAACATGGTATAACATCAAATGCGTCAAATTGCTGTCGGATTTGAATAGACTCCTGGGTTCCATTCCTTGACAGAGACACTATAACATCAATGTCAACACAAGTTGAAGGTGATGTCATCAAAGCCCAAGAAAGTTGTGTTTTAATTGCCCAAGCTTAAAACCGCTGATGACAACATAAAGAATGATGACGTATTTTAAAATCCTGCAAAAATAAGGGCGGTTATTACTTTTATTGTACATTGCATGGAATGATAACCATCATTTAATAGCTCTCTACCTTGCTGTAGCTTATCAGGGTCCGAACCTTTTCCAGCAAGGCCAAAAGCAGGGGCCACTTTGATATCATCGAGTTTTTCCCCTCCAATTTAAGTTTAATGTATATACTGTATAAACATTCAACATTTGAGCTTTGTGTAATGAGTGCCAAAACAAATAGTTATTAGCGTGAATACTGGGAACAATCCTGTCAGCCTTTTTTGTTGATTTTATTTTAATGTTCACAATATGGCACAAGCTAATTAAAACAAAGCTATAGACCACAAATGGCCCCCGGACTGACTTAGATTCATCCGTGCTTCGATTTCATCTGTTTTACTTTTAATATCAGGTTGTCCAACTAAATTGCAGAAGCTGGCGTCAAAGATAATAATAACTATTTTTTTGGTAATTTTTTTACCAGATTTATTAATGTAATTATTCCACTCGTGGTATTATTTTTCTCATCCGAACATTTAAGTCCGTACTTTAGTGGCTATCATGACTCCCAAAACAACCTTGTTTACCGAGTGATCACATGTTGGCTACCACAGTGACATGAGGGCAGAATAACCTTTTGTAGCCTTGTCCGCCCTGTAACCACTGGCTATTGCGTAACTTTAAGGCTGTCTGAGTTCACTCACAACACAAGCAGTGTGACACAATGAGACAGACATACAAAAAAAAAAAATCACTGCAACCTTGTGAATATGCATTCAGATCCAGGGTCTACCTTTTATGTATTTTCCATGATGACTATATAGGCTCTTGGTTCAGAAGTGTTGATATGAAATATGTAAGTAACGGCCCAGTCAGCAGAATATACAGTACAGATTGCTGGAGTTAGCACTTTTGCTGTTATTTCTCCCGAGCGAAATGAGACAAGATCGATGTACAGTACTCGTAGTGCAATAGGGAACTCATATTGACGCTTACCCAAGTTGACCCGCGGGTCACCAGGTGATACAGTTATCGATCATGCCCTGTACGCTAGTAATGGATACAGTAAACGTGATTGGAAAGAAAATGACTTTTTCTTCATACAGTGTATGTTACAGCTAAAAGAAATGTAAATTCCCTCTAAGTCAAGTGCATGACTGCAGCAGCTTGAGAAAAATAAAGCATCTTTTTGCAAACCGCAAAGGTAACTTTAGTTTTGTTGTGAAATGAATAGATTGTTACTACAGTATGAGTGGAAAAACACCACAGTATAAGCTCCAGAAAATCACTTTTTAGGGGGAGTACTGTATTATATTCTTATAATGGGAGGCTCAATGTGCCTTATTTTGAAAATCCCTGCTCTGACTCAAAATTTGGCCATGGTATGAATGATAATTGTGGCCTTCGCAGCATATGCCGGTGATGTCATAGCATTCATCAAAGCACTGATGGCATCCATGTAATGCTTATTGCCACTAGCCACAGTCATGTGAAGAAATTAGGGCACCCTCATTTGTATTTTTCGGACGAATACAAACACAAATTTAAACCCGTAAGTGAGCTTAACTTGAAATTTCTCACACAGCTTAAAGTGCAGCTCTACAAAACACCAACTGTAGCTTTAAAGGGGAGCTGCACTTTTTGGGGGGAGGTAATTTATTTCCCTTTTCTGTGCATCATAACGAGCAAAACAAGTTAATTTTAAGAGGGCTTCATAGTAGAAATAGGGTATCCCAATTACAGCATTGTAAGCTAACTCAAATTAACTTGTTTTCTTGTGTTATAATGCACAGAAAAAGGGAAATAAATATGTGCAGTTCCCCTTTAAGATGTTGATGTTGATATGCATCACCACAAATTTGAGCAAGATCGATTGAAAAACATGTCCGCCATCAAGCAAAACATATTCACGGGGTACGGGGTGCTACTTGGCAACAAATTGGCTAAATTAACTAAAATACAAATAAAAAGCTATTCAGAACATACATAAACATTGTATGTATGTCCATGGATTTCCAAAACATTCATTCATTCTCGACCGCTTATTCTCACAAGGGTCGCGGGGGTGGCTGGAGCCTATCCCAGCTGTCTTCAGGGGAGAGGCGGGGTACACTCTGGACTGTTCACCAGCCAATCACAGGGCACATATAGACAAACAACCATTCACACTCACATTCATACCTATGGACAATTTGGAGTTGCCAATTCACCTAGCATGTTTTTGGAATGTGGGAGGAAACCGGAGTACCCGGAGAAAACCCACGCATGCACAGTCATGCAAACATGCAAACTCCACACGGAAGATGTCTGAGGGTGGAATTGAACTCTGGTCTCCTAGCTGTGAGGCCTGCGTGCTAACCACTCGACCGCTGTGCAGCCCACAGGTTTTCTATGCTCTGTGAAAATATTTCATAAATAAGAAATCCTACTTTGGTTATTACGGTCAAGTCTGAAGTCAGTCAACCACAAATTAAACACGAGGGATTACTGACATAAAGGATTGATATGATGCTCTGTGATGTTTTATAAAGCATTATAGTAGCATTATATAGTAGCATTTTTGCACAATTTCTGAAGGAATTGGGATTCTCCTCAGTCACATGTGTTGACCATCCACCAGGCAAGGATTTCCACCCCCTTCTACCTTCTCCGTGCAGCCTTCATCAGAGGCGGCAAGCAGCTCTGCCATCAATAAGCAATTATTCTAGTTCAATTAAACATGACTCTCTTGCTCGTACAATCAATAGTGATCATTTTGTCTAATCACAGGAAATGTTTCATCAGGGGCCAGCGGGGGCGTCGCCTCTATAATTAAACCTTCGCTCGCCTAGTCGTGAGGGTAACAAAAAAAATAAAAAAAACCTTCCACTCCTTAACCTCATCCGTTCTTGGCATCATCCAGATACAGCAGCTGTCTAATTATGGACGCACAGGATGAAAAGTCATGGCCAAAGACAACACACCCTACAAGCACGCACACACTGACGCTGGAATGAGGGGAGAAATGTCTGCCTCTTGTTGCGCTGTTGTTTTTGTGCATCTTCCATCCGTGCCATTGCTTCGTGTGTTTGGAAGCACAGCCGATGACCCGTGTGTCAACAAGTGTGTGTGTGTGGTAACAGGATGTGGCCCGTGGGGGCGACACAGCAGCTGTGCCAAAAAGTATTGTGTAACACTGGAGTCTGCACACAAGCTACGAGGAGCGAGCGAGGGTCATTGGTGAAATTGCTACTCGGACGTGTGCGGCACGTTAAATGCGCAACATCATCGGAACTACTATATCTGCCTCATGACCTCTAAATATGTCATGCTAACCTAACACTGAAGACACCGGGTTTGGGTTATCGCAACCCAGCAACAGTGTTGACGAGTTATTACTGACTAGCTTGTCCATAATACAGTGGAACCTCGGTTAGCGTCATTAATCCGGCCCAACCCTGTCACCGAAATGGATGCTAACCAAATCAATTTTCCCATAAGAAATACTGTAAATCCAATTAATTTTTCCAGAAGGCCAAAAATGTTAGCAAAATACATGTTTTTATAGTTTTTTCATTTAGTTTTACTTGCATAAAACAATTCCAAATGTATATAAACATTCATTCATTTTCTACCGCTTATCCTCACGAGGTTCGCGAGGGTGCAGGAGCCTATCCCAGCTGTCTTCCGGCGAGAGGCAGGGTACACCCTGGAATGGTCGCCAGCCAATCACAGGGCACATATAGACAAACAACCATTCACACTCACATTCATACCTATGGACAATTTGGAGTCACCAATTAACCTAGCATGTTTTTGGAATGTGGGAGGAAACCGGAGTACCCGGAGAAAACCCACGCATGCACGGGGAGAACATGCAAACTCCACACAGAGATGGCTGAGGGTGGAATTGAACCCTGGTCTCCTAGCTGTGAGGTCTGTGCACTAACCACTCAACCGCCGTGCAGCTTATACAAACATACATAACATTATACAAACATATGTAACACAAACATAACATTAAGGGTGCTTTTAACTTTACTGTTCCCAAAGAATGTGGGAATGTGGACCATGATCAACACCACCTCCCTGTTTTGCCATGAGTTATTTCTTGGATTCTCGTCTCTATTTCTTACCTCAATAACCCAAAATGGAGCCAATGAAAGTCAAAATTTTTATAAATAAGGTAAGAAACTCTATTGAATTACGACTTCCCGTTCCTGCTTCAATGTAGCGGCAAGCTAATAGGTTGCTAACAAGGATGTTTTGTCATTAAATATACATACATGAAGACACAGTTGGACTTACAAAGTGTATTAATAACACAACAAGACACGCACCGTATTGTACGCTAACCGGACAATGTACACAAACCGAGGCAAAATTATAACATACATTTTTGATGTTAACCAAAAAACATGCTAGCCGAGGGACAATTTTTGATTGGCCTAAACTATTCTGCCTGAAATAATTGAGTTTAATTAAAAGATACAATTAAACATTATAACTGAGAAAAACAACAAGAAAAATGGCAAAAAGCAGTACTTTTACAAGAATAAAGTAGAACTATTAGGATAAAGTCATAACATTAATAGAAAAAATATAACATTATGCCAAAAATATTTTACAAGCATAAAGTTAATATATTATTATTATTATAATAATATATAATATAATATATTAATATATTATAATTATAGCAACAAAACAAGAAATAAAGTAATTTGGAAAATTACTATGGTCCTCACTTGGGTCGCAGGTATGCTAGAGCCTATCCCAGCTGTCTTCAGGCGACAGGCGGGGTACACCCTAGACTGGTGGCCAGCCAATCACAGGGCACATATAGACAAACAACCATTCACACTCACTTTCATACCTATGAAGGGTGGATGTGGGAGGAAACCGGAGTACCCAAAGCACGGGGAGAACATTCCCAAGCGGAGAATCGAACCCGATCTCCTGACCATGTGGCCTGTGTGCTAACCACTCGAACACCGTACGGCCTACAATTACAAAAATGGACACAAAGCTGAGATGCAGGCTGTTTCTGTGTAAATATACTGTACCTATAAAGTGTACCTGTATACTGTAACCGGTTTACTAAATCGAAATGACACCCCTGGTACTTTTGTAAAGTACCAAGATTTTAGCTTGTTTATTAGCATTGTAGAAATAAAATCGACTTGTATTGAAACCCATTAGATTAGCCTTAGATCAGCTAATACAGTTATGTCTGAAGACAGTGGATGCATATTGTATATTATAAAGCAACATATTGAAAGTGCTAATCATATCTCAAGGTCTTATTAAAATATTCCTAACAAGTTTCCTCCACCTTGACCTTTCTGACTTTTAATTTGATCATGACCGCAGTCAGGGAGTAGGCGTCTCTAATCCAATAATTACCTCCATGCCGTATTTTAACATTGATCTGATTACCCGGCTATTGGGAACAATTCATCATTGGAGAGAGACCAGGATTGATCTAATGTTATATTGCAAAGCAATAAGATGCTTTAGCTACTCATTGCTCAGTCAAAAAACACTAGATGCAGGATCAGAGATGAGATCACTGACAAAAACCAATGATGTCACGGCATTGCCGGAAGATCACAGCATACAATTTGCACTGCATCTGCTGTTTGCCATGATAAGCTACGATTCCTCATTAGTCCTAGTATTCCCTTCTTAGGCATTCACACCTAAAAAAGACAACCCAGACTTGTTTTTTAGGAGGTAATATCCAACTAACGCAATATTGGAAGTGACACCTCACCAACTTATTTATCAGTATTTGTGTGAATTACTTTCAGGGGCTTGAGCGGTGATCTAACTTTCAGCCTGACTGCAGGGAATATGCTCCGTGTAGCCTCCCCAGGCATCTAGAGAAGCTAATATGACAGCATATTACTGTACGAGTGCTGCAGCCCTAGTTTACCGATGACCTTGGGTAAGGCAATGGGAGATTGTTTTTCTGCTACAGTGTGTGTGTGCGGTCACAGCTCATTGTTGCTGCCGTATATTTCAACAAAGCGGTATAGTTCAAGCTTTCCGCGCCACTGAATTTCATCTTCAGTAATTGTTATTGTCATGTTAGTAATCCATTGAGATGGTACACGGCCGGTTGTGATACTGTAAATGTGGTGTACCTCTTAGATTGTGTGTGCATTTGCGGCCCACAGATTGTTTTGTTTTTTTTTTTTACTGGCCCCCGTGGTATAGTCCACTGGTCCAGAATTGAACATAGCTCGCATTAGAACGTTAAATGGCACAGATCCCACCATCAAAGTCCACATTTTCTGTATCTGAATTGAACAGCTGGGGAACTTTGCCATTAAACATGCTGGGTTCCCTCTCATCATTGTCGGATTCTTAGCCCTTAGACCTCAGCCCAAGCATCCACGATTCATTCACATATGGTAGCGTAGCTCACCCGGCACTGCCTCTGTGTTCGCCGTCTTTAATCCATCGCTCTTCGCTTTGTTTACATGTCCAGCTCTGAATTAATTTGCTTCATGTAAAGCGTACGTACTGTACGTATTATGTACTGTACTCTGATTGGTTTCTCATTGCCAATGTACATACTGTATATATTACATCACGTTCTGTGATTGGTTTATTGCTGCCAGAGGGAAATGGTCTGACCGTCAATCAAACAGAGTGCTTACCAAAGTAGCATAATACCATTTTTACAGATTTTGGAACTTGTCGTTTTTTGAGAAAATGAAATGCTTGTCTGACGCCTTTGTCCGACAACCTCAAGCACCCAAAATGTTTTCCAGGTCACAGTGTGCAAAGTCACCATTTGAGAAGTCAGGAAGAGGATATAAATTATACGAAGACATCAAAAGGTTCCCTGAGTAGTACTGCAAGGAGACTGTGTTTTTGATGACTTTCTATATCCGCCCCTCAATGGACTAAGTTTGGACACCCCTGACTTAAAATCTACCAACAGTAGAGTTTTTGGTAAGTTCTATCCAATATGTTCACACGTGTCATTAAAAGTGAGTGGCCGACTGGAGGCTAATAACAGTAAAGTGGTCGGTGCGGGGGAGGAACAAGATCTCTGTTGGAGTTCTTATTTGTTTTATATTCATTATTTGTATTCTTGTCCCTTGTTGCAGGATTCCAGGTTTGTTTGCTGAGTTTATTCCCAAGCTTCAGGCAAAGTTCATGGATGTGTTTATGCAGCATGTGTATTAAGCTGGTAAATCTTTTGTCATATACTTGTAATTTGGTTTTTTTGTTGTTCCTGTACGGAAACTGGTCTTTCACAACCATAAAGGCCTAAAGACTTTGTGGAATTTCTTAGCATTATTAACACTTAGAACCAGTATTTCACTCCTCACATTTCAGCGATCATTTCTATGACAGTACAGTGGAACCTTGGTTAGTGTACACCCCGGTTGGCATGTTTTTTTGGTTAACGTTAAAAAAGTACAGTGGAACCTTGGTTACTGTACACCCCAGTTGGCATGTTTTTTTTGTTAACGTTAAATAAGTACAGTGGAACCTTGGTTAGCGTACGCCCCGGTTGGCGTGTTTTTTTTGGTTAACGTTAAAAAAGTACAGTGGAACCTTGGTTAGCGTACACCCCGGTTGGCATGTTTTTTTGGTTAACATTAAAAAAGTACAGTGGAACCTTGGTTAGTGTACGCCCCGGTTGGCATGTTTTTTTGGTTAACCTATGGACAATTTGGAGTCGCCAATTAACCTAGCATGTTTTTGGAATGTGGGAGGAAACCGGAGTACCCGGAGAAAACCCACGCATGCACAGGGAGAACATGCAAACTCCACACAGACATGGCCGAGGGTGGAATTGAACCCTGGTCTCCTAGCTGTGAGGTCTGCGCGCTAACCACTAGACCGCCGTGCCGCCCCAGCTGTGATTAATCTGAATAAATTTTTTAATCATTTGACAGCCTTAGTTTATATACATTTGTATACATTTGTAAAACTGGGCTGCATGGTAGTCGAGTGGTTAGCACGCAGGCGTCACAGCTAGGAAACCTGAGTTCAATTCCACCCTCAGCCATCTCTGTGTGGAGTTTGCATGTTCTCCTCATGCATGCGTGGGTTTTCTCCGGGTACTCCGGTTTCCTCCCACATTCCAAAAACATGCTAGGTTAATATGCGACTCCAAATTGTCCATAGGTATGAATGTGAGTGTGAATGGTTGTTTGTCTATATGTGCCCTATGATTGGCTGGCCACCAGTCCAGGGTATGTATAGATAGATAAAATTCAGTATTCAGTAAAGAGCAAAAATATAATAGCAAAGCAAGCAAAATCTAATGCAAAATGTACCCCGCCTCTCGCCCGAACACAGCTGGGATAGGCTCCAGCACCCTCATGAGGATAAGCGGTAGAAAATGAATGAATTAACGTTTGTAAAACTATAATTGTACAACTATTTAAAAAAAACTCTTGTGGGAAAAATGCATTTGGTTAGTGTACGTTTCCGTCAGACCTTCTGGAACACATTAATGACAATACCGACGGTTCCACTGGACGATTCTATACAAAATAAACCTTGATATACATTAGAGTAGTCAGTGTACAGCTTGCATAACCATATAGATTTACTACCCAGTGAACAAGTGTCACTACTCAAGTGTAGTGGTGCTGGCATTATGGTCTCAGGCTGCATGAACACTGGGGAGCAGCAGTTCATTGAGGGGAAACATGAACTCCAACATCTACTGTGACTCTCAGGCATCACATGTTGTTTTCTGCCATTTAGGCAGCCAGCAGGGCAGGGCAGGGGCGGGGGCTGGCTCAAATCCCAGCATGCCGTTGGAGCAGGAATGAGAACACCCAATTGTCAGACTGCGACACTCATGTACAGGTAATTAAGATCTTCACTTTCCATGAGTTTGAAGTACGAGTGTGAAAGTCTCCTAACCAGCATCCAGCCCATGCTTCAACTTTCAAGGTCACACTCCCTACTTCCACCTAATTTCAAATCCCACAGCTCAATTTACCCCGTGAGTGTTTGAGATAAAGTGATCAACGCGGCAGGACCACTGCACTGTGCCGCACACCACTCTCATTATTCCCGCCATCGTGTCTCGCTGTGATTGGCAAAATGAAAAGACTAATACAGTTCATGTACCAGCTTTGTATTGAAATTCATATTACACATTAAAAAGACTATGGGCCATAGCGTTAATATAGTGGGGCTGATTCCAATTTTAAATCCTGTCAGCCAGTAATTGAAAGTGAAATATTGTGATGTAGTCAATTGTAGGTTTTAATTTGAAGTCGCAGCATGAACACAAGCTGATGAGGTGGCGCTATATACGCTCTTCTACCTTGTTTGTATTTCAAAACAAAAGTTGTCTCTTCCGGAGTCAAACTGTCACCATCATAACACCTTTTAAAGCAGGGGTGTCCAAAGTGTGGCCCGGGGGGGGGGGGGGGGGGGGGGGGGGGGGGGGTCCATTTACGGCCCGCACCACATTGCAAAAATAAAATTAAACCACAAAATAAGCAAAGCAAAATATAAAGGGAAGAAGCTGAAATGTTGATATTAAAAACACACAATAAACAAAGCTCTGTCTTATAGTTTTAAATTGTGAGCTTTATTTTTAACATTTACCGCAGGGGTCTCAAACACGCGGCCCGCGGGCCAAATGTGGCCCGCAGGACACTAATTTGAGGCCCCCCGCCTTGATATGAAAGTTTAATGTTAGTGCGGCCCGCGCAAGTTTGATATGGATACTGTATGGTATCATGTACCCAGAAAAAATTATTACGTTTGATTAATGTTCATGTTAAAGGTTAAATAACTGGCTTTTTTAAGTTTAAAGGAAATAACTTGGAGGCTACCGTTTAGGTCGCTAGATCTCTAGTTCGCGAGTTAGCATGTGTCTCAAGACCCTGCAGTTGCGCAATATGTTGTAAATAAAAAGAGTATAAATGTGACTATAGTCGTGTTTTGTCATGTCTACAGGGCTCTAATAATGCTTTGTTCATTTTAATCTGAAAAAAATAATTTGTCTACCCACCAACTTTATGTGGTTTCTCAAGTTTTTGTTATTTGCTGTTTTATTATTATTATTATATTTATTTAGTACTGATTGATTGATTTGTTTATTTATTTTTCATCTTATTTTGTGCAGAAAAATAAAAATTAAGATATTTGAGAACAGTGGAATGTTTTATCAGAGCTTTTCTTGTAGAAAATCGGAACCAAAGCACTGAAGAAGTTTGAATATTTTTCTGTTTTTAATAAATGCGTGTTTTTTTTTGAAAACCTGATGTGGCCCAGTCTCACCCAGGCCCTAGCTCCAATGGCCCCCAAGTAAATTGAGTTTGAGACCCCTGAGTTACCCTAAAATGTCAACTACAAATAAAATTACATTACAATAACATTTTATTGTGTTGACAAATGTCTAAGAGCCAGATGCAGTCATCAAAAGACCCATTGGCTGAATGACTCCCGGGCTATAGGTTCTAACATAAAAGGTGTAAAAATAACTTAAAGGGGACCTATTATGCTCATTTTTCAACTTCTGTTGGAGTCGTGGACTCCTATAGAGCAGGTACACACAATAACCAACACGGAAAACTATTTAGATTTAGCAGAATCTGCACCTATTCCAGTGTATATCCTTGGCTACTTGGCGGATATTTCACATTCATGTTCACGTGTGAAATGCTGTTGACGGATTAATTTTTTCTTGCTGGGAATCACCTCCACCTCAACTCCAATAACTTCTGCCTGAGCTTGTTTCGTAAACCGAGGGAGGGCGGGGGAAGCACAGCTTGAGGGAGGAGTTACAGCTATGCCCCTCTGTGACATCACAAATGGGCAGTTTTACCACGCCTTTTGAAACCAAGCATTTTGAGTCATCCCAAACTTCTTTCAGGGCTCACTTCCAAATGCACAAACCTCATTATCTGAAACTTTGGCACGAGAATATAATATTCTAACTACATTTTAGTGGTAAAATCATAATAGTTCCCCTGTAACACATAGTAATGGTTACTTCAGTCAAATACTCTAATGCATGAACAGAACCAAATTCTTAAACCGTGTCTTTGTCCAACAACAAAGTATTGGGACAGCTTTCTTCATCCTGTTGAAGCTGCTACTTCATTTGGAAGAGATATAGGAAAAACATCAAATTAAAAGCAGCGTCAAAGGTTCCACCGTATTTGTCTTTCTTTCGATGTGACCCACATCGAAATAAGTCTATTTCTAGCTCCCTATTAGTCAAGTGAATAAATGAATCATTGCGTAACACTCATTGACTTTCTCCTTTTCCGTCACAGACTTGTGCGACCCCGTCGGTCCTTCTGTCCTAGTGACGGGCCATTCGTCAAAATCTTTATTGCTCGGTTTCAAATCATTCCCCCATTATAACTTCTGTGTTTCTGACACACGCTGCCAATTGCCTCTCAGCTTGGAATTAGCTGACACTAAATCACGCGGCTCATAAAACTGCCTAATGGGGCTTTGATGGGGTTGACTTTCTAAAATTGTGTGTAATTCAGCTCTAAAAATAACATTTTTTTCCACAATTTCTCCCCACAATTATGTTGTTATTGTTCGTTGAGCCTTGAAATCCAGCCTTGAAAAATAGAAGATGTTTTATATTTGGGTTGATATAGTTTATTCTATTTTTATCTTAAATTAATTGTCAGAAAATTCATTGAATTATGTGTTTTTCCACATAGTAGATATGCTATCTTTACTTCAAGACATTATGGCATTTGTCGTCATACTACAAACTATTTGAGACTGAATCAAAAAGCCTCTGCTGGTGACAGCCGATACTTGCTTTAAAGTGGACCAATTATGCTCATTTTTGGCCTTTTGTATTGGGTTGTGGACTCCGATAGAGCAGCTACACAGAAGGCTTTCTAGAGCTTCCAGAATCTGCAACTATTCCAGCTGTATGTCCTTGGATTTCCAAAACATTCATTCATTCTCGACTGCTTATTCTCACGAGGGGGGGTGGAGCCTATCCCAGTTGTCTTTAGGCGAGAGGCGGGGTACACCCTGGACTGGTCGCCAGCCAATCACAGGGCACATATAGACAAACAACCATTCACACTCACATTCATACCTATGGACAATTTGGAGTCGCCAATTAACCTAGCATGTTTTTGGAATGTGGGAGGAAACCGGAGTACCTGAACAAAACCCTCGCGTGCACGGAGAGAAAATGCAAACTCCGCACAGTGATGCCCAAGGGTGGACTCAAACTTGGGTCTCCTAGCTGTGTGGCCTGCGTGCTAACCATTCGACTACTGTGCAGCCCATTTCTAAAACAATTTGTTTTTAATTTATTCCAACCACGTCCCGTTTCTGTTTGTACAGCTTGTATCTGGGCACGCCCATATAAGGAAGTCCCCAGCTCACTGTGACATCACAGTGAGCCAGTGTTAGAAAAAACTCTCTGAAACCGAGCATTCAGAGCCATTCCAAATTTCTTTAATTTATTTAACACAATAATACAACATTCTAACAACATTTACCGGTCAGAAAAGTGGGAGGTCCCCTTTAAGATGTGATTAATCCACAATCCACAATTTGGTCCTGTTTGGTCCCTTATGAACCATCATAATTGCAGACCACTTTAATACTGAGTTCAAATAATAACTGAAGAAATGAAAATGGTTCAGGCCAAAATATGCAGTTACTGACAGACACAAAAAATATTTCCCTGTGGATTTGAAAAGTAAAGTCAAACTTGAAAGTTGAGTGGAATTATTTTTCCACTTGTCTTAGCGCAGTGGAACTTTAGATAGTTTATGGTCAAAGGTCATCAATTGTGAATGGAATACCTGTGGTTTTGAGAGACAGCTTTGGGTTCTCTAAAAGAAGAAATTGTATTATGGTACTTTGAAATAATGAGTTGCCATGGCAATTGTTCCACTTTGAGATTACAGAAGAATGAACCTCTCAGGAATAAGATGACGATGTGATCTCAAATGTCCATGAAGCTGTACAATATGGACTTCAGCTACATTAAGAGTCACACAAAATCCCTAACTACACATTGCACACATTATTTATTGATACATTGTCTCATCAGCTGTTTACTGGGATTGAACATGGATGTCTCAATGTTAAGAGTGCAGCATAGTGGCGTGCACTATGGATTGGAACGTATTATTGTTACTTTTTGAACTGTGACTCTTTGAAGTGAGACAAATTATATTATCCATGCTCTGGTATACAACAGATTTGAACGTTTGTAATATGAATCAGTCACCTTCAATAGAAGTTGTTTGTTGTTAGCTTGATGATATTGTTTCATCTTTATGCACAAGTCTCAGTACGCTATCAAGCTTAACAAACACACACAACAGAATGACACAATTGTTGTTCATTGTATTACTTTGTGCACCTGAGCCCGTCGCAGCATTGTGATTTAGTGCCAGTCATGATTGCTTTTCTTTGAAATCTCAGAGTAATCTACTTTGGCCAATTGCTGCAAGTGTTTTACCTTGTGTGGTTTTATTAAAGAGCGTGTTTTGCCTAAATACAACAAAAATAGCCGCAGAGAACACTAATAATACACGAAAGATTAAAGTTGCAGATGATAAATAACCTGATTAGGGAGACTTTGATCAAAATAACCAATTTTCTGAAGGATAAATAGCCAATTAAATACAGATTTCCTAAAGCAACTCTTTATTATGGGACTAATACAAATCAGTAATAGGCTGGTGTCATGAATTGTAGTGTTATTAATGTATTTTTGGTATGATTGCAATCGTTTATCATACACCATGACTATCTGCAACCTGTGAAAGGTATTCAATGTCAGTGTGACAACAGCTTTTTTTTATTTTATTGAAATGCACAAACAGCAGCGCCAGCGTCAATGTGTCACGTAGAGTCAGCAACAGGTCAAGTGCAATAAAGATACTTTGATGCTCTTCAAAATGGATTTAAGTGCCAAGATGCAGGATTGTACAGTCGTCCCTCGCAACACGCTTCACTTTATCATGGTGTTTCAAACTCTGTTAATAAATTATTGCTGTTACTACTAAAATTTGCATGTTAAAGAGGACCTATTATGCTCAGTTTTTTAACCCTTTGTGGACTCCTATAGAGCAGCTACACACAATAAACCGCACAGAAAACATTCTAGATCTTCCAGAATCTGCACCTATTCCATCTTTATTTCCAGTCTGTTTTAATTTATTCCACCCCACGCCCACTCCGCTGTGACTGATCACACTCCCAAACTACTTCCTGACTACTGCAAACAACACTTTCTAATAAATGAATAAAGTCTTGAGAGGGCTAATTGAAAAGTGTTTAGGAGCTCATGAGCTACTGGCTGGAGATCCCTGACTTACTGTGTCAGGGTGCTGGTGCTCCTCCAACCTCGGCTGCTCGAGGAGGAGCACTCATTGTCGGACACACTTTGTCAGAGATACCGCTGAAGCTCAGAAGCCAGGCATGAGGGTGCCACGTTTTCTAACTGCAGGCAATCTTGGCACAACATTGGTAGTGGAAATGTGGTCATTACACGTTTTTTGTGGGAATACCGTGTTGCAGACAGTGAGCACCTCCGTGGATGCCGAGAATGTCTGACATTAATGCACCTTTCCTTCGGGAGATTCTGGCACCAGCAACAGTTCACAAAATCAGTCCCATGTGAAATGTCGTTCGTTGACAGATGAAAATATTTTTTCTTGCTGGGACTCACCAACTCCAATAACTTCTGCCTGTTCTCGTAAACAGAGAAGCAGAGCTTGTGGGAACTCGGCAGACTGCGTATCACGCCTACAGAAACACCCATAAGGAAGCCTTCCCCTCTGTGACATCACAAAAGAACAGTTTTGCCACGCCCTCTAAAACTGAAAGTTTTGAGCCATTCCAAACTTCTTTTAAGGCTTACTTACCAAATGTGTAAACCTCATTATCTGAAACTTTGACATGGTTTAACACAAGAATACAACATTCTAACTCCATTTATAGCATAATAAGTCTCCCTTTTTTGGCCTGAATGAAGCATCTTCAAGCATAAAAATTACTAAATGTAATAAAATGCAAATATAAGACTTTCAGAAAATGCATTGAGACACATTAATATGTCGTATTCCTCAATGGTCAATAGGTGTCAGCCATATTACAGAATTATAAACCAGAAGTATAAACAAGAAACAGCAACAAGGAACTCTGCCGATGCTCACATTTTTGAGTCTATATTAGTCTTATTTTCTATAATACCTTCTTTGGGTAATACCCGTGTAAAAGTGACTATAGGGGTGTTATTTCATCTCCAGAGGGCTCTAATGATTAAAAAAAAAAAACATATTTAGAAGCTTGTGAATAGGTTATCTATGCTCTAACTACGAAAATATCCAATTTATAAATAAGGAATTAAAACCAATTAACAGCGATAAATGAGGGATAAAAATCGATCCAAGCTGAAAACTTCTCCAAATAGACTCCAAAGGAGTCATTACCTCACCAACCATCACCCTCACCGAACGTCACTGTTGCAGATTAGCAATATGATACATTTCCTTGTGTCTATTTAAGCTTGCCAACAAATATTGAACATATTTTTCCAATGTCTTCCACGGTGGACATGAGGACCGATTGCTACTACCTTTTCATATAAAATGATGAGGGTGGTGGATGCAACAACTTCACCAATAATGCAGAAATGCATGTGTGTAACTAAGGCGATGAAATACATCTTGCATGTATGAAAACATTTATTGCAACACACGTAAGCACCATTTATGTCTTAATTTGGTTATTTTCTCTGATTTATCTACTGTATTGGATAATATCAGCTTACAGGTGACTATGTGGGTGCTATTTCATGTCTAGCAGGCTCTAATAATGTTAGGAATCCACATTTAAAAAGGACATAAAGTGGTTATTTATAAAGAAAGAAATCTTAATTACTAGGGATTCACTTATTACGGTCATTCCTGGAGCCAATTAACCAAAAAAACAAGGGATTAACACACATATTATTGATTGAGTTGCTTCCATAAGTCACTTGTTGTGGATGTGGTGTGGATGGTCATTATAATCGATTAAGCGATTGTTAAAAAAAATAGGCATGTGTGACATCACAAAAGAACAGTTTTGCGAAGCCCTCTAAAACTGAGCGTTTTGAGCTATTCCAAGTACTAATTGCACAACCAACAAAAATTCAACTTCCGTGTTAGACAGCTGTAAAATGGAATACTATATATAACATATAGGCAAGTAAAGGTAAACTGAGAAAAGATCATGGATGAAATAATCATTATATGGCACTATTAACGCTGTCCACTGCAAAGGAAACAAGCGGATATACAGTACTTTATACAGTACTGTATCTTCACCTCCTTGTAAATTCACTCCTGGTCTTATTAGCGCTCCCCGGTGGCGAATGGTGGCGTTGCACCCTTTCAGGGTTTCCTGTCTGCAAGCTCCGACGTGCATGTCACAAGTGCTGCTTGCATGTTGTGCAGCCAATCGCTTCCTCATGACGCCACCGAGGCTGGACTCCACCGGGCTTCGATTGTATTATTGCACACACCCACGGAGGATGCACACTTGGAGGAGAGACAAGGCAGCGGGAAGACCTCCAGCGATGGCCGGGATGCTCGCACCTGTCGGCTGGGCTCCGCGTCGCTGATTCCGGCCAGGTGGCACCCAAACGGATCACCATTTTTTTGGCTTTATCATCAAGGAATATCTTATTTTTTATCCAAAACAACTGCCAGCTTTCATTGTGTGGACTATATCGGTATATTTACATATATTTTTTCTTTTTTTAAATGATTATTTGACTTTTAACTTGCACAATGGATGAAGATGTGACCATTCACGATGTCCATGAACTCTTTGGACTATTTTCGTTCAAATAAGAAAAAAAGGAGCACACGCTGGACTTTTTTAACATTTAAGCTGCTGCAAGGTGAAGCTTTTGTGTGCACACACACACAAAACACATCAAAAAGATGATCATGTTTCGTAAATTCAGACTCTTACTCCTCATGGTGTTTTTGGTGGCATGCACCGTGCACATTATGATAGACTTGTTGCCCAAACTGGAGAAGAGAGCATCGGGAACGGACGGCGCGGATAGCGGCTGCCAGTGCGCCCACCACGCCGGCGCGGAGTCGCAAGGCTGGGCTAAGCAGCGCGCCAGGTCGGGGGCCGAAGCCGGTTCTTGGCCCAACAAACACACGCTGAGAATCCTGCAGGATTTCAGCAGCGAGCCCAACTCGAACCACACGTCACCGGAAAAGAGCACCGCCGTCGGGGACAAAGTGGAGGCTCCCCGGAGGTTGGGAGTGTCAGGCGGGAAGGCTGAGGACCACAAGCCGCTGATTGGAGAGGCGAACGGGGGTCGGGCGGTGAATGGAGCCGTTGCATCGCGACTGTCGGCTCTCTTTCAGCATCCTTTGTACAAGATTGGACTTCCGGGTCTTACGGACGGGGACACTTTATTTAATGTCAACACTGACATCAGATTTTATCCCAGAGCAACTGGCAACCAAGAATGGTATTTATCAACTATATCTTTCTATCTACTGTACCTACATTACTATTGTACATCTATCAAATGTCAAAATTTAATTTAAAAACAGTTTAATCTGGGGCGTAGTTGGTCTTTATGCCCTTCATTTTCTTTGTCTGAGCAGGAAATGTTTGGATTGCAAATATTAGGTCAAAGGTGAAATGGTTATATTGTATTAATGTACACATAAAATGAGACTCTATGTTGCAGTCATTCTACTCTGTGGCAAGTGAGGATGTTTGATGGCAAAATAGAAGAAAGCGTCATAAAAGTGTAGTAATAGTAGCACGCATTCATTTCTCCTGTTGTCATGACATCCTCTTTCCGGTCATGCTACTTCTGATTCATCATACTGCTGTATTATTAGATTGTGCTTCATTCAAACAGTATCTTCTCCTCTCAATCATCCGCTTTCCTCCAGGCCCAATGAAGGTGGCAACGACCAGGAGGAGGACGACGAGGAGGAGAACTCACCGGTAGCCGAAGCGACCGCGGAGTCGTACCCAAACTGGCTGCGATTCCACATCGGGATCAACCGCTACGAGCTGTACGCCAGACACAATCCAGTGCTGGATGCCTTGCTCAAGGACTTGGTGAACCAGAAGATCACCAGCGTGGGTGAGTCTCTCGGGATCACTTGATAGTCACGCCATTGTTGGTCAGAGGAGGTAGAAGTTACAGTTACAGGAGACTGTTGAGTAAAGGTATATGAGCGATCCGTCTTGGGTTTGAGAAATGCTGGAAAGGATTGAGGGGAAGTTTTGGGATGTCTTTAGGGGTGACTGAACTTTCCCACCGAGGGCCACATACTGGAAAAACACATTTTGGAAGTGTTCATTTTATTTTAAGCTAAAAAGCAATCCAATATATGCCAAGAAAAAAAGCATGCATCTCAGCTCTGTGTTATGCTATAGAAGACTTTTATTATTAGTGAATCATTCATTCATTCATTCATTTTCTACCGCTTTTTCCTCACGAGGGTCGCGGGGGGTGCTGGAGCCTATCCCAGCTGTCTTCGGGCGAGAGGCGGGGTACACCCTGGACTGGTCGCCAGCCAATCACAGGGCACATATAGACAAACAACCATTCACACTCACATTCATACCTATGGACAATTTGGAGTCGCCAGTTAACCTAGCATGTTTTTGGAATGTGGGAGGAAACCGGAGTACCCGGAGAAAATCCACGCATGCACAGGGAGAACATGCAAACTCCACACAGAGATGTCCGAGGGTGAAATTGAACTACTTGGTCTCCTATCTGTGAGACCTGCGCGCTAACCACTTGTCTGCCGTGCAGCCACCGACGAAAATGTCCGAGTAATTAATTAATTATATATACTTTTTTTGTAGGCGTGCACAATAATTGTGATGACCAATAATCCAATAACATTTACACATGGCTCTGATAACCGATCTAAAAAAAAAAAAAAAAATTATACGAGATTACCTATGTAGGTGGGCTAGCATGAGCAAGTCAAGTGCTCCATTTTGGTGCTGCAAATGCCACTGAGCTCCACCCATCCATATCAGCCAGTTCCACAATACCACCCGCCATTCCATTAACATGGAAATCACAGGGCCCTACTTTTAGCCCTTAGTTCGTCTACGCCAGGGGTGCTCACACTTTTTCAGCATGCGAGCTACTTTTAAAATGACCGAGTCAAAATGATCTACCCACTACAAAAATGCAAAACATCTATTTATTTTCAAATGTATTGAGGATTATTTGTACGTAAAATGTATGTTGATGTACCTTACATAACCAAATGAGCCAATATTGCAAAACACACATAATTAACTATTAACATTTTTTGTAATTACCTCCACATTACTCCACATTTCCCTTCTTTGGTACTGCGATGGTAGAATGGCATATGAGGCAAACGCACTTCGAAAAAGACATTGTGAAAAAAAAGTCCACCTCCCATTCCGTATGGAAGTGATATGTTTTTTGCCTTTTTACTTGGTCCAGCTACTTCACTCATTTTAGTGACCATAAACTTTAGCGAGGGCTTAAAATCTAACGCAATTCGCCGACTAGCTTAGCACTTTGCATCGTTGTTTACGCATGAGCGGTGACCTAAAGGTCAAAATTCAGTTGTCATCTGATTGGTTGTCCTGTATGTCAATCAAGTAACGGGGATGGCTGATAGGCTGACATCGTAAGTTCTGCTGCACTTAGAGACGTTGTTTGATTTGATTGGTCACCCGAAGGGCAACATTCAGTTGTCATCTGAATGGCTGCCCTGTATATCAATCAAGTGACGGCATTGATGCTGGGATGATATTTTTTTAATGTCACGCCGCGATCGACCAGTACCACCTCCGCGATCGACCGGTAGATCGCGATCGACTTAATGAGCACCCCTGGTCTACGCCAAACATTTTGCAATAGGAACAAGCCCCGGGCCCTGGACGTTGTAGCAATGCTGGCATTTCAGGTGGCAGATAATGAATTGATGTCTTAAAGCTTGATGTCCCTCATTTTAGAATATTTGCAGAGTATCTGGTGAAATGTCGTCCTCTGAAACAGTGAGAAGTCCCACACAATCAGCAGCATGTTTGTTAACTAGTGAGCTCAGGGTGCGCCCAGTCCAGGATGCACCCCGCCTCTCACCCAAAGACAGCTGGGATAGGCTTAGCATAGAAAATGGATGGATACCAGTTAATTTTGACATCCTCTTGCTTCTCTTCCCCCTCTATGCCATTCTGCAATGGTGGATTTTTTATTTCAGATTTGCAATAAAAGTATTGTTATTATTAGATTTATTTCACTTCCAGGAGCATAATATTCTCTCTTCAACATGCCTCACTTTTTAAAAGTTGATTTTTATGATAAAATATATAGGTACTCATCACTAATAAATTATTATGTAAGATTAACACTACACCCCTGATGTGATTTCCCGGTCACACATCCCAAACACATGAATTGTAACACACATAAGCACAATTTATGTCTTAATTTGGTTATTTTCTCTGATTTACCTACTCTATATGGTAATATCAGTTTACAGGTAACTATGTGGGTGCTATTGTATGTCTGGCAGGCTCTAATAATGTTAGGAATCTACATTTCGAAGGAAATAAACTGGTTATTTATAAAGAAAGAAATCTTACTTACCAGGAATTCACTTATTACGGTCATTCCTGGAGCCAATTAACCAAAAAACAAGGAATTGACACACCTATTATTGATTGAGTTGCTTCCATAAGTCTCATGTTGTGGATGTGGTGTGGATGGTCATTATAATCGATTAATTAAAAATTAGGCATGTGTGACGTCACAAAAGAACACTTTTCCGACGCCCACTAAAACCGAGCATTTTGAGCCATCCCAAACTGGCGACCAGTCCAGGGTGTATCCCGCCTCTCGCCCGAAGACAGCTGGGATAGGTTCCAGCATGACCCTCGTGAAGATAAGCGGTATAGAAAATTAACAAATGATTCATTTGTGTTGAATCATGCCTGTAAAAATGCAGTCTAGCGAGTGCCTGCAAGCTTGCACGAAAAGCGTCTTCACCCCCTAATTTGACATTAATTCTACACCTATGCACCACTTATCCGTCTCGCCAAAAGTGTAAAGCAAAGACAGAAAGTTGCAGCATTTCCTCCGGCTGGAGGGGTTAATGTTGCTTTCTCTGCCCCGGAGTGTCTCTGTCTGCACAGGCGGCCTTTTGTTCAGGCTTGGGTGAGGCTCATAAATCATACACGCACTTCTGGTGACGCGACACAGGTGGATTTATCATTGCGGCGTAAAGCGTGAATCTGATGTGACGGTGCGGGCAAGGGGGATGCTCGGAGGAGAAGAAGAAGCAGAAGGGCATGATTAATTTGTGTAGCGAAAGATGGATTATGGGTCAAGAGAAACACATGTATTATCTGTCTAATATGAAAACAGATGGGCTGTTGGAGAGTGTCTTGTCCAAGTTTACTAATGCTGATGTCATGTCGTTGCATGCGAGCGGGGAAACAATAAGCAGAGATTTGCGGGAATTTTTCCACCGCCGAGGTACTTTTTATTTTATTAAAAACATAAAGCGAGCAGCACAGAGCATTGAATTGAGGTCACTCGTGGCTTACAATCGCATTGTTCAAACATACTTCAGGCAGGGTTTATGGATGCATTGTTGTGGCAGGGCTTAATCTTCAAACTTAATGAAGCTACACAAGAGCATCATCCCAGTTGACCTGACTTCAATAAATCTGCTTCGTGAGTTGACCTCATGGCTTTTCTTCAAAGTTGACTGTATGGTCCCAGAGGCATCAACATCCTGTAAATAGAATATTTGTAGGTGCCGGTTATTGTTGTTTTGTAGTGCGGTTATAAAATGGTACTTTTACTTAGAAGCTCATTTTGTGGACTCCTATAGAGCAGCTACACACAACAACCGACACAGCTTTTTTTTTTTTAGGTTCTCCAGAATCTGCACCTATTCCAGCTGTATTTAATTTAAATTATTCCTCCTCGGGGCAAGCCCCAAAGGGCTTCCTAATTATGAACCATATAAGGAAGTCCACCTCTCTGTGACATCACAAAGGGGCAGTTTTACCACGCCTTCTGAAACCGAGTGTTTTGAGCCATACCAAATTTCTATCAGGACTCACTTCCAAATGCGCAAACCTCATTATCTGAACCTTTGGCATGGTTTAACACGAGAATACAACATTCTAACTACATTTATTGTTCAGAAAAGTGGAAAAAAGCATAATAGTTCCCCTTTAAGTAATTCCTAATGTGCAGTGTTTGCTGTCTGCTGCACTGTTTACTGGAATGCTTTGAACTGCAAATCTCCTTTCAGAAGATGGACTTTCAAATGTATTGCCTTGAGACACTTACCCAGAAGTAATGGGTAGTTGAGGAGCGAATCGACTTCAAGCAAGAGACGGGGTCGCCAGTTCAGTTGCATCACAAAGACATAATTATTGTTATGTAGACTTCAAGTTGAGAATATGATGTTCTATTGCTATAAACATGGTACATGCAAAAAGAAAGATGAAACGAGATAAAATAGTGGATAAATGGACATTTGGAACTGAACTGTGTTTGTGCACGCATGCGTTTGAAACACAAAAAAATACCCCTTCAATGCTTAACCTCTTGAACGCTACACTGCTCTATGCTTTTTGATTTCATGGTTGCTGCGGGGCGCTATTTTACATGAGAGATGCTGAGCTCTTATAGAATGCACTTATGCCAAGTTGTGGCCATTTAAACTGCACGAAACATAATCTCTTCTATTGTGAAGTTACAGCATTACCTGTGTGTGCCTCTCGCACAAAATAACGTAAAAGACAGGTATAAAAATATATAAATTGTCGAACCTTTTTGAATATGTTGCCTTGACCTTGGCTGCATAATCATTTTCAATTCTGGACGAGTAGTTAGCACGCAGGCCTCACAGCTAGGAGACCCGAGTTCGATTCCACTCTCGGCCATCTCTGTGTGGAGTTTACATGTTCTCCCCGTGCATGTGTGGGTTTTCTCCGGGTACTCCGGTTTCCTCCCACATTCCAAAAACATGCTAGGTTAATTGGCGACTCCAATAGGTATGAATGTGAGTGTGAATGGTTGTTTGTCTATATGTGACCTGTGATTGGCTGGCGACCAGTCCAGGGTGTAACCCGCCTCTTGCCCGAAGACAGCTGGGATAGGCTCCAGCACCCCTGCGACCCTCATGAGGATAAGCTGTTGAATGAATGAATGAATGAATTAATATATGATAATGTTTGATAGCAAATGCTAACTGGACATAATACACAAACTGTCTGGTTAGATTTTATATGTATGTAGTATGTTATATGTTTTATCCAAAGAAGTACAGGCCAGGTTGTGTATTGTCTTTGTCTCAACTGTCTTATATGTGAATGAACAGTTACATAGTACAACAAACGCATGTTATGTGGTTGCACCGTTCCATCCAATACCTCACAATTTGGCTATGGTATGAATATTTTGGCTGCAACTGCACATGCATAATGCGAACATCTGTCTGAGAGGGAAAATTGACAGTGGCGATTGGACCTCTGGGACCCAAGAAGTTGTAATAAAAGGCTGAAGTGTGCTTGCAAACCAAGTGTGCAAGAGAGAGAAGAGACAATAAAAGACAGCTCATGCATGCTAGGTGGTGGGATAGTAAGTGGGTTCTCCGCGGGGGGGGGGCCTTTTATTTGGATACAGGAGTTCGCCAGCAGCACAGTGCCGTGAGACGCTCGAGTTAATGCGCTGTAATAAATGAGCAAATCCCCCAAAGCCTGTCCATTAAGAGCCAAATAGGCAGCCATTTAGAAGAACCCTATTTCTGAGACTGAAGTAGATTGCTTATTATTGCTATGATTGTGATTAAATGTTTAATTTGTCAAAAGCAAAGGTGGCTCGTCTGTTCGAGATGATTTTATTGTTGAATTCATTTTAAAAAATCAAACAGCATTTGTATTGGATTTTATTAAACCAAACAGATAAACATAATAAAATGATGAGCACTTTGTCAATATTTTATTGTTTTTTGCTGTTTGTGGTGCCTTCAGGTGTAAATGGTGATTGGCAGTGCCATTTGATATCCTTCATGTGATTTGGTCATGGCCTTGGTTTTATTTGTTTTGGACACGCTTAACAGGTTTAAGCAACATCACATGATTATAGTTGCACAATTCAACGTCTGAAAAGAAGTAGGAAAGTAGGAATACGCTTTCACTTTTAATCATAAATACAAAGATGTCTGCCTGTGCTACTTTATTTTGTTGTGTCAAAACATTGCTCATGGTGCTTTATTGGTCTTTTTCCCTGCCCAAGTATACTTTTTCCAGAATATATCACAATTACACTCTGATTGCTCATTGTGGTCAGCAGATTTGATTGCCTTGTGATTACATTCATGCAAAACTCTTTTTAGAGTTTAGATCTGCATGCTTTTTGACATATGTACACAATTTCTGTCTTTTGCAGCTATGAAATCAGGAGGCACCCAACTAAAGCTGATCATGACATTCCAGAACTACGGACAGGCTCTGTTCAAACCTATGAAGTAAGTGCATAAGTTTTTTTTATTTTTTATTTTTATTAGTTTTTTGGAAAACTTCGGCCAGAGAAGAGATTCATTGGTGTGTGGATTGGCGAATCTGAGCTTTTTGTGTTGGCTTTATCTCATGTTTATCATCCAACATAACATGGATATGTGTTAGTGTCATGTCAATGCTTCATGCAGCAGTAGAAGCAGACGCATGGGTGATTATTCATTCATTCATTTTCTACTGCTTATCCTCACGAGGGTCGCGGGGGTGCCTATCCCAGCTGTCTTGGGGCGAGAGGCGGGGTACACCCTGGGTTTGGGTTATCCCAACCCACCAACAGTGTTGACGAGTTCTTACTGACGAGCTTGTCCATAATACAGTGAAACCTCGTTTAGCGTCATTAATCCGGCCCAACCCTGTCACCGAAATGGATGCTAACCAAATCAATTTTCCCATAAGAAATACTGTAAATCCAATTAATTTTTCCAAAAAGCCAAACATGTCTTTATAGTTTTTTTCATTTAGTTTTACTTGCATAAAACAATTCCAAATGTATATAAACATTCATTCATTTTCTACCGCTTATCCTCACGAGGGTCGCAAGGGTGCTGGAGCCTATCCCAGCTGTCTTCGGGCGAGAGGCGGGGTACACCCTGGACTGGTCGCCAGCCAATCACAGGCCACATATAGACAAACAACCATTCACACTCACATTCATACCTATGGACAATTTGGAGTCGCCAATTAACCTAGCATGTTTTTGGAATGTGGGAGGAAACCGGAGTACCCGGAGAAAACCCACGCATGCACGGGGAGAACATGCAAACTCCACACACAGATGGCCGAGGCTGGAATTGAACCCTTGTTTCCTAGCTGTGAGGTCTGCGTGCTAACCACCGTGCAGCCCCATGGGTGATTATATGCATTGATTTTAAAGACAATGAACATGTTACGGCTGCACAGAGCAGGAGTGGTTAGTGCGCAGGCCACATAGCTACGAGACCTGGGTTCGATTCCCCCATTTGGGCATCTATGTGTGGAGTTTGCATGTGAGTTTTCCCCATCCATGCTAGCTTTATTGGCGACTCCGAATTGTCCATAGGTATGAATGTGAGTGTGAATGGTTGTTTGTCTATATGTGCCCTGTGATTGGCTGGCGACTAGTCCAGGGTGTACCCCGCCTCTCGCCCGAAGACAGGCTCCAGCACCCCCACAACCCTCGTGAGAATAAGCGGTAGAAAATGAATGAATGAATGTCCGTTTTTGAAGCTGAACGTACAAAGAAAAAAGTACATTTGCTTCATTGAAACTACTTCTAATGTTCAAAATAAATCTCACAGGATTCATCCGCATCTTCTGATGCATCGCAATAGATAGCTCTACTCTGTGTGATCTTCTTCTGATGTCTGCCTGCTTTTTAATTAACTTCAACAGGCTTATGTGTTAATTAACATGAGCAGTGGGCCATCATACCGCTTGTCTTTGGGGAGACGTATGTGCTAGCAAAGGCACGTTCCACATGAAAAGGAAATACCCGTTCTCTCTGTCTCTCTTTGCTGTCCCGTTGAATTCCCCCGCCAACACGGATAAACAGCGTCCGGGCCAACTGGGCTGTGATCAAAAGTAATTGCTCAGAAGCTCCCTTTGACGGCTGTGAAATGCAGAATGGTTTTCTACATGAGTGCCTCGCTGGAGAGTGTTGGATTCTAGGAGAGTTAAAGACAAATAGTGTTTTTCTAACAACTCTGACTGTGGAGTGATGCAAAGGTAGTGCTGAGTATGGTTTAAGAGTGTCGTGTTTGGTTCAGCTACAAAAAGCAAGTGGACCGAGATCGCTTGATAGATGGGTTTTAGTCCACCTGCAAGTGAACTGTGGTGCGGTTCAGTTGAACTCAACATTTGAACTCAAATGTGAACACAACACGGAACAAAGACTTGGACCAGTGTTAAAATGACAGCAATTATGTTGCTACACCCTTGTGTTGCTCGCTATTTTGACAATACTATGACAAATGGTGGGCTGCACCCCAGCTATTGGCTATATATGAAAAAGGAACAATGAAATCACCTTCATTTAGACATGAACACATTTCAAGAGAGCATACAGTGGTGTGGAAACGTGTTTGTCCCCTGTGTTTTCTTATTTTTTGCATGTTTGTCAAATCATCATCAACCAAATTAAAATATTGTACAACTGAATACAAAATGCAGTTTTTAAATTAAACTTTATTATTAAAGGAGGAAAAATGTTAAAACATAACTTGTTTTATTACACCTGAAGGTTATAAAGCTTTGGGACTCCAGCACACTGCAGTGAGAGCTATTGTTCACAAATAGAAAACATGGAACAGTGAAGAACCTTCCCAGGAGTGGCTGCCCAACTAAGATTACCCTTTAGCGCACAAAAACTACATCCAAAAAACTGCAGGCCTCACTTGGCTTCGTTAAGGCTAATGTTCATGATTCCACCATAAGAAAGACACTGGGCAAAAACGCCAGATTTCAGAAAAAGAACATCGTATCGACAGTAAAATATGGTGGTGGTAGTGTGATGGTCTGGGGCTTTTTTGCTGCTTCAGGACCTGGAAGACTTGCTGTGATAAATGGAGGCATGAATTCTGCTGACGGAGAATATCCAGCCATCTTTTGGTGACCTCAAGCTGAAACCAACTGGGCTCCGATTTCAGTTATTTTGTGGGTTATTCGCTTGGCTAGCATTTTGCCCGTGTTAGGTGCCGTTTGACTCAAACTCATCATACTCATTAAAGCAGAGGTCTCAAACTCGCGTCCCGCGGGCTGCGTTTGGCCTGCGAGACGCTAGTTTGAGGCCCCCACCTTGATATGAAAGTTTCATGTTATTGCGGCCTGTGCGATTTTAATATGGATGCTGTATGGTATCATGTACCCAGAAATGACAGCTTAAAACTGTACACACCGGACACAATTGACGCGATTTTGCAAGTTACGACGCAGCTCCGAGATGTAACGATGCTAACTTGCTAATTGGGTAAAATGGTTAAGTTTCATTAATGTTCATGTTAAAGGTTAAATAACTGTTAATACTGTTAATTTGAATCTGAAGCAAAATAATTTCTCCACCCACCAACTATATGTGGTTTCTTAAGTTTTTCTTATTTGCTGTTTTATTATTTTTTTATTTTTTTATTACTGATTGATTTTTTTCTTTATTTTGATTTATGTATTTTTTTGTGTAGTAAATAAAATTTTTGATATTTGAGAAGAGCTTTTCTTGCTTTTCTCAGAGCTTTTCTTGTGGAAAACTGGAACCAAAGCACTGAAAAAGTGGAGTGTAGAGCAGAAGCAAAAGCATTGAAGACACTTTTTTCTTTTTTTTTTTTGTTTTATGTTCACCCAGCCTCACCCAGACCCTAGCTCCAGTGACCCCCAGGTAAATTGAGTTTGAGACCCCTGCATTAAAGCTTTTTAATGTGCTACCCCCGCAAGATATTTTTGTGGCATGTGCTGTTGGATGCTAATTTTACATCACTCTCACAAATAAATTTCACACTGCAGACATGTTTGTTTGGAGCCAGGGAGGATACCCAAGGGACCGCTACAGGCTGCAATAGTTCGAGCCACAGGCGATCGCCATTGCCAGGCATTTATCAATGATAAATGGCGCATTCATACTTACTTGTATCCTTATTGTTGTCTTGCACACTGGAAGGGGTGTTGCAAGGGCAGGAGAGACGGTCTCCTCATGAGACAAATATGCTGCTTAGTTATCACTGTCCTTTCCATAGTATTAGATCCATTCTTGTGATGGCAAAGACACCTTCTGGCAACGCGTGACTACATATTTATTAATTGTGTGCATACACGGTTGTTTATTGTACAGTTTAATCAATTACGGGAGTGCATCATAACCACGAAACCTAACCCAAAACATGGTAACACAAAATGCACACAAGTACCAACCTCTCCAGCTATACAAGCTGCACACTGACTACTCATTCCATGTCAAAGGACTTGTCCCCTTGAGAATATAGTGTCATAAAGTGCTTGCTGAAATGTGACATGTCTATCACTATCAGCTCTTTATTTCGCTTGAGAAATGATAAGGAAATCAGGTTCTCTGACTGCCACAATAAAAGATAGAAATCAGACAGCCCAGAGAGCGCCGCTGGTATAAAAATATCACAGTGAACATGATGAAAAATAACCTTTGTTTTACTGTCGGTGTGTCCCACTTTTATTGGAGACGCGTACGGCGTGGGTTATAGTAGTTCAGAGTGAGGGCTCCAAAAGAGGGATGATGTTTCAGTTCTACTTTGAGCAGACAAACTACTTTCTCCTATACTGTACATTATGGATGGGAGATATGGCCTAGAATACATATTGCAGTGTACACTGAAGCGTCTTGGAATAACAAAGTATCATGATATTTTCTTTAGTATACAAATGATAATTACAAGAAATGCCAAAGTGTTCAAATATATATATTTTATTCATTCATTCATTCATTTTCTACCACTTATCCTCACAAGGGTCTTCGGGCGAGAGGCGGGGTACACCCTGGACTGGTGGCCAGCCAATCACAGGGCACATATAGACAACAACCATTCACACTCACATTCATACCTATGGACAATTTGGAGTTGCCAATTAACCTAGCATGTTTTTGGAATGTGGGAGGAAACCGGAGTACCCGGAGAAAACCCACGCATGCACGGGGAGAACATGCAAACTCCACACAGAAATAGCCGAGGGTGGGATTGAACTCGGATCTCCTAGCTGTGAGGTCTACGTGCTAACCGCTCGACCACGGTGCAGCCTGTATCTTTTATATGAAGATATATATATATATTATCTTTTGTTATTGTTGCTAAAATGATGCAGGAATATCCAAAAAACAATTGATATATATAGATATATATATAGTCGTCCAAAAGGTTTTTGGGGAGCAGCACTATAGTCCGTCCATCTGGATCCTTGTTCTAAGCCCAGTATAAAGACTCCATGCCAGACTTCCATGTCTGTCTGGCTCATGTCCCTAGTGCCCATCCTACACACTCCCTGCCAAGATCCTGAGTATGGCGTCCGCATGCAAATATTAGATCTTGCCAAATGGATATTATTATGGGGTCAAGACTGCTTCTTCATGCTATTTAAGGCTCACAAGATCAAATATTCATGTGTTTGTGTAACTGGAGTGATTATATGTTACATCATCACGCCGTGGCCACCCTGCAGCATCCTGCAAGACATTATATTCTGACTTCCTGTTGGAGCTCATCTGCATGTACAAGCTTGGCTCTTATAGCACTAGCCAAAACCTAAACAGTTGTATTATTTATATGTGGGAAGGATTACATTGGATTTGTAGTCTATTTGTAGTTTGTCTGTGGTGTGTGGAAAATGCAGGTCGAACGTTACTTCCAAAAACATGCTAGGTTAACTCTAAATTGTCCATAGGTATGAATGTGAGTGTGAATGGTTGTTTGTCTATATGTGCCCTGTGATTGGCTGGTGACCAGTCCAGGGTGTACCCCGCCTCTCACCCCAGTGACAGCTGGGATAGGCTCCAGCATACCCACGCCCCTCGTGAGGATAAGCGGCATAGAAAACATATACGGATGGATGCTGCATCCCAATTTTATGTCTTACAGGTCCAACATTAGTGTATTGGAAGTGTGTAAAATTGTGTGTGTAAAACGTTGTTTGTCTATATGTGCCCTGTGATTGGCTGGTGACCAGTCCAGGGTGTACCCCGCCTCTCGCTCGAAGTCAGCTGGGATAGGCTCCAGCATACTTCTGCGGCATAGAAAATGAATGGATGCAGTGTGCCTTGTCATTTTTTTGTCATGACTTCCTATTCCCGTTCTCATTCTACAAAGTTCTGATTATATCCTGTATAAAGCGGTTTAAATGCTTCCATGTAAATACAAAAGTGGGACTCGTGTTCAATTCCATCTGCCTGCGAACATCGAAAGAGAAGAATTGCCGTTTTATCATCTTCAACCACAGCATTGTGAGGGACTTACGACACAAATAACAAGCATCTGCTGGTACACAAAAAAGTCACAGATTGAGCTGTCAGTGTTACGCCGTGCCACACATTTGTTGACTGAAAAAATTGAAAGGCAATGAAATGTAAAGCGAGGGGAAGATAATAGCATCACATTCATCACATTGAGCTGCGGAAAATCCCTGCAGTAAGAACCTAAACGTTAGGCTACATGGATAACACACATATGGGTGAACTGTAAATTAATAGCATGTAAATGTATGCATTCATGGCATGCACCACACAGACACATGCACAAATCCCCTCAGGAATTCTTCACCGTAGTGCAGCTTATGTCATATCCAAGCCCTATAAGATTTTTTTTTTTACTCCTTCTTATAGAGGTCTTTTATAAGTGTTTTCTTAAAGAGCCCCCATGAGAAAATTACAGTGGAACCTCTGAGATCAAAGAAAATCAGTTGCTTATAGCAATTTTTCCCCATGGAGCGTAATTGAAATGGAAATAGTTCCAGGATCAAACTGTCGCTTCTTGATGCCGTTTTTATATATTTATTTATATTTATATTTTTTTACTTGTGTAAAAGTGCAGCAAATTTATGACTAAATTCTAATCTTGTGACATCTCCTTCACTTCGGAACGACTACAAATTGTTAAAATACTGTGCCGCTTGCGAGTCATTGAGGTAGCTCTTTCTTTGGCAGGAGCCAATCACGAGCCATCACTGCACTCAAAACTAGCTTTTCAACTCAATTAAAGTTGCAGGATGTCACTATATGTCACAGTATAACAATATAATTCATAATATGACTCACGGTGTCATCTCACAACTTACGCTAAATTCATCACAGAGCAACTTAATACTCAAAAGTTATACCTAACAATTATACAAATGTGCCAATACGATTTTAAAATAGGGGGAAATAGCTCTTTTAGAGTTTTCCCATTATTAATTCCATCTGAGCAATGCATTCATTAGGGCGTTGCAATAACATCCGCCTCCCTTGGGGCTCATCTGACTCTCTGGTGGACAGAGGCAGCATTACAACTGATTAAATCATTAAAAAATAATAATTTCAAACTCATATTGGTACATGTTATTATATTTTTAGTTGAACATTTTGAGTGTTAAGTTGCTGTGTGATGAGTTCAATGGGGGTGCAACAATTCCTCAAATAATTCCAGTACCTTGATTACAAAAAATAATTGACCGAAGCTTACGTGACCAACAAGCTCAGGTCGCACACGCAGACGATGAAGGAATCTGAGAATTGAGAATGCACCAAGGCAATGAAAGAGATGGAAAGCTCAATATAAATGTGGCTAAGCAGCAAGTTGTACACCGTGACATGTATCTGTTGTAACGCAGCACTTCCATACACCACAACAGCACGTTTTGCATCATCTCCTCCCGAATGAAGCGGAAGATCTGCGACAAAGTAAACATAACCTAGTGCAAATGAGTGAGATTAAGGTTAATATACCTCACTAACATAACGTTTGCCATGCGGAGGGCTTATTTTCTCTTAATTATGACTACTGTCAAATGCGTCGCAGTATATTAGAATGGTGACGTGACTTCATAGAGGATTATTTCAGCAACAGGGAGAGAGAGAATGACAGCAACCAGCCATGTCCCGCAACAGTAATTATTTCATGTTAATGCGGCTCAAAGTCTGCCTTTGCTACCTCGAAATGAAGGCACAAATCTGTTTTTTCCTCTAAGTTTAGTGGGTGTGATTTATATATCAGAATTTGCACGATGGACGAGTGGTTAGCACGTGAAGATCGGGAAGACCTGGGTTCGATTTTCCACTTGGGCATCTCTGTGTAGAGTTTCATGTTCTCCCCGTGCATGCGTGGCTTTTCTCCGGGTACTCCGGTTTCCTCCCACATTCCAAAAACATGCTAGGTTAATTGGCGACTCCAAATTGTCCATAGGTATGAATGTGAGTGTGAATGGTTGTTTGTCTATATGTGCCCTGTGATTGGCTGGCCACCAGTCCAGGGTGTACCCCGCCTCTCGCACGGCTTGATTGGGCAGGTTTTGTGACAGATGATGTAACTCAAATATTCCAAAACTGGTGGAATACATAGTTTATTTCCATATTGTGCTTTATTTGCGTGCTTATTTTTCACGAAAAGCTTCTAAAATATACTTTTAAAGGATGCTGTTGTCACACAGGCCGCACGGTGGTTAGCATGTTGGCCATAAAGTCAGGAAATCGGGAATACCTGGGTTCCTCCCACATTCCAAAAACATGCTAGGTTAATTGGCGACAAATTGTCCATAGGTATGAATGTGAGTGTGAATGGTTGTTTGTCCATATGTGCTCTGTGATTGGCTGGTAACCAGTCCAGGGTGTACCCAGCTGAACAGCCGGGATAGGCTCCAGCATACCCACGACCCTCGTGAGAATAAGCGGCATTAAAAACATATTTACGGATGCATAAATTGCATCCCAATTTTGTGTCTTACAGGTCCAACATTAGTGTATTGGAAGTGTGTAAAATTTGGAATTTAGACAGTTTACTAGTGCTTTTAGTAAGTCCTTCTGGGAAAATACTGTTCTGTGTATATGTATATGTTTTATGTTAACAAGCTGTTTGTCCACATCTGTCTCCAACAGAGTGTGTGGCTCCCAGTAGTGCTATTGTGCATTTTTTTGTGCATATTCTGCATCTACGTTTTACATATACCCTGCAACTCTGCACTTTCCAACGTATTAGATGCCATATTTCACATAACAATATAACATCAAGCAACACTAGCATAGCTAAGTGAGTTACAGTACTAACAGAGTTCTGCAGTACAATGCCACCACTCACCTTGGAGTGTGTATGGTGACTTGGATGCTACAGAAGACAGGTGTTGACCACAGCTGTCTCACCCAGTCTCACAAAGTCCTACAGGGTTGACAGAGTTCAAGCACTCTCCTCTGTCCACTCAGTGGTGGGTGGTGCTGGAGAATTGGGAGTCATCAATGAGCCAAGCCGAAGCCGCCACAGCTGTGGCCGCTCAATCATAGATTGAGGATGAATTACACAGGAGGTGTTGACGGCGAGTCTGCAGACTGCACACCACATTCACAACATGGTCTTTGCTGATGGCTTATCAGTATTTTTATACTTTATCCAATACTTTACATCCTGGTTAAGGATTGTCTTTATTTTTTAATGTGGAAAAGTCCAAAGGGAACTACAATGCAGATAATTATAAGCAGCTGGTAGCAAACCAGCACAGTTATCAATTGATTTTCAGGTATAAAAATAAATGAAATTGAGCTGCTTTTACCTCGGAAGCAAGTCCAAACATGTTATAGTATAACTAATAATCAACACATCATATTTCATTACTGGTAGATGATAAAAAAAACTGTTTTTGCACCCCCATCACACCCTTCTTCCTTCTTATGTGCCGTTGTCCTCTTCACTTCAGTCAAGTCCCACACAGACACACAGAAGAACAATCACACGCCTTAAGGAAAAACAAACGGAGAAAGTGAAAGTTAGCTTCTCAGGACATCAAGCAATTTGTCTGAGCCGCCTGTCCAAATCAATGACAAGCTCTAGAGATCAGGTGCGCTTTGTTTACAAGTGGCTCGAGAGAGAAATCAGGATAGATTTGAAGGAAGAAGAGTGTGTGTTTGTTGGAGAGCCTCTTTTAAACATAAAAGAATAAAGTTAGTAGTCATTGTGGTGCAGGCAAACTTTGCTGTGTTGTGGTTTGGGACTGTCTGGACAAAAATGTTAAAAAAAACAAGATTTTTGGTCGGCACCAGGTGCAGGTCCCTCAGTATTTTGGTCAGCAGACTAAAGGCTGTGCAGTAAAGAACATATTGTATGCATTTACGATGTCCACACGGAGGAATAGTTGCATCTAGATGGGAACCGATAACTACGTGAAAATGATATAATACACAAGGCACACCTATGTGTGGCGCTGTGAACACATACTCCCACGGAACCATGTGACACACCAAACCGAGAAGCAGAATCATTATGGAATATCCGGCGAAATATTCAGATATTATGTTGGTCACGTGGCTGCAAAGCGGATGAGTGGTTAGCGTGCAGGCCTCACAGCTAGGAGACCCGAGTTCAATCCCACCCTCGGCCATCTCTGTGTGGAGTTTGCATGTTCTCCCCGTGAATGCGTGAGTTTTCTCCGGGTACTCCGTTTTCCTCCCACATTCCAAAAACATGCTAGGTTAATTGGCGACTCCAAATTGTCCATAGGTATGAATGTGAGTGTGAATGGTTGTTTGTCTATATGTGCCCTGTGATTGGCTGGCGACCAGTCCAGGGTGTACCCCGCCTCTCACCTGAAGACAGCTGGGATAGGCTCCAGCATACCATATCAAGTGGAGTTTCAGGGTTAGTTTTGTTAGTTGGGGACCAAATGAACAAACATGTGTGACCCCACCCCAAGTCACGCCTGTGTGATCCCATTGTTATTTTTTTATATATACACATTCTTCTGTTCTATTTTACAGCTGTCAAAAGAAAATGAGGTCTTTCTCTGTCATTGTCTCTCTTTTGTCGACTTCACCCTCGTCTCAGCTCAGTCTATTCTTGATTTTTAAGGGGGGGGTCGACAGTTTAGCGTGTGTCATCTCAAATCTCTGATGACTTGCTTTGTGACAGGCAGACTCCCGATTCAGAGAGAGAGAGAGACTTTTCTTATTTTAGAGTCCCAAGCTTTCAACTCCCTTAGCGCACTTCACATGGAGACATCTCTCATGAATGTTTTACTGGGTCAACTCCTGAGGAAGATGAGGTTTTTTTTTTCTCTTCCATTCATCCCTTCTTCCTCCTATGCGTCCATCGCTCTTTCATCATTGTCATCGTACTTCATAAATACGTTATACACTGTCAGGTTGATGTGTAGAAGCTAATGATACTAGAATGAATGTAGTTCAAGCTATGTGCTATGCTAATTAAAACCTAGCTGTCACATATTTTATATTACTCATTATGTTAACACCCTAAAAATGGAGTGCAGCATTCCAGATGCTAGTTGACCTGATTTGTTTCACTTTGGAAGCATTTAGAACTGAAATAATCAGATTCAAGGTAGAACTTTTTGTCTTAGTATCTCATGATATGTGGCATAAAACCTACAGAAAAAGCAAAACACGGACTTCAGGTGAGCTTTTTTGTGTCATAATGCATCTTTTAACTTTTGGAATGTTGAGAAAAGCTACATTTTCCACTAATTGTAACATTTCTCTGGCAGGTGTAAATATAGTGTCTGACTGAAGGGAGTATACACTTTACATTTCAGCAGACGTTTATATTAAAGTTGCCAACATATTGTCAAGCAGCAATACTAAAGAAATGAAACAACTTGTATAATATTATATACTTACTATCCACTGAACAGCACTCAACACAAAGCAATTATTGGTAATGGTGATGGTTTTATTTCATTTGAACATGCATCAGATTACAATTGAATGCATCACATAATCAGTTCACAGTTATACATGTCCAAAAGGAGTAGGAAGAAGCAAAGCTTATTAAATCCTACCCCTCCATCTGGTACTTTTACAATCAGTAACTGTTACATTTGTTCACTTCCTGCTTTCCTAATATAGTTTGGGGTTTTTTTGTTTGTTTGTTTTTTGTCACATACCAAAGTACGAGGTGATATGACCATCCAATGACATAATGGGTACCATAGTAAGTGTCAATATAGTGATATGTATAGCACATCATGACTGGTTCAAGACTCTTCATCCTTGTATTTAGCAAACATCAACTGCTTGTATTGTTTCTTGAATTGGCTCATCGTTGTGCATTGTTTGAGGGTCTTACTCAATCCATTCCATAGTTTGATTCCACATACTGAAATGCTATGGCTTTTTAACGTAGTCCTAGCATAGAAGTGTTTCAAAGGTAGTTCTTCCCTGAGATCGTATTTCTCCTCCCTTGTAGAGAAGTATTGGATGACATTTTTAGGTAATCGGTTATTTTTAGCCTTATGCATTATTTTAGCTGTTTGAAGATGAACTATATCAGCAAGTTTAAGTATTTGTGATTTTAGAAATAAGGAGTTAGTATGTTCTCTGTAGGCGGCATTATGAATTATCCTTACTGACCTTTTTTGGCTAAATAGCTGGCAACACCAGTGAGCAGCAAGATAAAGTAGCATCATGGACTACTTTATATCTATTTCTATAATATTATCCCTTGAAAAGATATAATAAAACCCTTCCAGAGTACAAAGATTTTCATGGCAGGACTTCCAGGTAGCAAATATCTGGGCTCCCAATGAGAGAGCAGTCGGCCGAGCCTGGCGTCTTTGTCTTCCCCTGCTGAGAAAAGCTAGTCATCTAGTCTGATGAATTCAATTATTTTCATATCCTGGTTAGACTTCTGACTGTCACACACATTCAAGCGAGTTTTGCCTAGCGTTGACGGCGTTAGCTGCTGTTTGACTGATGCGGCACCGCCAGCCTCGACAACTTACTATACTCCTGCCAATTTAATTAAGGCCACTTAACGTGCTACAACAGCAGACATATTGGGTTTGCTGCTGCATGCCTGCACAGTATGAAGGAGGGAGGGACTGGGGGGGCGCACTATCCAAGACATTAAAATGGGATACTACACCGCACCAATAGTACGAGGTTACGATCAATCGAAGCATCCCTACGTGTGTCAACAGGATTCATATTTATGTAATGCACTTGTTTTTTTGTGGCTCCTGACCATGTCTACGTTACGGCTCTGCATGCTTTGCTTACTCAGACATCCCATCCATGTTATTATATATAGTCTCAAATGTGGGCTGGGTCATTTCCCAGGCTTCCCACAAGGAATGTTGCTGCTGCTTTTTGTCTGGAATGCTAAAAATGTACCTCCAGGAGATGAATCCTAGACATCCAAATTGAGTGTGTCCTTTTTTAGATGTAAGAAAAGCAGAACATTTGATTTATGGGACGTGTGTGATTCACAAAACACCACACAAAACATTGCGTATTTGCACAATTATATTTAATTGGACGACGGGTTGAAAGGCAGTTAACAGGCTAGACAAATTAAAACAGCGCAAATTAACAGGCCCACATATACTCCAGCGTTCAAGTATTTCCGAGGTAGATGGATCACAGAGGAGATGAATGAAACAACAGCTCACACAGAACAAGAGAGAGATCTTTGTGGTTGTTTTGGGCACAACAGCTTGTATTGTAGGTCTGTCCCATGCTAGGTGACAATTAGGACTGTGTGTGAGGGAAGAATGTCATCATTGTCCATCAATTACATCGGAGTAGAGCTCTCTAGTGTCAGGGCAGGAAGCGCTCAGGTCTGGTATCACCAACACCAACCAGGCCGGAATCTGATCCAGGGTCATGCCCGGTTTCACCTCACCTAGCCCATTTAGTGGCCTTTTATTATAGCCCTGGGTGGCAGTGATGCTCACAGTAGGGACTCTGTGATGAATCAATGAGTAGAAGATTCTCCTTTAAAGAAATTGTGGTAATGTAGTAATGAAATTGTACCTTGTACTAGCACCACCTACAGACTGGAATGGAATGGTATCGGATTCTATACAAATACGAAAATAATTTCCATAAAATGTCTTTCAAAAAGATGGGTCAGTGATTGTGATTTCTATGCATTGTTAGATTTTTACACACTTTGAGGTCCTTATGGCAACAGATACCTTACTATATTTTCAGTGACTTTAATGCTTTATATTAGGTTTGCTGTGGAAAGGAGAGGAATGAAGATTAGCTACACTAAGACGGAGAATATGTGTGTGAATGAGAAGAACCCAAGTGGAAGAGCGAGGTTACAGGGAAAAGAGATACAGAAGCTTGATATTTTAAGTAGGAGAATATAGGTAGCAGAACTGGAGGTAGCATTCATTCATTCATTTTCTACCGCTTATCCTCACGAAGGTTGCGGGGGTGCTGGAGCCTATCCCAGGGGTACACCCTGGACTGGTCACCAGCCAATCATAGGGCACACACAGACAAACAACCTTTAACACTTAACATTCACACCTATGGACAATATGGAGTCACCAATTAACCTAGCATGTTTTTGAGAACATGCAAACTCCACACAGAGATGGCCGAGGGTGGAATTGAACTCCGGTCTCCTAGCTGTGATCGATCTGTGCGCTAACCACTCGGCCGCCGTGCAGCCCCTGGAGGTAGCAGAGATGAGAATTCTGAGGTTCTCACTGGCAGTGACCAGGATGGACAGGATCAGGAAGGAGTACATCAGAGGGACATTACATGTTAGAGGCCTTGGAGATAAAGTCAGAGAGGCCAGACTGAGATGGTTGGGACATGTCCAGAGGAGGGATAATGAATATATTGGTAGAAGGATGCTGCGTTTAGAGCTGCCAGGTAGGAGGCGGAGAGGAAGACCAAAGAGGAGGTTTATGGATGTAGTGAAGGAGGACATGAGGGTAGTTGGTGTGAGAGAGACAGATGCAAAATGGAGGAGATTGATTTGCTTCTGGCGACCCCTGAAGGGAAAAGCCCAAATGAGAAAGAAGAAGAAGGAGGTACATCGACATTAAGTAGAGACAGAAAACAGTTAAAGATATGAGGTTGTTTTTGCATTGATTTGGAAAAAAGTAGCGCCATCTATTGGACAAATGACTCAAAATGTTCCATTTTAAGCTAAGGTACGTAAATGACAATTCTGAAAAAAATGAATATCATCTGGCAAGTTTCACTTACATTCCTTCAGCAAAGCCGAAATGGCTTGAAAGTGGGAGAAAATGAACCGCACAAAATGTCCCCGTGGATCTCTTAAGGGTATTAATTCAATTCATCCTTTACAGTGGACTTTCTTGGTGCTTAAGCTGCTGCATAAATGCAAACCCTCTGAACTTTTTTTTTTTTTTTTTTTTTTACACACCACTTCCCCCTCCAGCGCCGTCACCCACTCTTGACCACAATGACATCTCTCAAGCACCACTTAGCCTCTTGATAGATGGTTTCTATTTAGGAAACGCCAGCCGACCACAAGCCGCCGAGCACAACACTTTGACAGTTCCAAACAGGAGCGCTCAGTCCAAGCACACAAACACCTTCGCCTCCATTTGGCAGCACTCGCTCGCCGGAAAGACTCTTTAGATTGTCTTTTGGTTGTTTTTGGAGGAGAAGTTTAGTGTAGGTTCTTTTTGGAAGATCAACATAAAGTAATGACCGGCTTCCAGCTCTGGTGGAGTTTTTGGTTTGCATCCACGTTGTTGTTAAGTAACTGGAGAAAAATAACAAGATCGTAAATCAATCTCTGTTGAAGTCTCAGATGGAGTTGAGGTCAGGTTCTTCCACACCAAACACATCCGACCATGGACCTTACTTGGGTCATGCTAGAACAAAAATTTAACCAGAGGGTTTCCACAAATTTTGAAGCCTGGAATTTTCCAAAATATGTTGTAAAGATACTTCGTTAAACGTCGTTTTATGTCATTTTGTGTTATAAAGTAGAAAAAGAAAGCGAGAACTCCGAGAGGTACGTTATTCTTATTCATTTTCTACCGCTTTTTCCTCACAATGGTCGCGGGGGTGCTGGAGCCTATCCCAGCTGTCTTCGGGCGAGAGGCGGGGTACACCCTGGACTGGTCGCCAGCCAATCACAGGGCACATATAGACAAACAACCATTCACACTCACATTCATACCTATGGACAATTTGGAGTCGCCAATTAACCTAGCATGTTTTTGGAATGTGGGAGGAAACCAGAGTAATGTGGGAGGAAACCGGAGTACCCGGAGAAAAAGAACATGCAAACTCCACACAGATGGCCGAGGGTGGAATTGAACCCTGGTCTCCTAGCTGTGAGGTCTGCGCGCTAACCACTAGACCGCCGTGCCGCCAGGTACATTATTAAAAAAAATACAATTAAAAAAAAAACCTTAAACTGTATTATGGAAAGCAGGATTGTAAAAGTACCAGATGGAGGGGTAGGATTTAATAAGCTTTGCTTCTTCCTACTCCTTTTGGACATGTGGAACTGTGAACTGATTATGTGATGCATTCAATTGTAATCTGATGCATGTTCAAATGAAAACATTACCAACTATGGAAATTTCCAGACCATAGAGGGCACCAGTACAGTATGGAAGTCACGCCCACTAAATTTAAATTACACAGAATTACTTTTTAAACTTTTGATTGAAAATCTGAACCATGCGTGTGGCTAGTAGCCAACTATAAAAGTAATTTATGGCCATCCTCCTCTTCCTCCTCCTCCTCTTCCTCCTGGGAACTAAAACCACTCACAAGTATTGACAGCAATCACAACTGAATTTAATTGTATAATTCCTTTGTGACACACTTTGTTAGCCTCTCTCGCTATGTTTGTATTATTTTTGTCTCAAGCCATTAAGCTTGAGCTAAAATTCTTTCCAGACCTGTTGGTGATAGTGGGTAGTTGGGGGTCCACGTATTCCAAACATATTGCTGATAATTCTACATTTGATCAAACTTACTTAAGCTCTGTTGGAGATCGCTGCATAACACTACAAAACATGATATAAGCTCCTACTTCACTCGTCTACATCCCTTCCTTCTGAAGCTGCACTTTAAAAATGCATTTTAAAAATGCTTTTTTAGGCATACTTTTCGGGTCGTAGTGTGCCAAAGAAAAGAAAAGTGACATTAGACATTATATAATGCTCATAAAAGGCAAAACGATATTGTCTGCATGCTGACCATCATCAAGGATGTTATCCTCTGAAATGGACGGTGATAATTTAGTAGCCTAGTGGTCTCATTGATACTTCTTCCTCCCAATAAGGCTATCTCTCCCTCCCATTGCACAATAGCCTGGGCCAGTGTGTCCTCCATGTGTACGGTGTGATTAAAGTAGGTCTTCATTTCAGTGTCCATAGACCAAGGACTACTGCAATTTATGATTATGCATGTTAGATTTGTGTTTACTGTGAATGGAAGAAGACCACTTCATCCTCACGAGGGTCGCAAAGGTGGGGAACACCCTGGACTGGTCGCCAGCCAATCACAGGGCACATATGGACAAACAACCATTCACACTCACATTCATACCTATGGACAATTTGGAGTCACCAATTAACCTAGCATGTTTTTGGAATGTGGGAGGAAACCCACACATGCACGGGGAGAACATGCAAATTCCACACAGAGATGGGCGAGGGTGGAATTGAATTCGGGGTCTCCTAGCTGTGAGGCCTGCGCGCTAACCACTCGTCCGCCGTGCAGCCCGACTGGGGAAACAGATCTGTCCAAATCTATTTCCCTGATACTATTTTGGGAAAATTAATTCTGTATGAATCCCACCACATTTTTTGACAGGGAGATTCCACTTGTGATTACCTGCTGGGGTATTTCAGGTGTTTCTGACAGGTCAACCTCCCATTCGTTTGTATTTAGAATCATGTTTTTCCCCATTGGAAATAATGGTAATACAGTATAAACTGTACATCTGATTTTAGGACTTCCATACCAACATATGGAGTTTGACTTTACATAACAGTGGTCATCCCGTGCAGTCCAGCTTTGCACACAACCCAGGCTCAATCCCATGAACACAGATCTCCTCTAAATGAGTGTCAGCTAAAAGTAGGTGTCGTGTTGTGAGGTTTACTTTACATACTATGCAATTTCAAAATAGCATATACTGGTTCGTAGAGTATATATGAATAAATAGCAACCATATTTTGCATTCTTAATGAAACTATGAAATGACGACAGTGCACTTCAGAATAGTAATATTACAATTTAAGCCTCTGAAGCCTATTTTTGCCAACCAGGCAGTTCTTAGAGTTTACTGACAGGATTTTATTCCCCTCTCATCACTTTCCACGTCACTCAGCTGGCGTGTGATGACTCATGATAATGCCCTCTCATTTCATGCGTGGGTAAGAACAAAAACACCCAGGGAAAAGCTCTTTAAACCGCCCCCCTTCTCATTGATTCCCGTTGCCTTTCAAGTGTCTTAATATGCTGACCTAAGAGCATGCGTGTCAACACACTCATTTCCTGTTCCCCCCCCCTGTTTTCTGTTCAAATCTCAGCATTTTGTGTCCTTCAAGGTAATATTCTCAAGTCACCTTCAACTTTATCCTTGTGTTGAGGGACAGACGAATCTGGACTAGATTGCGTACCCAAGACTGACGAACAAAGCCATTTACCACCTCTCTAGTTTCATATTTAGCAATGAAAAACCAGCAGTGTGTGGATTTACAGTTAGATATGCTGTCAAAGTTGGCGCTAAACGCTCTGAATGCAAAAAAGGGATCATGCAAAAATTGGTGAGTCGGTGTGCAGCAACAACATAAGCACCGGAAAGCTTATTGTTCTAAACATCCCCAATCTGCTGTGTTTTGACATCTGATCACAGCTGACCCGACAATACCCTCGGCACGCCGTATGCAATTCGCGGTCGGTATTCTATGCAAAGCCGGTTGAGGGAGAAAAAAAAACTCCCTGCGCAGGATTTCTTCAGCGCTATTGAAAACAGTTAATCCTCTGTGGATGGATATGTAAATATGACCAAGTGTGGATGAGCATTGCTGGAACACTCTTGGTTGTTGAGGATAAACCAATATGATTTTTTTTGTTTGTTTGTTGTGAGGAATGGAAAGAAAGAGAGAGCGACGCGAGAAACAGGTTCTGTCATTCAAGGATATAAAACCTCCTGATCCCTTTAGTTAATGCATACAAACAACATGCATGTCATTCTGCAGACCAGAATATGCACCTCCAGTCCTGCATTCAACCGGCACTCTAAATAGAAGCTATTTTCTTATTATTACGAGGGATCAAACTGATCTTCGAAGTAGTCAACTCGTCTACCTGAAATCCAGTAGTGGATTGGAAAGATCCGGACACTATGGAAATTTGGAAAGCAAATAAACTCACTAAATTTAGCCGTTTCAGTTACACTATATGACCAAGAGTATTTGCTCACCCATCCAAATGATCAGAATCAGGTATCCTAATGACTTGGCCTGGCCACGGGTATATAAAATCAATATTTGTTGAACGGTACATTTGGGACTGCATTGTGCCGAGTGTGAAATTCATGGCGTGGGGTTATTTTTCCAGGAGTTGGGATTGGCTCCTTAGTTCCAATGAAAGGAACTTTGAATGCTCCAGGATACCAAAACATTTTGGACAAGTCCATGCTCCCAACCTTGCGGGAACAGTTTGGAGCGGCCCCTTCCTCTTCCAACATGACTATGCACCAGGGCACAAAGCAAGGTCCATGAAGACATGGATGACATAGTCTGGTATGGATGAACTTCACTGGCCTGACCTGAACCTGATAGAAATGAATTAGAGCGGAGACTTAGAGCCAGACCTTCTCCACCAACATCAGTGTGTGACCTCACTAATGTGCTTTTGGAAGAACGGTCAATAATTCCTATAACCACACTTCTCATCCTTGTGGACAGCATTCCCAGCAGAGTTGAAGCCGTAATAGCTGCAAAAGTTGGACCGACATCATACTGAAACCTATGGGTTAGGAATGGGATGGCACTTAAGTTCATATGTGAGTCACAGCAAGTGAAGCAAATACTTTGTCATATAGTGTATGTTGAAGCTCAATTGCAATTGCTCCCAAAATAAAAGGTCAGAAACACTTAAGAGTTGGGCCATCAAACAAATATTCTAGACCCGAAGACAGGATTTTTTTTTCCCTACAAAAAAGTCTGAAAAAGATTGGTCGTTTGTTTGGTCATTTGTGATCCAGAGATTTATACATGCAAACAAACTAACAAGTTCTCCTCAAGAGAGTCAGAGATTTTCTTCCTGTCACTTATACCTAAAATTAAAAGGGGTTTCAAAGGTTGTCCAAGTTGTCAAACAATAAAGGCGGATGATGGGTCTGTATTCATTGACAAGCTAGTGCACTTGATCTGATACATCTGTAGGTTAAATAAAAGGCAGGTCCAGTAGCTTTGAAGTTGGTAATCCATAACAAGATGGTGTTTGGAGCTGGTACGGGATCATGTCTACCAAGATTGAAGTGCAAACGGAACGCTCGTTGTGATGCAGTTACAGATTTGTTTGTTTTGATAAACGTTTCCACAATGAAAGCACGATGCTCACCAGTCCAATTCATGGCAGCAACTGAAAAAGAAACAAAAAACAATGGCATTATAATGAAACAAAGCAAAATTCCATTATATGAAAAAAATTGATGTACTTTTCGAAAATATAAACACTTTTTTGTTTCTTTACTTTATTTGCCTTTTCTTTAACCTACTAATGTGTCAGATCATTTTGCCTGACCCTGTATATTCAGTCATCGTCACATTGACAGAAGCCCCAGAATCCCTGGTAATGATGATTTTGCAATTTTTTGTCATGGATTTCGTCTTTTTGTGTTTGTCTTATACAGGGTTTCTTATATTTGGGTTATTACGGTATATAAACTTTTTGTATTCCAATTGTGTGTGTGTATGTGGGACTAAACAAAGCCATCAGGACTTCATCCGCCAGCCCAATTATACGTACGTCAAAGCTTTTGCTTGTTTATTGTAAAGTGATTTCCCACTGTACCACCAGCTAGATTGAAAACAGGAATTGGATTCTTCGGGATGTGTGGAGACTGAATTTTGTGGAGCTATTGTCATTAAAATGATGGTTGAAGCTAAATCCGGTGAAGGCACTGCAATGATCTTATGAAATCCCTTTGTACAAGTAATATACTTAATGTTCCTATTCTATCTCCGCTAATCCTTGTCAGGGTTTTCAATCAGTACTTCATTTTTTATCAAAAATTTCTGTATGGAAGTTTTTTCAACGTGCACATCTTACTCCTAAATCCTAACCTTTTTTTTTGATAATCACGTCTTGTCCACTTGTGTAATAAACTGTCCACAAGGAGGGTAGTTAGAGAGCAGCAGGGCTTTGCAGACCCTAAGCCTTGGCCTGATCCTCCAACAAGGACTCTAAGCCATCTGGCCAGATGAGAGCATCTCTCTCTCTCTTGCGCTTTCTCTCAGCCTTCCGACTCTTGATCAGGATTCAACCCTGTGCTTACAATTTACTGTGTTCTCTGTGAAGGGCTGCCAGGGAGGCTCTGGTGCTTATAGATAGTGACCTCGCCTGCGGGCCCGCCCGCTGCCCCCCCCTCTCAAAGTCGAATTCAAGACCTCGCTTTCCCCCTGCATCTTTTACAGTGCAGGGGTCAGACGGACAAGAACATCTGAAATTATTCATTTTCAAAAATATGCATCATATTTTCGTTACTATAGGCCAGGGATGGGCAAACCTTTTGACTTGTGGGCCGCATTGAGTTAACAAACTTGTGCGGAGGGCCATAACATATATTTAGCACACACGATTTTATGCTTATAACTCTAACAGTCCGCCTTGAATTATTTGTCTTTTTTTTTTTTTAATTGGACATCCGACTGGTATGTTAAAAGTTTAAATACTTAAAAGCAACTGGTGGGCCGGATTTCAACGCTTAGTGGGCCGCATGTGGCCCCCGGGCCATAGTTTGCCCACCCCTGCTATTAGCACAACCAAAAAAAAAGGCAACAGAAGCAAAACAGTGAGTTTAGTTTAACTTTATTCTATTTTATCAATACACTTGCTGTATTTTGAATTAATCTCTTCCCACAAATTCATGCTAGCATGCTATGCTAGGTTGATTTTCGTTTAAATGCAGATCCAGTAGCTCTGAAGTTGGTAACCCATAACAAGATGGTGTTTGGAGCTGGTACGAGATCATGTCTACCAAGATCGAAGTGTAAACGGAACGCTCGTTGTGTTGCAGTTCCAGATTTGTTTGTTTTGATAAACGTTTCCACAATGAAAGCGCAATGCTCATCAGTCCAGTTCATGGCAACTGGCGGGCCGGATTTAAACGCTTAGTGGGCCGCATGTGGCCCCCGGGCCGTAGTTTGCCCACCCCTGCTATTGGCACAACCAAAAAAAAGGCAACAGAAGCAAAACAGTGAGTTTAATTTAACTTTATTCAATTTTATCAATACACTCGCTGTATTTTTAATTCTAGCATGCTATGCTAGCATGTATGCTAGCATGCTGTGAAAAAACAGCATAGACCAGCATACGTTATGACCAGCATACCAGCACGAAAACACAAGATATGCTGGTCATGCTCGTAGATGGTCTCCAGACCAATAGGAGCTGGTCTTCAGACTAGCTACCAGGACGAAAACGCAACATATGCTGGTCACACTGGTAGCTGGTTTATGCTGTTTTGTTCAGCAGGAACAGGGATCCTGAACGCTTCATAATCATTCAACAAATGGTCGATGACTTATAGACAATTAGTTGCTACAGTATGTTCCATCGGTGCCCCTGGAATGACGTTTTGCTTGATGTCGGCCATGTTTTTCAACCAATCTTGCTCAAATTCAGTCCTCAAAAGTTGTGTACCAAATTTGGTGGCGATTCAACCCCAACAGCCTTTTGTTCAAGTCAGTTTGACCTCTGGGGTTTAGCACCAGCAACCATGCATTCTAGTGTTTTTACATGTATTTGCATCCTTTACATTTGCCAGTGTTCTCCTCCTCTACGACATCCGCGGTGAAAGTGTGAGCCCATGTAAGAGCTTTAAACCTGCAGAGTCAGCACATAGTGACTGACAGGCAGCTACATAATATTACAAGTCTATTATTCAACATAGCCGTGGGAACCTAGCCCTGTTTTTGAAATCCAACTTGTGTTGACAACTTATCTTAATCATTTTTCAGGCAGACCCGTGAGCAGGAAACACCTCCGGACTTCTTCTACTTCTCTGACTTTGAAAGGCACAACGCGGAGATTGCCGCTTTTCACTTGGACAGGTGAGTTTGGCAACACACACATTTGTGTGTGTGTGTGTGTGTAGTAGTGTGCAGTAGTAATAGTATTGGATAACTTTATTTCCTTAGCGCTTTTCAAAACACAATGACACTATTGGCGCAACTTGGCTCGCCCCATTACATTCCAATATCCTCGTGAGGATAAGCGGTAGAAAATGAATGAATGAATACAACATTTGGCAAACAAGTTGGTTGGTTATTATTTAAAAATTGCATGTAAATTGATGTAAATAGAATATTAATTCCCGAATTTAACTATTTATAGTATGATGACATCATGCAAGATGTTTACAGTGAATTAGCACTAAATACTTGAAAACCGAGGTACCATTACTTCTAGCGTTTTTAGCTCTAAATGTAGGTAATCCTATATTCAAATACATAGACACACACACAGTTTCTCCTTTGTCAACATTGCCCAACATGACGGTGCAGATTGCAGCTCCACAACAATGGCGTCCCCTGTAAGCTTAGGTTTCATCAACTTGGCTGCTCGGATCAACACGTCAATCTCGCTTGTGTGTGTGTGTATGTGTGTGTATTTCTGCTCCCACGAGGCTTAGTCTCAAACGGGTCACTGGGAAGACTAAAGAGAGAGAGCGTTCTTACGTAAAAAGCACATTGAAAGGATACAGACGTGGCAGTTATGAATTGCTGCTGTGGGATGCCCTCTACATTGTTGTTTGGAGAACTGGTTGGACAAAAACGTGGATGCAAGTTGTTGGCGTTCAACACATATACACTACATTTAACATTGATTACAATCATCACTTCCTATTTATCTTCCCTCTAGGATCCTTGACTTCCGAAGAGTTCCCCCAGTGGCAGGGCGGCTGCTCAACATGACTCGGGAGATACGAGACGTGACACGCGACAAAAAGCTCTGGAGGACATTCTTCATCTCGCCAGGTAGAAACATCAGGAATGGGGATGGTTCCTCTTGTTGTTGTTTTCTGATTGTACGACACAATGTCCTTCCACAGCCAACAACGTCTGCTTCTACGGCGAATGTTCCTACTACTGCTCCACTGAGCACGCTCTGTGCGGTAAACCCGACCAGATCGAAGGCTCCCTCGCTGCCTTTCTGCCCGACCTCAACTTGGCCAAACGGAAGACGTGGAGAAACCCATGGAGACGCTCCTACCACAAACGCAAGAAGGCAGAGTGAGAAGCACAGTCAATACATACAGCTCTGCTGTTCATCGATTAGTTATTGATCTATTGTTTGCCGTTCATGCGTCCAGGTGGGAGGTTGATCCAGATTACTGTGACGAGGTGAAGCAGACACCTCCATATGACCGTGGCACTCGACTGCTAGATGTCATGGACATGACCATATTTGACTTCCTCATGGGTAGGAGCCTACACCTGTAACTCTTGTTTTGCAACCTGTGTTGCCTATGATTGAAATGAATGGGATTATTAATGTGTTCGCTCCTCCTGCCAATTATTAATGAAAACCACCACCTTACATCATGCAAATGAATAGAAGGACTCAAAATCAACTACAAAGTCAAAGCCCACGCACTAATAAACGAGCACATCCACATGCATAATATAGACATGTCATATTATGAATGTGATTGCTCCTGCCACCAGTTATTAATGGTAACTCCAAACTTGCATAACAGAAGTAAACGGAAAAACTAGAAATAATCAACAAATAGTCAACAAGTCTTCCTACGTCCTGAGGCAGCAAAACAACCCCAGATCATCACACTACCTCCACCATATTTTACTGTTGGTATGATGTTCTTCAACTTTTGTCTCGTCAGACCACAGAGTATTTTCCCAAAGGTCATCTATATGTTTTCTGGAAAAATTGAGATCAGTCTTTTTTGTTCAGCTGTGGTTTTGGTCTTGGAACTCTACCGTTTTTGCCTAGTCTCTTTCTTATGGTGGAGTCGTGAACGCTGACCTTAACTGAGGCAAGTGAGGCCTGCAGTTCATTGGATGTTGTGTTGTTGTGGGGTCTTTTGTGACCTCTTGGATAAGTCGTTGCTGCGCTCTTGGGGGATTTTTGGTATGGCCGGCCGCTTTACCACTGTTCCATGTTTTCGTCACTTGTGCATAATGACTCTCACTGTGGTTTGCTTGAGTCCCAAAGCTTTACAAATGGCTTTATGACCTTTTCCAGACTGACAGATCTCAATTAATCTCAGTTAAATTATGTTTTAACCTGGGAGCAACCACTTTTTCGCACAGGGCCATGTAGGTTTGAATGTGCTTCCTCCCTCAGTAATGAATAGTTTCATTTAAACACTGTTGCTGTGTTGTCATTCATTCATTCATTTTCTTCCGCTTATCTTCACGAGGGTTGCGGGGGTGCTGGAGCCTCTCCCAGCTGTCTTCGGGCGAGAGGCGGGGTACACCCTGGACTGGTCGCCAGCCAATCACAGGGCACAAATAGACAAACAACCATTCACACTCACATTCATACCTATGGACAATTTGGAGTCGCCAATTAACCTAGCATGTTTTTGGAATGTGGGAGGAAAACGGAGTCCCCGGAGAAAACACACGCATGAACGGGGAAAACATGCAAACTCCACACAGAGATGCCCGAGAGTGGAATTGAACTCATGTCGCCTAGCTGTGTGGCCTGCGCGCTAACCACTCGTCCGCCATGCAGCCTTGCTGTGTTGTCACTGACTAATATTTAAATTTGGTTGATGATGTAAAACATTGAAGTACATTTTGTACATATGTAGGCTACACAGGTCTATAAGCCGCATGTGTCCATGTTGTAACATGCAATGTTTACACAGAACACCGCACTATAAACCATGCAATCCTGCGTGCTGTGTTTCCAGACGTGAGACACTTTTTAGTCATCCTGCCAGTTGTTAATGATAACCACCACCTTGCATAATAAAAGGAAGAAGATTCAGAGTAATTCACAAAGTCAAAGCTCATAGTACTGTAGTGTAGTGTACTTGATCATACACAAACACATTCACGTAGTACACAGTAGATATATCATACAATCAATGCAATCGCTCCTTCAATTTATTTATATACTGTATTCATTCTTTGAATGATGAAGTGAATAAAGTGTAAATGTTGTGTAGTGCAGTGTGAATGTGACCTTGTGAACTCGTGCAGGTGTGACCTTTGATGTCCATTACCTTCTCCAGGTAACATGGATCGCCATCATTACGAGACGTTTGAGAAGTTTGGAAATGACACCTTCATTATTCACCTTGACAACGGAAGAGGGTAATGTGAACGCTTCTTAAAATGGGAATAAAAATTAATGCCGAGCTTTGGTTTGTTGCAGAATAAGATAATAGTATGAGAACAGCTATATATTTTGTTATTTGGTGTCACAACACACTCGGTTCACAAGACGAGATGATACATGAGACTACGAGAACGAGACGAGACGAAATTTTGATTTTAAAACTACAATGAAAAAATATATGACAATGTATGGCAATCTACTCATTTAATTTCTACTACTTTACACTCTTTGGCACTGTGGGTGTATGCCACTGACTAACAAATGGGCTCACTCCATTCATGTCGTTGTTCTATGCAATTAACCTGTTATGGTGCTGAAACCAATGCACAGAGTGAACCCTCTCCCTACCTATTTGGAGACAGAAAAATGTGATGAATTCATTTATTTATTATTGTCCGACCTAGTGAACCATGAGACTTTTTTTTCCGGAATGAGATATCTTGTGGCACGAGATCTTGTGACACCCTAATGAGTATGGAACAAAAACATTTTGATTGCTACTGTCTATACAGTATATGCATATATACAGTATACCCATATATGCAATCCTGGGGGCCCGATTCACTTGATTATGGGTGAGTTCATGGACGGATTAGCAACAAAATGACTATGTTGTGATGTGTACAGTCCCTAATGGCCACAATTGCATTGTATTTGGTGTTCTTGCAGCATTACCGAACACTCACAGTCAATACAATATGTAGCCTTATGAAGTACATGTATGTATTATTATGTGTAATATCTGTATCTATGTATATCACCATGCAGGTTTGGAAAACACTCACATGATGAGATGTCCATCCTGGTGCCTCTCAGTCAGTGTTGCAGGTCAGAAGACGATACTTTTCTTTAATATGAACTTTTTTTTTTCTTGTTATTCACTATATGAACAAAAGTTTTGGGACAGCCGGCCACAATAGGAATTAACTAGAAAAATGAGACGGTTTATATAAAGTCAAAAGGCACCAAAGAACCCACACAAAAATTGATGACACTGCGGCTCAGCTAGCAAATACTGCTATTGTTTACAAGAACATTTGGCGTGAACATTTCCACAGCCGGAGTCAGCTTGGGTGGCACTTGGATCAGGACCAGAGCCGGCCTTAGTCTTGTTAGATTACACCATTTTTTCATGACTTTATTCTTGTAATATTGTTCCTGTTTTTTTCCATTTCTGCAGTTTTGTTTTTTTTAGTTTTCTTTCTTTCTTTATGTTGCGAACAAAAAAAAAACAACCATGGACAACAAATGGCCCCTTGACCAGACTTTGCACTCCCCGATGTATAGTATCTGTATATGGTACCAATGTACTGTATCTTGTCTTTACATGATAAAAAAAAATGCTCTGTTTCTAGGGTGAGGAAGTCTACCTATCTCCGTCTCCAGCTGCTGTCGAAAGAAGAGTACCAGCTGAGCTCTCTGATGGAGGAGTCTCTCCTCCAGGACCGCCTGTCCCCGATCCTCATCCAGCCTCACCTTCAGGCCATGGATCGCCGACTGGGCCTGGTGCTGCAGGTTCTGGCCGACTGCATGGCGAAAGAAGGCTACACCAGCGTGGTGGAGGAAGACCTGGAAGGCGAATCCAGTACCCACAGGGGCTCCGATCACAGGTAGTGAGCGAGGGGCAAAGTCAACAGGAACAAAGTGATGTGTGGGGGACAGCTGGGATGAATCCCAATTTTCATATCACGCTGAATTCAGTGAATTCCGAGACTGTAAACACCCATGCCTCTGTGGAAGTGTGTTTATATAAGACACAGATCTACGCATTTACAGCCAGACTTTGACATTTTGTGTTGCAGAAGAGATAAAAGAGACGTCATAAATGTTTGATTATATCAGTACATAGCAAATGCACAGCGGGGCGGCTCAGAAAATAAGCTTTTATCAGTACACGCGCATTTATGGGAAATGTTGTGTGATGTTCTTAAATGTACTAAATTAATTCATGTTGGGAAAAACTTCAATGTTTTATCCCAACTTTAGGAACTAGTGTCTATTCCCACTTTACACCAAATACCGTAAATGCTCTCATTATAGCCGGGGACTTCCATTTTCTGGTATTTCTGGAATTCATTTTTCGACTTAATAATGATTTGGAGTGCATGAGAAAGTGGCATTGAAACCAATGTTGTAAGACGTTAGCGGCAAACTGCTCAGCCAGCATTAAAACCGCTGATGAGTTCATTGTAAAAAAAAAAAAAAAACTGCAACACGCATGCTTTCACACCAACAGCCAACATTTTATAGCGTATGCAGAGGTACATAAAGCTGCTTGTATGTACTTCAAATACATACTGTCATCCTGTTGAGTTCGTGAACACCTTTTAATGCTAATTAGAGACCCCAGTTGTTGTTTTGCAACTATAGAGCAGCATTGGAGGTTTATTAAATAGAGGCATTAATTGGAGCATTTACGGTATAAATAATATGGTACCACTTACAGTATACTTACAGTTGTACTGCTGAAACATTACTTGACGTTGCCTTATTAGTACATACAGTCTATGTCCCCTACTATTCAAATGTTATTTCACTTTAAATGAACCAAAAATACTCCCAACGGGAAAGCAGTCATACAGTATGAGCTTTATTATTTGCACTTGAAATCCATTCCATACAAAAAAAATGAGTATTTATTAGTCAGTCACTAAGATGGATGCTGTTTTTATTTTATTTTGTGTTGTTTTTACATCTAAATTTCAAAGTGTTGCATTTTAAGAGTCACGGCTGACGTGTGCAATGCCAGTGATGAGTACTTGAATGCTAAGGAGGGATGCTAGTCAAAGAAATACAATTAAAGGGACATACCGTAACACATGGTAGGTCCCGCTAACGGGGGCTGATGTTTTATTAGATTTTTATTGTAGTGTAAATACAGAGAAGTACTTTGTTGACCTAACAAGCAGCACGCCACAGTGATTTGCTTGTTTTCCCGCTATTGCATTGTTACTGTGAAGATCTGTTTACTGAAGTGTGCAATCCAAATAAAAAGAGAGGGGAAACCACCCTGTTGCCTAGAGGGTGTGTTTGTTTCTTCTTGTTTTTGAGGGACAAACAGGTAAGTGAGTGTATGACGACCGCACTGAGACATTTGACATCAACCTCAAGCACAGCAAATTTGATGCACAATGATGTTGGGTCACCCGAGTTAGCGGCATAGAAAGTGGATGGATGGATGTTTGGTCACCTTTTTTAGCGACATTATTGTTTTTAGACTGGATCCTATTAGATTGTGTCAAGTCTACCTAGTTTTTACGTAGCACAAAAAGCTTATTCTACATCAGGGGTGAACAAACTATGGCTCGGGGGCCACATCTAGCCTGCCAAGTGTTTGAATACGGCCCGCCTGTTCTTTCCAAAGTATTTACTTTAAACTCAACATACAACCTGCCATCATGGCTTGAGCCAACCTTTTGATGGTAGCTGTTTTATCACTTTCGTTATTTGATGTGGTCTGCTGTTTACAAAGGGACACACACACACACTTTTACAGATATAGTACTTCCGGGTGGACTGTTATTAAATATATAGTTTCCCCCCCCCCCCCCCCTGAATTTTATTAACGCAATGCAGCCTGCAAGTCAAAACATTTTCCCACCCCTGTTCTACATCCTGGAAATGATCATCATTTTTTCTTGGAAACCCCAGAATGAACTCTGATTTTTCAGAAATAGTTTAATAAATAGTTAAACTATTATACTATTACTACTATAATAAATATAGTTTCATATTCAATTAATAATTCAACATGATTTTTCTAGTTTTGTGACCCTAGTGTGTGTGTCTATATATATATATATATATATACTCACTTCCTTGACTGAGGCAAGTGAGGTCTGCAGTTCTTTGAATGATGTGGGGTCTTGGCTCTCACTGTGGTTTGCTGGAGTCCCAAATCTCTTTTTCACATAGGACCATGTACAGTAGGTTTGGATTTTTCTCCCTTAATATTAATAAGTGTTTTGTTGTGTTGTCATTAATTAATATTTTAATTTGTTTGATGATCTGAAACATTTAAATGTGACAAACATGCAAAATAAAAAAGACATCAGGAAGGGGAAAAACACTTCACACCACTGTATATATAAGATATGCCTTTATTAGTTCCAAAAGGGACATATTCCATAATATACCGCAATACGAATCATGTGTTGTTTTAGGTTTGTTATGATTTAACATTTTGTATTCATAGTGTGTTTTATGTTGTTTTGAAATATATTTTAAAAAACAATAATTAATTATTTTTTGTTTGTAATTGATTAATAGTTTAGCTTTAAATTCTTGGAAACAAGTAGGAATATTACATTTCATTCCTTTTTATATTTATTTTAATATTTAAATTGATGAAAACTCCCCCAACTTTTTACAGTATTGCTGTCCAAGGTGCTGAAAAGGCATGTGCTATCATGTTTTACCAGCAGAGGGCGGAAGTAGATCATACCGCTATATGAAAAATGTGAGTACCAAGGTGGTTTTACAACAAATACTCACTAGATGGCGTTGTGTTTCTGTTTTAAATGAAGGGTGTCACAACCCTGTTGTGTTTCTACTACTGACTCATGCGCCATGTTTGTGCCAGTGTTCACTCTTAGCAGGTTACAAAAAGTCAGTTGCACATCCGTTTCCTGTCATGTCATCTCGGTGATACTAATTATTGTCTTGAGTTGTTGTGTTGTTGTGTAATTCCACTGATTATGTCCCACAAGATTTCTTCCTATAGTGGGCCTTGTTGTTTACCCTTCATGTCAGAGCCCCTCATTTCACAGAGAGCCTCTCCTGCCTGGTAACAGCGCCTAGCATCACAGTCCCCCTCGTCTCTATGGCAACAGAGCTCCACGCATGCTTCTACCCCTCCCACACTTACCTCCCATTGATCCAACATGTGTGTGTGGAGGAATCCACACCCCTGACCCTGACACTTCCACCCCACCCACCCCCCACGCTACCCCTTGGGTGAACTTGAAGGACGCCAACACATTTCAGTCAGCATACGTGCGCTGAATACTAAAGACGCCAATTAGCCATATAAGCTACCTTCTAATTAATTGATTATATGGAGAAAAAAACACGACTTACTGATTGTAGCGCTTAATTTTCAGCACACAGGCTTCACAATATCACAAAATAAACAAAAAATAAAAAAATTTCTTAGTATTATGACTTTCTTGCTGTAATATTATAACTTTTATCCCAGTCTACTTTTCCAAAAATGTAAACTTTATTTGTTTTGTTTAGTTGTTTCTCATGATATTCAAACTTTTCTTTAATATTTAAATTTTATGCAACAAAAATAAAAAGTTTATTCTCGTAAAACTGCCCGTTTTGTCTCTTAATATTTTGACTTTATTCTCAATATATATAAGGGGACCTATTATGCTAATTCTTCGGCCTTTGTATTGAGTTGTGGACTCCTATAGAGTAGCTATACACAATAACCAGCACAGAAAACGTTCTAGATCTTCTAGAATCTGCACCTATTCAGCTGTATTTCTTTGGATTTCGTGCTTCCCGCCTCCAGACACGCCCACTCCACTGTGGTTGGTCACACTGCCAGGACATAGAAAGAGTTCCGGTTTGTCCTTGCGAACTTTATAGGAGTTGATAATGAACAGTGATTTATCCTTTTTAAATGTCCGCTTTTAACATCCAGCCATATGTGTTGGATCCCAAATCTGACCCGGAAGTCAGAGACTGGACAGTCCGAAGTTTCTCAAGAAAAGAGGTTACCTCAAGATGTCTCTCAATGGTAAGTCGCTTTAGCATTTCAGCATTATGAGGCATTGCTAGCAAGTAAACAGCAAAGCAGCGCGTGGTTGAGGGCAGGGAGTTTATATACAAGGAAGTCCGCCCCTCTGTGACATCACAAAGGGGCAGTTTTACCACGCCTTTTGAAACGGAGCGCTTTGAGCCATCCCAAGCTTCTTTCAGGGCTCACTTTCAAATACATAAACCTTATTATCTGAAACTTTGGCATCGTTTAACACGAGAATACAACATTCTAACTACATTTATAGGTGAGAAAAATAGAAAAAGCATAATAGGTCGCCATTAAAATTACAGCCTTTTTTACATTTTTGCTGGGGATTTTTTCCATCCATGTCGGCTTTCTTAATAATCTTAATAATCATGACTTTATTTCCATAATATTTTTTTATATTTTATACTCATAACATTATAACTTCTTCTGCAACCCAATTTTTCAAAAATTACATCTTTTGTTTGTTTTTCACAATATCATGATCTTTTCAAACTTAAGGTATTTTTTCTTTAATATTTCTAATTTATGCTACTAAAATGATGTAATATTACAGTATTATTATTGTAAAACTATGGCTTTTTCCTGTTAGATTACTACTTTTTTCTCATATTTTTTTAAATTTATTCTTGTTTTTTTTTGTTTTATTTTAGATTTCTTATTAAAATATATTTTTAGAATGTGTGGGGGCACACATGGACACCCCTATCCCAGCTGGACACTTTATTAAGTACAGTTTGTGGTTGTTAATGTTTTTCAAACTATAATAATGCTCGGTTTCCATTTGTATTTCCTGAGCAAGGCCCTGTTAAAAATGATTTTAGTCATTAAAAAGTACCAAATAAATGTTGTTGTGTATTGCAGTCAATTGTTAAAACAAGCTAACGTAAGTAGAGGCCTTTTGGCTCGCCGGAGAGAGGCAGGCGGAGATAAGAGGAGCTTTCAAACGCTTCCTCGCAGCCAGTCGGTTTTAACCTCATGTCCGCCTCCATTGATGTCAGTGCTGCAGGCTGCCTCAGATCCGTGCTGATCAAAACAAATGCGTCCCGGTGAGGATTGCTGAGCGAAATAATTCAGGCACGGCACGGTCACGTCACGCATCTTATCTCCAAGCTGTCCAACATACACATCATCTCATCTCAGGATGATCATTCTCATGCAGTCAAGACATTGTATTATCATATGCACTTTAGTTCCTCTTATTGCTTCCCGTCTTTCTTCCTTCGCGGGCCTGTGCAACATGGTGGCAATAAGCAGGAGCAAGCGGGAACAGGCTCCGTGTCTGAGCTCATGAATTATTCAAAGCGCACTATTTCGCAGGCCGCGGCTAAAATTAGGAGGAACCGCATTTTGTCTATAATTAGAAGGCAGATGGAAAGCGGTCGTTTATTATAAGGAGGAGGAGGAATGGGGGGTTGTATTCCAGGTGATGCTTGCTTGAGACGTGCGACCTCTGGTGTCTGTCTTCAAGGTCAGACCGGGGTGTCTCGTCAAGAGCGCCGGGGAGGGGAAATTAAATGCCAAAATCAATCGCCCTTGAGTGCGCATGTGTCGGCCACTTGGCTGCCAGGCCGCGTCCACGCATCTGTCCTCGTAGGTACGCATGCGCAGCCTGATAATTATTATTATTGCCATCATTGGTTCATCAGTGTGTGGAGTAGGATTATGGCACAGATTGAGCATGGAATTCATACAATATGATATGGTCCAAGCATGATGTTTACAAGGTATGTGGAAGAGGAAGCCTGCTGAGAATGTTGATATAATAAGGAGGTTATGTTTTTGATATCTGTTTGTAGGTAAAAATAAATAACTTGAAAATGGCTTTGGATGAAATTTTCAGTAATTGTCGGAAATGGGATATGGAAGAACTGTTTACATTTTGGGGTTGATGCTGTATTTTTTTTATAGGATTCTTTACCATTTTTGGCATTTGTGCCTTTAACGCCACAAAAAATGATCAGAGGCAATGACTGTAATGGGCTGCACAATGGTCGAGTGGTTCGCAGGTTGGCCACACAGTCAGGAGATCAGGAAGACGTATAGGTTCGATATATTCAATGTTCTCCTCATGCATGTGTGGGTTCCTCCCACATTCCAAAAACATGCTAGGTTAATTAGCAACTCCCAATTGCCCATAGGTATGAATGTGAGTGCGAATGGTTGTTTGACTATATGTGCCCTGTGCTGCACGGCGGATGAGCGGTTCGTGTGCAGGCCTCACAGCTAGGAGACTGGGGTTCAATTCCACTCTCGGCCATCTCTGTGTGGGAGTTTGCATGTTCTCCCCATGCATGCGTGGGTTTTCTCCGGGTACTCCGGTTTCCTCCCACATTCCAAAAACATGCTAGGATAATTGGCGACTCCTAATTATCCATAGGTATGACTTTATCTCCAAGGCCTCTAACATGTAATTTCCCTCTGATGTACTACTTCCTGATCTTATCCATCCTGGTCACTCCCAGTGAGAACCTCAGCATCCTCATCTCTGCTACCTCCAGGGGCTGCATGGCGAATGAGTGGTTAGCACGCAGGCCTCACAGCTAGGAGACTGGAGTTCAATTCCACCCTCGACCATGGAGGATGTTCTCAAAAACATGCTAGGTTAATTAGCAACTCCAAATTGTCCATAGGTATGAATGTGAGTGTGAATGGTTGTTTGTCTATATGTGCCCTGTGATTGGCTGGCGACCAGTCCAGGGTGTACCCCGCCTAATACCCAAAGTCAGCTAGCATAGGCTACCCCCGCGACCCTAGTCAGGATAAGCGGCATAGAAAATCGATGGATGATAACTGCCAGTAATTGCTGAGACATGTAATGGCAATGTAAATGGCAAATGTAAACATGTGATCTACAGTACTTCAATATAACGTGAAAAAAATGAATCCATCCCCGTAATTGTAGATGCCTGAGCAAGGAAAGAGCACGTCATCGTGCATCAGTCAGGAAGAAGCAAGTTGAATGAAAGTACAATCAATCCTTCTTCTTTACTTTCATTCACAGCACAATCAGTGACGTCTCTCCCTCAGGCAGAGTCTGCTCTCCATCAAAATATATTCCATATACAGTAGATACATACTGTATGCACTATTATTAGAGCATATCATCATTTTTATGTATAAACCTGAACGCTTGCAGGATTGGATTGTATCTGCTGATGTGTGTGTAACGAGAGAGGGTGTGGTTCAGGAGATCAACAGCCTATGGGAAGGTGTGCACAGCTTCTGTTCCTCAGCAAGAAAGCCAGAAAAGACGTTTAACTGACGGAGAAATGTCTTTCAGAGAAATGCAGCACTCTTGATATTGGCAAGTGATCACAGGAAATGACACAAATGAACTGGCAAAGACTTCAGAAGAGTATAAAGTGAAGTTACCAGGAAGACATTATTATCCTACAGTGATGACATCCTACTACCTGATGGTGGAGGTGGTGTACTGGTATAAACCGCTATTATTAAAGGTGAGCTAGAGGGGACTCAGTATCTTCTCCCAAACCTGCTTCAAGCAAAACGTCTACATCAAGAACACCATGATTCTTCTGTAGGACAGTACTCCACTGGATAGAACCCAAGGGAGATTTACCTAAAAGGAAAGGAGTCCATGTCTCTGACCAATAGTTAGACATTGACTTTATAAAGCTGTTTTTTCACCGCCACCCCATAATTTGATACTGGTGGTGACCACCTCATCTGGCCCCAACATGCTAGGTTAATTGGCGACTCCAAATTGTCCATAGGTATGAATGTGAGTGTGAATGGTTGTTTGTCTATATGTGCCCTGTGATTGGCTGGCGACCAGTCCAGAATGTACCCTGTCTCTCACCCAGCTGGGATAGGCTCCAGCACCCCCCACGACCCTCTTGAGGAAAAGCGGTAGAAAATGAATGAATGAATGAATGAATGAAAACTTGTCTAAGCAGGCTGCACAGCGGATGAGTGGTTAGCACACAGGCCTCATAGCTAGGAGACCTGAGTTCAATTCCATCCTCGGCCATCTCTGTGTGGAGTTTGCATGTTCTCCTCGGGTACTCCGGTTCCCTCCCACATTCCAAAAACATGCTAGGTTAATTGGCGACTCCAAATTGTCTATAGGTATGAATGTGAGTGTGAATGGTTGTTTGTCTATTTGTGCCCTGTGATTGGCTGACGACCAGTCCAGGGTGTACCCCGCCTCTCACCTGAAGACAGCTGGGATAGGCTCCAGCACCCCCTTGTGAGGACAAGCGGTAGAAAATGAATGAATAAATGAATGAACATGACATATTGTATGTATATTTGTGTATTGACATGCAAATGCCCCATGGTTGGGTACCCCACCTTACCCCTAGTCTTACCTCAGAATAAGGGCACATGGGTGGGGTGTTTTAATTAAAAAAATATATATATTATTTTGAAGTTGAGAGCCGCCCAGAAATTTGGTGCCCAAAATGACCACCACCCCTGAACTGGGACCCTTTTTTGAAGATTACGGGTGTAGGTGTGTGGAGGTGGCCCCACAGCTCCTCCCTTGTGTCATTTCTCACTCTCTCTCCATGTGCAATCTCATAATAACACCCCTCTCACCCAAGTGGGACGCCCAGCCCCCCACATACATTAGTGCAAGGAGACTGACTGAAAGTCCGGCAAGCTTTGCAGCATGAAGCATGCCACCCCAAAATATGTTGCCCATGTGGCCATCAATGAAAATGACACCCCTATGCTAGAGGGACCCAGTGGCACCCAAACCAAAGGTAAATAAAAATGTTGATTGTGTCCATGGTGGGCACCCCACCTTACTGCCATCCCCATTTGCAGGGGGTCATGCAGGAGTTCCTCCCTCCCATCGTCTCTCGCTCTGTATGTGTGTGTACAATCGTACACCCAACCCCAATCACCAGCACCCCTTTTCTTGCCCCCCCACACACACACATTAATGCAAGGAGATCGTCCGAAATGCTGCCAAGCTTGTATACAAGCTGCAGGAAGAAGCACAGTGACGCACCCCCCCAAAACCATCTGCCACCTCCTCCTCGACAACACCTACACCCCCCCCCACCCCATTACCCCCAAACTCTACCCACCCATCAACACCCCCCACCCTCCCTCTGCCCCCCAAAGCTAATTCCATTATACATTCCCGACTGGAAGGAAGCGGAGCTGTCTTCTAATTGCTTTCTTATCCCCCTGAGTCCCCATCACGCACCCCCCACCCCACCCCTCGTCCTGCATGCACTCAACATGGCAGGAGACATGCAGAGGTGGGGGGCGAGCTAGAGAGCAGGAGAGAGAGAAGTGTAGAGAGAGAGAGAGAGAGGGAGAGAGAGAGAGAGAGAGAGAGAGAGAGGCAGGCTGCTGCTGTCAGGGAACACTGGTGCCATTTCCAGCATTCGCAGGGTTGACGCGATAGAGCCTCCGCCGCTTGACGCTCGGCTCAGCTCAGCTCATCACAGCCTCACCACCTACCACAGGAGGACTGGGAGGGAAGGACACAAGCAGGGGCACGGCTCACCATTAGCACAGGTAAACATGCTTCTTCTTCTTCTTCTTCTTCTTCTTCTTCTTCTTCCATTTGTCTTGTCTTGTTTACCTCCACTCCACTGGACCACACAGGTGGAAGTATGAGAGGACTTCCAAGGGTCTTCTCATACACGTTGACCACCTTACATAGACACACACAGTATGTTATATCGATGCTTGTCACATGCAGGACTTGCAACTTTTTGGCTTGTCTGACCCTCAGGATGGGTGCTAAAATAGAACCCTATCAGAGCAGAGATGGGTCATAGCACACTGTTTACTCTACCTATTGCATAAGGGTGCACACACACACACATACACACACACATACACACACACACATACACTCACTTGGTATCGCATGGAATTGCTGATCTTTTCCAGTGTGGTCAACCCTTTTATATGCAGTATCTTTGCATGGCATCGGCATCATGGAGTATGTTTGTGTGGCGCCATACAAGGAAGACTGCAGTGTCACCGCTGACTTAAACTGATGCTCGCTCACCCCTGAGGACAGCCAAAGAGGGAGGAGTGTGTGTGTGTGTGTGTGTGATAGAAATGGACCAAGCAGCAGCGTGCACGCCTATGTGCGTCCATATAGTGTGTTTGTGTTTAAGCGGTAATGACAGCGGCTGCAGAAAGGTGTCAGTATGCGTGTGCGCCTTTAAAGGTATAGTGACGATGTGAAAAGGCTAAGAATGGGAGCATGATGGAGACGCTGAGGGGAGTAGAATATATGAATGGGAGATACAGGATATATATGGGCATCTTTTAAGCAATAATAAATTGCTTTGACACTTATCTTTACAATATAAATTACATTTCTGCTGGAGAAGCTGCGATGTTAGATAGTTAAATGTGCTGACTCAACAACTGTGTTGCACACACACACACACACACACACACCAACTTTAGCGTTTCCTCCCTCTAACTCAAAGTGCATGATGCAACACAATGAAAGGAAGCTGATTATTATGGAAGTTGCAAGGCCAAAGAAAGTAGGTTTAAGTGCGTTTGTGCGTATGTGTGTGTGTGTGTGTGAGGACTTGTTCTCATGACTCTATGGAGACAAAGTCCGTTTACACGTCATAGGGACCTCCTGCAGTGTGAGGGCCATAAATCAGGGAATCCCCATATTAGCTATTCTGATGGTTTACAGTATCTTGTAAAGCAGGGATGTCCAAAATTCTTCCACTGCGGTCCACATGTTTCTCTCTTTTTCTCCCATTTTTACTGTTTTTTAATTAAATTTATTTTATGTCTCTAATATGATGCAGGCCATTTAAAAACTGGCAGAGGGACACAAATGGCCCTCAGGCCACACTTGTGACTCCACTGCTGTAAAGTTTTGAACATTGTCCCATTAGCAAGTGTTTTGTAAGTGTGTGTGTGTGTGTGTGTGTGTGTGTGTGTGTGTGTATGTTGGTATTCACCACTCTATGGAGACAAGGGTTTTTGCTCAGTCATGCCATGGGGAGGTCTTGTGTCCATAAAATAGGGAATCCCCATATTACGAATGTTGTCCCAATTCTGGTGCTATCAGTGTGTACATATACATATTGGTATTCATATTAGTACGTGATGGGAACCCATTTGTGGTGTGGGAGCCATAAATCAGGAGCTCCCCATAATATGAATGTAGAAGATATTCCTTATGGTATCTATGAAGTGAGGCGGGTTTTTCTATTTATTCACCAGAAATATACAAATATGTACCAATATGAGTTTCAATTGTGGGGGGGGGGCATTTTAAAGTTTTCTCATAATGCATTTCATTTGAGAAAACCATTTCATTGTCAGACAAGCGGTACAGATGATATGATAGAATGATAGATTGATTTGCTGCAATCTGTCCACCAGAAAAGGCCAGAGGGAGGCTGACATCATTGCAGTGCCCCAATGTGTGTGGCTCACATGCAATGTCTAATGGGAAAAAAACTTTTAAATGTTGTTTTTTTATTTAAACTCACGCTGGAACTTGTATATTTCTTAGTTATACCTTTGGGGTGTTAAGTTGCTGTGTGATGAAAAAATCACATCCTGCTTTTGCAAAGCATGCCGGGAATTGTTTTACTAGTGTTAGTAAGATGTTCTTTGTAAGATGACACCGGGAGTCAGACTATTATGTTGCTATACTTATACTGAAACATATTTGTATATTTTTAAGTTATACCTTGGGGTGTTAAGTTGCTGTGTGATGAAATTAGTGTCAAATTCACATCCTTCTTTTGCGAAGCATTCCGGGAATTGTTTTAATTGAGTGTTAGTAAAATATTCTTTGTAAGATGACACCCTGAGTCAGACTATTATGTTGTTATAACTCTTATAAATAATGGCTTCCTGCAATCTCCAATGCATTGACAAGCTCATTGTGAGTGCACTGTCAGATCGTCATTGGAAAGCTCCAGAATAGTAGTTGTCCTAAAGTAAAGGAAATGTCTGGACATTATAATTTAGCCACATACTGTATTAGCCACACTGCTGCAGGGTTAAAGTTTTTGGGTTTTTTTAAGCGCTTACTTGTACACAATTTATGGTACATTCCTGCCATCAGCCACCCCAAAACGCAGGAAAACTACTGTAGGCTACTGCTCATAATTTCTTCACCTTCATTGGATTAGTTTTACCGCATTTAAGGAAACTAAAAGTGAAGAATATTGAGTTGCCCCAGCCCTCTTAGATTATTACAAATGAAACCACCCGGAGGGAGGGATTTGCCGATGGGATTTACTTCATGTGGTGTGGGGGGACCATACACAATCCATCTATCAAGGAATTTCCATAATATAAATGCAGGCGCTATTCCTATTGTATTTGTGTGCCTTTGGCCATTTTTTCATCAGTGGTATGCAATTGTCTGCGTGGTCACGGGGACCTCTTACGTCATAACAACCAAAAAGTAGGCCCCTATAAGGGAATACTCATTAGGCAGGTTTTTCCCTCAATGTCCGTGTAATGATCGGTAAAGGGCACCTGAAATTGGTATTTGCTGGCTGTGCCTCCCTTAGGTTAACTTCCCTCACCTTTCTGACAAGAAAAGGAGATGAGCTAAATAATTACCAAGATGCCAAATCACCTCCCCGTCATCCATCTTTTGTCTCCACGCTTTGCGATTAGCCCCAAATCTCTCAATTAAGTGCCTACCGCCATCCCCATTTGTGCATGACTGCATCAGCGTGCGTTTAAAAGGACCACGCGATGAGCCCCCAAGTGCCCACCTAATTGCCCCTGAGGATTGTGGTTATTTACGGTTTGGGGTTATTAGGCGAGCAGGCAGAGAAGGACGCCGGGAGAATGTTGGTCTCTCATTAAAAGGAAGAATCGTGGACACAAGCTGAATGAGTGGAACCGCGGTATTACACGTAGTCCCAACATAGTCTCTAATGAATGTGGACGGTGCATGCCATTCAAACTGAATGACGGGATCATTTTATTTTGTATATGGTGCAAAAATGTGTCTGTTTATGTGGAAGATTTGTGAGGTCAAAGGTCACATGACCTAAGAGTGACCCGATATCACATTCTCTCTTCACGTTCATTGCAAAAGATGTGAAAATACTTATGGATTAAATTTTCGAGACTTTAACATACCTGAAACCTCACCAAATGTGCGTGTTTTCGCTAAAAATGGCCATGATTTTGGGGTACCCTTTTCAGCGCCTTGAACTTATCAAGTTTGGAACACATCTGAGCATTTAGAGTGGAGCTACAAGTCTTCCAAAAAATAGCTTGGTTCAACATCATGTGTCATGTATGTATTTGTTTGTGTAAGATAACTATTTATTGCTCAATCACTGGACACAGGAGGGTGAAAATATCACAAAACATGCATCACGACTGTAAAAATAAAAATAAAAATAAAAATAAAAATAAAAATAAAAATAAAAATAAAAATAAAAATAAAAATAAAAATAAAAATAAAAATAAAAATAAAAATAAAAATAAAAATAAAAATAAAAATAAAAATAAAAGCACAGCCAGTGCTATTATTTTTCTGACAAATTCACCACATGGTGGCACTGTTATTAAACCCCTTAAACATGGAGTTGGACTGACAGGTGCATGTGTATAAAATTTCAGCAAGACTGGTTGAAAAACGGCTACACGGCAGACGAGTGGTTAGCGCGCAGGCCCCACAGCTAGAAGCCCCGAGTTCAATCCCGCCCTCATCCATCTCTGTGTGCAGTTTGCATGTTCTTCCCGTGCATGCGTGGGTTTCCTCCCACATTGTACCCCGTGTACCCCGCCTCTCGCCTGAAGACAGCTGGGATAGGCTCCAGTACCCCTCGCAACGGATAAGCGGTAGAAAATGAATGAATGGTTCCATGAAGCAAAACGTCAGCTGTACTTACTCATCAAGCGCGTTTTCATAAATCATTGATCATATTGATATCGATATATCCACAAACGTCATTATCTCATGGGGTGTGCTAATTTTGACACCGTATCCCGGAAAGGGTTGAGATTGGGGCTCTCAAACTCATCCGAGCTGCTCTTTAAGGACATCACTTGGTCTTTGGAACTGTTGGAAGCATAGGTTTATGCAGGAAACCTTGAGAACCCATTCATTGATTAAGAGGTGTGTCCCAATAATTTTGTCTGTATGGTGAAATATTAGCCCGCTGACTGACTTTCCAGTGACTTGTCATTCCCTTGATGCAGGACTTCTAGGTGTGCGTCTTTAATTGGACTAGCAAGGCCGCGCCGCTTGTTATGTGTTCGTCTATGGGGCGGCTGTATCAGCCCTTCATCAGAGTGAGGCGCATCAGAGACGCCTGGCGGGGGAGGAAATGAGGAGGGGAGGAGATGGATGTGTAGGATGGAGGGAAGCGTTGACAGAAAGTGAGGAAGGGAGGAGGAGAGGCTCATCTGTATGCTGCTTCCAGCGTGCTGCTTGTTTGATTGGAAGTGGGTGCTTAGTGCTGGATGGGAGGATGCTGCAAAGTGGCCAAGGCAAAATTAAGGTCTCTGCTGGGATGGCGTTGCCTTTCCAGGTAGGCCTCATTTGACGAAGGAGGCAGGGGGACGGGGACGGGGGGGGGGCAAAGTCAAGTCCACATCCTTCTTTTGCAAAGCATGTCGGGAATTGTACAAGCTTGTGTAATGGCGTCGCTAATAGACAGACAACAGGCATCCTGGGGTGTTTACGGCCATCTCTCTGCTTAATGAAGAGTTTTTGATCAAATGTGCCTCATTAGGGATTAATGAACAAGACAATGCTGAGAAATCTACCTTAATGAGGAAAAACAGTGAACAGACTTCATGTCTAGCAAAGAGAGAGTGTTTTGAACTATGGCGTCTTTGTCAGACCATAACGACTTACGATTAATTTTTAAAACATAACCGGAGGCCCTGCCAAACATAGTGCAGTAAATGATGCAGTACTTTTAACGCAGGACAGTCGGGGAAGTTGGTTGCAGATGGAGGAAATTGTTGTTGATGCGAATGTTAAGTTAGCTGATTGACGATTACTTTGGAACGCTGGAATTTAGACCGTTCTATGTGTGTCTGTAGCTTTAATGCTAATAAGCTGTGTGTGTACTTTATCTACTTTAACACTGCAGTTGTCGCACATAATACATGCCATATATCACATACAACAGCTGGGGGACAGGAGGAAACAAATGTTAGCAAAACTAGCATAGCAAACATTCATTCATTCATTTTCTACCGCTTTTCCTCACAAGGGTCGCGGGGTGCTGGAGCCTATCCCAGCTGAGAGGCGGGGTACACCCTGGACTGGTCGCCAGCCAATCACAGGGCACATATAGACAAACAACCATTCACACTCACATTCATACCTATGGACAATTTGGAGTCGCCAATTAACCTAGCATGTTTTTGGAATGTGGGAGGAAACCGGAGTACCCGGAGAAAACCCACGCATGCACAGGGAGAACATGCAAACTCCACACAGAGATGGCCGAGGGTGGAATTGAACCCTGGTCTCCTAGCTGTGAGGTCTGTGCGCTAACCACGAGACCGCCGTGCCGCCCCATAGCAAATATTTCAGTCACATTTTAACAGCAACATCATGCTAAGTTAGCCTGACAACAAACAAAATGATACAGCTCCCATGACTGTAGCTAACCGACTGACAGTGGCAGGCTTTATTTTAAGATGTGTAGCGAAGCCTTCTTTTTTTGTAATGGACAGTCATGTAGCTGGAGAAACCGTTTCATTGTCTTTTCTCTCAAAATTGGCGCAAATAATTCCGTGAGAGGGCTGCCCGTCGGCCAAGTGGTTAGCGCGCAAGAGACCAATTCCACCCTCAGCCATTTCTGTGTGGAGTTTGCATGTTCTCCGCAGGGTTTTTTTCCGTGCACTCTGGTTTCCTCCCACATTCCAAAAACATGCTAGGCTAATTAGCGACTCCAAATTGTCCATAGGTATGAATGTGAGTGTGAATGGTTGTTTGTCTATATGTGCCCTGTGATTGGCTGGCGACCAGTCCAGGGTGTACCCCGCCTCTCGCCCAAAGACAGCTGGGATAGGCTCCAGCACCAAAGATAAAAGCAGAATCCTTTACCCCTATTTTTGTAAGTCCCCCCCCCCCCACCCCCGCTCTGACACATATTTCTATTACATTTCTGTTACATTTTAAAAATAAATTTTGCATTCATTTTCTAAAATACGGGCTGCACGGCGGTCGTATGGTTAGTGCGCAGACCTCACAGCTATGAGACCCAAGTTCAATTCCAACCTCGGCCATCTCTGTGTGGAGTTTGCATGTTCTCCCCGTGCATGCGTGGGTTTTCTTCGGGTATTCCGGTTTCCTCCCACATTCCAAAAACATGCTAGGTTAATTAGCGACTCCAAATTGTCCATAGGTATGAATGTGAGTGTGAATGGTTGTTTGTCTATATGTGCTCTGTGATTGGCTGGCGACCAGTCCAGGGTGTACCCCGCCTCTCGCCCGAAGACAACTGGGATAGGCTCCAGCACCCCTTGCGACCCTCGTGAGTATAAGCGGTAGAAAATGAATGAATGAATTTTCTAAACCACATTATTTTAAGACGTGTAGAAAAGCCTGCTTTGCTTATTTTCTTCTTTTTAAATGAGCATCTTCACTCCACTTTTCTATTCTCAGTCATTCTATGCAGCAACATCAGCACTTAAAAAAAAAAAAAGTGTTCTGCCATCCTACCCTCCATCGCCTGTGTCTTCAGACAGCTGCTGAAGTTATGTAACACTGAGGGAACATTAGCAGATCAGAAAAAAATGTCAGGCAGGAGAACCACAAAGGAAAGAATGTAGGGTACATGCGCTGTAACATCCCATACAGGAAAAACAGGTGAAGTGCATTGACGACCTATGACGGCATACTTTTCTGTGTGCCCTTGACGCTTACATTTTAGCTTCTGGAAAAGGTCCAAATAGTTACCTTGGCGTCCAAAAATTAGTCCACTGGTGTTAATTGCTTGCATGATGAGCGTGAATCATTCAGGCGGGTCAGGTTGAAGATTGAACTTTGGTTGGTAATGAAGGTAATTTTGTAGGCCGTCGCAAACGCTGTGTTTCCTCTTGACTCCCTGCCGCGCACATTAGCAGCATCCCATATTCAGCGCTGCTGTTGCTAGGTTGCGTGCACATATATGTGTGTGTGTGTGTGTATGCCCGCGTATAAACGTGTTTTGCTTGACTGCCTCCGTGCAAAGGACGCAAAGTAAGCTCTCCGCCTGTGAATTAGCTTCCATAGCAACGGCGGCAGGCAGTGAAGTGAATGGATGCCGCTCTCCCTTGTGTGATCTCAAAGTGGGCGCAGGCCAGATGCCAACGTGTGGTACCCGTGGGCACGCTGGCTAACTGACGGGCCCAAACAATAGGGCGGTGTGCTGGTGCAGAGGGTGGGTTGGTAACATTTGAGTTCTGGTATGTGGATGCCAGACAAGGTCAAAAGGCACAGTTTTGCATCTTAATAGACCTATTTTATTTAAAAAGTGGACTACATACCAGAAATCATACAATTTGCTTGTCATATAGTGGGCCGCCGTGGAATACTTTCAGTGTTAGTGTTAGTATTTTCTACCGCTTATCTTCACAAGGGTGTGCTGGAGCCTATCCCAGCTGTCTTTGGGCAAGAGGCAGGATACACCCTGGACTGGTCGCTAGCCAATCACAGGGCACATATAGACAAACAACCATTCACACTCACATTCATACCTATGGACAATTTGGAGTCGCCAATTAGCCTAGCATGTTTTTGGAATGTGGGAGGAAACCGAAGAAAACCCACGGGGAGAACATGCAAACTCCACACAGAGATGGCCGAGGGTTGAACTAAACTCGGGTCTCCTAGCTGTGTGGCCTGCTGGTTCGCCGTGCAGGCCACCTGCCAACATGTACACATTTATTGTACTAAACAATTTGACTCCTGAATGTGCTTGTATGCTTAATAGTATCAGTTTGTCAATAATATTTTGTACCAAGGGAGTGTGTAAACATTTCTGTAGCCTTGGGGGCCATGACGAATCATTGACAACCACTGACATAAGCTAACCCCTCTAATGAACCACTGCACTCAAAAGGATGAAAATGTGTCAAAACACGTAGCGCTGTTGTGCCGATGCTATTTGTTGCCTGACAAATACACCCCATAGTGGTGTTGTTAAATCCTAAAGTTTGACCCCAAAAGTGCGAATGACCTGAAATTTCTCCCACAACTCAACCAACACACCATTAGGCAACTGACAAGCACATGTGTGTGGAATTTGAGCAAGGTTGGTTGAAATACACGGCCACCGTCGATCAAAATGTCACTTCAAGAGCATGGGCGGGCAACAATTTGTTGCTAAGTCATTGACAATTTGTCCTGTGAGTGTAAAACTTTCAGGATATCTGTATTACATGTGTGCAAGAATGTTGCATGGGAAGCATTTTGACCACAACCCATAGAGGGCGCCACAAATGTAATTCAAAACCTTTTTGTTGCTTGTCAGACGCTGTCTCGCACTGCACAGAAAGAACAAGGAAATACGACAGACGGACAAAAAACGCCCAAAATGCTCCAAAGTATTACATTTAAAATAGTTATAGGAAAAGGATTTTTTCACCACAGCACCATCTGGTGGAGGTGGTGGATCACTGCCATTTTCTGCATGGGAATTGCTGTTTTTAATGTCAAAGCAAATCAAATTTGACTACAAACAAACATGGCTCAACGTGAGCCCCCCACACCATTTGCCGAGCGCTGCTGAATAACCAAAGCCTTCACAGTGCGAAAAGGAAAAATCCAAACAAACGGTGGCAAAGACGTCACATGCAGAGACGCCATGTTGGCTCGGGATCTGGAGCGCCGAAGGAGTGCGCTCATGCAGACGGTATAGTCAGAGACGCGGCTAATTGCTACTGTTCTCATGCCTGGAAAACAGGAGGGGGTGTCTTGGGGGGCGGGGGGTAGTGGGGGGGATGCTAATGACCTCACTCATTCTGATGACCAAGCTCCCTTGCAAGCCAGGATGAGAACACACGCTCGCATCACATGGTCACCTGAGGGAACTTCACATTGAATTTGGATATCATCGGTTATCTCTGTTGTTAGCATTGATGGGCAAAACATTAATGAGCACCTCTGACAGTTGCCGGTTTACTCAACTGCAGGGAATACAAGGAGTTCATTTCAGGCATCTATTTGAGAGGAGGCCTTTATTTCTAAACAGAAAAGTGTGTGAAATGGCCTATTGTGAGTGGGCCCTGGTGTTTTTTTTAACTAAGTAAAAGCTTCACTCAGAGATCATATCACTTACCTGCTCTGACGTCATCCACTTTACTGTACAATGAACGCCCTCTATCCATCACTGATAAATTGCTACTTACTACTTGCTTTTCTGACTCTTCCACATGACCGAGTAACATTGGAAAGGCATCAGCAAATTTGTCGGCTAGTCCAGCTGCATAGTGGCCCATGTTCACAAAACAATCCAGTGTGAAATTCCGTTGACAGATTAAAATGCATTTCTTTTGCTAGTAGGGAATCAGCAACTCCAACCACTTCTGCCTGATGGTGGCGCCCTTAGGAATTGTAAACAAATATGTCTTTCCCAAAAAAACACATTTTGCGATCCATAACTAGCAATGTAAACACAGAAGCAGAGAGCTGATCTGGCTTACAGACACGCCCATATAAGGAAGGCCGCCCCTCTGTGACATCACAAAGGAACAGTTTTATGTGAAATTCCGTTGACAGATTAAAATGCATTTCTTTTGCTAGTAGGGAATCAGGAATTCCAACCACTTCTGCCTGATGGTGGCGCCCTTAGGAATTGTAAACAAATGTATCATTCTCAAAGAAACACATTTTGCAATCCATAACTAGCAATGTAAACACAGAAGCAGTGAGCTGATCTGGCTTACAGCCACATCCATATAAGGAAGGCCGCCCCTCTGTGACATCACAAAGGAACAGTTTTATGTGAAATTCCGTTGACAGATTAAAATGCATTTCTTTTGCTAGTAGGGGATCAGGAACTCCAACCACTTCTGCCTCATGGTGGCGCCTTTAGGAATTGTAAACAAATATGTCTTTCCCAAAAAAACACATTTTGCGATCCATAACTAGCAATGTAAACACAGAAGCAGAGAGCTGATCTGGCTTACAGACACGCCTATATAAGGAAGGCCACCCTTCTGTGACATCACAAAGGAACAGTTTTATCACGCCTTCTGAAACCTTGTGTTTTGACCCATCCAAAACTTTTTTCTGGGCTCACTTCCAAATGCCGAAACGTTTTTATCTGAAACTTTGGCATCGTTTAACACGACAAATAGAACATTTTAACTACATTTATAGGTCAAAAAAGTGGAAATATTTCCCCTTTTTAAAGTGGTAACAAATTAAGATTATTTAAGAAGAATGTTGAATTGTTTGGGGAAATACTAGTTCATGGTAATAATTTGCTTGTTCACCTGTACCACAAAGTCAAAGTGCATTTTTTTTCTTAAAATATATACAGTATAGTATATACAGTAACTTCTTAGCATATTACAAAATACCAAAGTGACTCTTTCATTTTTCAATGTGTGGCCTTCGATTGAAACCGTTTGGACACCCCTGGTCTAATTGATATATAACTACAGCATTTACAATAGTAGCTTGGATTTACCTGGATGTGCCTACCACAGTACAGTATGTCTTTAATGAAGTAGTTGGACAAGAAGAGACAAGAGGAAAGGCAGCAAAAGGACATTTTCAATGCAACACGATGCTTCTTGCTGTGTTTGCACATGTGCTTACTGTTTACATTTGCAGCAGTGTTTGTTCCTGTGTGCACACGTGCAGCTCAGATCTGCCGACTCCTTAACACAATCTTGGATTTAGATGCACGCGCACACACTCCGCCATCCTACGCTCGCTAATCCATGACGACTACCTCGTACATATGCATCTACGGCATCACCTGCAGCCATGGGCGACACCGCAATGCATACTAAACAGACGGGCTAAGAATGAGGGAGATGAACGAGACAAGCGAGATGGAGGTGAAGATGGATGGAGGGATACGGGAGGCGAGGTTTTGTAAGGCCCGAGAGATCTGTAATGAGATCTCTATGAGATGTTGCACACCTGGATAATAGCTAGATTATAGAGAAAAGACATGTAGAGAAGGCTTTAGGTTTTAGACAAACTTGTGACAGTGTCGGCCATGTTTCTTTTCTGTACTTTTGACCTGCACACCTCGAGCTACTTTTCTGCAGCATCTAGTGGAATTTACCACGCTTGGCAACAATTCACAGCGACCTAAGCATTTTCTTCCTCCGTATTAAACAGCGATGTTGACCTAGCGTTAGCATGTTAGCTTGTATAAGAGTGTGAGTCACAAGCTGCTGCTGAGTGGAGCCATAGCACACATTTAAACATCAGAGCAGTCAACAAACCCAGGGCTATCTCTGTGTGGCCATGTTTATTTATGTGCCTTGACACCCACCATCTCCAACACACACACACACACTTACAGTGTAGACACACAAAGTACACATTACACTTGCACACAAACATAGTAAGTGCATCGGATATATATTTAAAGGGCAAGGCTGTTGATATTGTGTATTGTTTAACATGACATCTGGATGGTACATAAACATTCACTGCATTTTATATTATAATATATATTATGGTCAGTGAATGTTTCACAGAGTATTACATTCCACATAAAAAACAAATTTTGAGAATAAAGTTGTACATTTCAGAGAAAAACGTCTAACTTTATGTGACAGGCATTGTCTGAGACAGCTATGTCTAAAAAAAATGGGGCCTTTAGGGGGCGGGGCCAGGAAGGCAGACGTGAGAAGGGCTAGCTAGACATGCTAATCTAAATGCTAAATGCTCAACTGCTGTGTTTGGTGCCACGTTATAAATAAAAGCTTACCTCAAGCTATAGGAAAGTTTTCTTCCTTCCTGAGGAGATATGCGCTATGACAGGTTATATTATGACTATATTCTGGAAAATTTACGACTTTATTCTCATGATTTTTCGCCAAAATGTATGACTTCTTGTTCTTCTATTTTCAATACATGGCCTATATTGTTGTTCTTTTTAAGCTAAACTGAGCCTGAGCTGCTGCATCATGATGACATCATACCCTCGTGGCCGTTTAGCGCCATTTTTTTATCTTTTACATCATCTTTTTTTAACCCAAAAAATGGCCTAAAAGCAACATTACTCTTTAGGGATAGTACGAAATAAGATATGAGTCGGAAATAAGATGACAAGTAGAATTCTGCTTCTTCCTCCCATCATCTCTTCCTCTAAACATCCTTCTCTTCCCACATGCCTTTTTTCCCTCCTCCTCTTTTTAGCACTCACTTCCTCTTCTCTCCCACTCTCCATCATCCACCGCTCTGTCAACATCCACCCCGTACCGCCTCTCCTCCCTGACTAAAATCCTGCCTCCATTCCCCCCCTCATCCCCTTCTTCGTGCTGCATCTGTTTATCTCCCCCTTTTCCACCCCCCCCCCCCATCCTCCTCCTCCTCCTCTTTTTTTTTTACACTTCATTAGCGGCTCTGTTCTTTTTTTATCGCTCTTCCCCTCTCACCGCCCCTCTGGCTGGCATCGAGGATGACACATGATGGCGAATTCCTGTCTCATTCAGACGCTCACATCCTCATGCATTGAGTCACACACACACACACAACACACACAACACACACATACCTTCTCCCACCCCTGTTAATATATTCAGCATGCATGATGTCATCGTCAAGGTTAACAGCTGAGGCGCTAATGATGAAGAGGGTGCTTATGGGTAATGTAGGGAATATACTAGTTTCTCAGGATTTGTATTTGTGAGTCTATAATAACAACAACAACAAAAAAAAATATCCAAAATAACTGTTGTTAGTATGACGTCACATGAAAAGGATATTTTTTTAAAATCATAATAATAAGATCTCGCCCGAAGACAGCTGGGATAGGCTCCAGCACCCCCGCAACCCTAGTGAGGATAAGCGGTAGGAATTGAATGAATGAATAATAATAAGAAAAAATATCATACTCAAATATATTTAACAGCTGCATATCCAACATTTTAAAGTGCATTCAAATGTAGCTAAAGCTTGCCGTCTGCCATTTTGCGGCGTTAACGAAAACTACATCAGGAGGTTACTTACAGCCACGGCTGTTAAGGCCAATGTTTATGCTTTTAATCTGAGGCTATAAATATAAATAATAACAATTGAGAGACATGTCTTTTCATGAATAATAATAGTAAATAGAATTACACCAAAAAATAAGAAAAATAAACCAAAACTTGCAAAAAAAAAACCTGAAAATAATTTACAAAAAAATTTCAAATCTCATAAAATATTATCAATTAATATAAAATAAAATTATTTAGTTCAAATTCAATAAATAAGTACTGTATATAAAAATAATAATCACGTAAAATATTATCAATTAATATAAAATAAAAATAATTTAGTTCAAATTCAATAAATAAATACTGTATATAAAAATAAGAATATAAAATGCATGTATATAAAATTCTATACAGTGGTTATTGTCATTAAGGCATTCCAAATACTCTATCACACCTTGTATGTGTGCCTGCGTGACCTTTTTATCCCATAGTTCCTGTTGTTTGCATCTTATTGTGGTAGTTCTTCCTGTTTCGCCTGGTCTGTGTCTGTCTGCTTTGCTTTTTTTCTTCATCACTCACACCTGTTGCTGATATTTAGTTCAGGTGCCTTCTTCTTGGCCATTGCATTGTTAGACTGGGTGTTAGCCTGTCAATACTGGCTCCCATTATTATTAAAATACACATTTGACCTGTAATTGGTGAAAAGCTAATTTGTCACACCTTAAATCATGTGAAGCTAATTAATCTGTTCCAGACAACCAAAATACATAATACAAAAGAATGATACATGCAGAAAACAATGCGAAATACATGTCATTGATGAATTAAATTGAAAAAGAAACCCTTTACTTGACTTTTACCTTGATTGAATGACTGCAGATGTTGCTCACCTTCCTTATCAAACTTTCTGCTGCAACTCTTCCTTGTGGTGGTTTATTTTGCAGCCATACTAAAAAAAAGAAAAAACAAAGAACTACTGAGCCCACTAGTTATGACGTATGGAGACCAAGGTATATGTAGTAGGAGTGTATCAATTAAGTGATAGTTTCCTCTTTGTCCCCACTTTTATGTTCATTAATACGAGGAGACGCCGTTGTTGCATGGATAATTCATTGACATGCAAAGCCCGTTTCTGTGTGTGTGTGTGTGTGTGTGGCATAAAGAAAAAAAGAAAAGCATGACAAGAAAATAACCCCGGCAATGACTAGACGCCTCCCTTGCACCCTCTTTCCCCTCTATTTTTATCATCTTCACTTTCTGTCTGTCTGTCCTTTGGTGTCTGCAGCCAGCTGTGTCTTCGGGCCATTAGTGACCCCCCCTCCCCTCCTTTCCTTCTTCCATCCATTTTCCCCATCACCGATTTCTCCGTCAGACCCCCCCTCCCTTTTGTGACCACTGGGGCTTCATTGTCACAGCAAAACAGTCTCGGGTTCGCCGTTCTGTCACGCCACTGCGCCAAACTCTGACAAGCTGTGTACGCATTAGGGCCTGACGCACACACTCGTTGAGAACACAGCCTTTTGTAGCAGTGCACCTATATATATATATATATAAATATGTATATACATATGTATATTTTGCCACATGCAGAAAAGCCCAATGTCAGCATCCTGGCCTCTCCTCCTCTGTCTTTACACGGACATCCTCCTCCTGCACTGTAAGCCTTTTGCAGCTTCCTCTCATTATGCAAAACCAATCTACGCCGTAAAAGACGCACACATTCCGTAGTCACAATAAAAGCTTCCACCTTCCCGGTGCCTTGGCGATGTTGACGCTGAGACGAGACCTTATTTTTTTCCGAAGAGGAAAAGACAGCGTCATGAAAGTGGGCCACGGCGAGTTGTATCGTTGTATCGTGTCGTATGTGCTGCCTGTGCACATGTGTTGCAAAAATAGAACATAGGAATTCCCAATGCTGCTGTTTTTTTGTTTTTTTTAACCTAATAAAATAAAACCATGTCATCTTGTGACCCCTCTCCAAAGGTCGCAACAACTGATTAGAGGGGGCAACATCTCCAGTAGCATAACCACTCTAATTATAGAGAATACAAAAAAGGGGGTTTGAGGCTGGTTAAATTCATTTTGTTTAAATTGAATAATGATTTGGTGGGCATGAGAAAGTGGATATGAAAACATTCCTGTTTGCCATAGTCATTGATTAACAAGTAAAATGAAACGTTTTTAATGAAAGGATACGCCGGTAGATAAAACGTTATACAACATTATATCATTAGAACACACAGGAAAGATAACTGCTAGGGATGTCCGATAATTATCAATACGATATTACTATAAAAATATGATATCGGTCAATATCGATTTTTTTCCCGAAACCTATCTTTGAAAATCTGCATACAACACATGTGTTCATTTCACCACAGGAGACATGTCATGTTACACATATCGGTATCCGTATCGGTTGATATCGGTTTTCAGCAAAAAATCCAATATTGGACATTCCTAATAAACACATGCGTCTATGACTCACACAAGCATCGTGGATGATGGGAAAATTTTCATGTTTAAACCGTATGAGACGGTTGCCTACAGCCACAGCAGTTGCCAGTATTTGTTGGCTTACAGACCCCGGTGACTATTTGCTTTCGTAGGCAACACAAGACTTGGTAGTTAACTGAATAGATGAGCTAATTGGAGCTTTTATAGTACATTCAGACTCGAACCGGGATAAGCACATTTTTGAAGAGTATGGCTGTATTAATAAATAGTTTCATACTTCGAGTATGGACAACCTGTTTAGGACTTTCATAAGCGATGCCCGCTGCTCGTAGCATATAGCAAGTTGCCGAGCTAACTCATAAAAATGTACCACTTCCACGCAGAATGGGAGGACATGCTATGACTGACCGCACTGTTAAAATAATGTATTGTAAGATAAAGTCTCGTCAATGTAACATTAATGATACCTAGTGACCAGAATCCTACATGTGACTTCTTTCAATATTTTTGACTCATAATAAGCCATAGTCAACCTTATGTATTTTCTCTTTAACTGACCAAATACAATTATGTATGAATATTTTCAGTGATTATGGCATACTTAAAGGGGACCTATTATGTTCATTTCCGGCCCTTTGTATTGAGTTGTGGACTCCTATAGAGCAGCTACACACCAGAACCCGCACAGAAAGCTTTCTAGAGCTTCCAGAATCTGCACCTCATTGTGCATTGTTTCCATGGATGTCCTGCTTTTGACACAAATGCTCTGTTTAATTAATTCCAGCACAGGCACGCCCACTCTGCTGTGATTGGTCACACTCCAAAGCGCTCCCGAGGACTTCCGGATATGTAGGTCCAAATGTGCAAACCTCATTATCTGAAACTTTGGCATGGTTTAACACAAGAAAACATTTATTGGTCAGAAAAATGGAAAAAGCATAATAGGTCCCATTCAATCATTTTTAACATTCTGTCTAATGGCCAGTCGGAGGTCAATTTACATACAGAAACTGGACACAACATTAGGTATACGTGTACAATGTAATGAGATTGGTAGTAATATTTTTCATTATTTTTCTTAGTGACAAATGCAGTGCTAATAATGTTTATCATTAGCGTTTTGACTTTATCAATTATTATTATCACTAAAAGATCCCTTGGTGAGAATATACAGCTTCATTACAATAGGTTGTCCAATAGGGTGAAAGGGAGGTTGGAAGTGGGTGTGGTTACCTTGTGACTGACAGGCCAGTGGTGTCCATACGCAGTTGCAAAACATGATGGGCCATTACATCACCTGCATTCCTCTTGGCCGCCCCCCCCCTCCCCCTTCACACCCCCTGCTCCCCTTTTCCTTCCATCCATTAACCAACCCCCCTCCCCCTTGGTTGCCTGTCCGAGCACTCTATTGATTAAGCCATTCAATGTCAGCTTGTAATTCAACTGGGACGTCGCCTTCTTGAATATGTAAATGAGCAGGGGGTGGGGTTTCCACTGTTGCCATGGTAACCATCTACTCAAACATACACACATAGGATGTAGACCTCCTTCAGTGTGTTGTTGTTGTTTTTCTCTCGTCGTCCCACCTGCATGTTTTTCATTGAAACGTTTTTTTTTTTAGCTTCTTTCCCGCCATTACTGAAACGTTGGCGGTGACGCAAGGCTGGAAATGACCTCACCGTGCCCTTGGGTCCATAAATGCATGTGTGTGAAAATACAGTACGTGTCCACTGCCTTTAAAGTCTTCCTCATCACACACCCTGTCTCTATTCAACCCCCCCATCCCACCTCTATCCCTCTCGCTCTCTCTCTCTCGCTCTCTCTCTCTCTTCACCATGTTTGTGCAGCCGTCTAATCACACTGACAGGAGAACAGCGCTCTGCCACCATGCGTGCACGCAAACGCACACAGGAACACAAGCACATGCAGAATTAATACGCTTGGCGTGTTTTCCTCTTTCGCACACATCCTGCCTCTTTGGTCCTGTGGGTCATCAACACCACATCATCCTCACCCCCCCACACCCCATCCACTCTCATGCCCCCACTGTGTGTCCCCGGATGTTACTTAGGGGACATTTTTAGGTCATGAGGATGTCACACCATACTGTGTGAGAGGAGGTGCAGGCGTGTGTTTTTTCCATGCTGTGTGACCTTCAGAAGGATTAGGAAAATTATGAAAAAAAGACGGCAAGGACAATTTATAGCAGTCATTTATAAATTGCTCAACATGATAAGACTGTCAAAGAAATGATGAAATATGAATGCAGCTCACTCATGCAAGGTCAAGCTATGTCGGGAGGGGGCGAGGGGGTTAAAGAGTTAGTCATCCAGGGGGCGCCATCTCCCATTATAAACAATGACACTTGTTTGCTTCACACTTGCAATTTAGGTATGATTTCCCCCACCACTCCCCGTCCTGTCACTTTTTGTTTTGCAAGGCCTGGTGGGGTATGTGCGAGTCCAAAGCCACGCACACGTGTTAGCGCGATAGCTAAATGAGCTCGTCAGTATGCGGCGCGGGCCTCTCTCTGGTGGCAGGCAGATGACAGTGCAGTGATTGGGCTGATTTCAGCGACGACGTGAGGGGAAATCAGAAGGTGGCCTCGGGGCTCAGGTGCTTATCGCCTTCCCCACACACACACACACACACACACACACACACACACTCTAGCAAACGTGCACAGACTGGGATGTGTGAACGTGCAGACATCCGTAACGTAGACAACTAAGTTTGGCATCCGCTCTCTTGTGCTTTATTGCAAAGTGAACTAGAATTCTGATTGGACTTCCTGCATTTTTCTTGTAGGTACATTGCATGCATTACTCACTGACAAACATAGGAAAATGTTGAAAATGTCTGCAGGGCTTTTCCTTGGTTCAAGCCCCGCCCATCCATAGTGATGTATCGAAATCGCATCGCCGTTTAAAGGGCAACCATATTTGGTCACTGGAGTATGTCTTACTATGAAGCAGCAGAACCATTACAGTTGGCAGCCAATCAGCCAATTACGAGATTTTGAGAATAACATTGTAACTTTACAAGAAAAAAGCCAAAAAAATTCTGAGAAAAGAATCACAATATTACAAGAATAAAATCTGAAATTTATGAGGAAAAGAAGGTTGTAATGGTACGAGAATAAATTTGCAAATTTACAAGAAAAAAGTAATACATTTACAAGAAAAAAGTTGTACATTTCAGATAAAATAGTCCTAATGTTAGGATAGAATCATAAATTTAGGAGAAAAAAGTCATAAATTTAGGAGAAACAAAGTCTTACTATTTCAATAATAATGTTGTACATTTACAAGAAAAAAGTTTTAAATTTCAGATCAAATAGTCCTAATGTTACAAGAATAGAGTCATAGCTTTAGGAGAAGAAAGTCATAAATTTAGGAAAAACAAAGTCATAATATTTCAAGAATAATGTTGTAAATTTACAAGAAAAAACTTGTAAATTTACGACAAATAAAGTCATGAAATTTTAAGAATAAAGTCGTAAATTTACAAGAAAAAATAAATAAATTTACAAGAAAAAAGTTGCAAATTTCACAGGAAAAAGTCAGAATATTATGAATATATTGAAATACTGAAAATCTAAACAACTTTATTCTTATAATATTGCAACATTTTTATCATAAAAAATAAAATAAAAATAGTTTAATAAAACAAATACAAATAAATAAATAAAAATAAAAATTGTGTATAAAATCTAAAAATTATTATTATTTTTTTACTTACTTTATCCATGTCTGTGTGTATTATATGTCTGTGTATTTTTCTGTGTCTGTATGTGTGTGCACACTCTAATTCATACATTGATTCATTCATTTTCTACTGCTGATCCTCACAAGGGTCGCGGGCGTGCTGGAGTCTATCCCAACTGTCTTCGGGCGACTGGTCACTAGTGAATCACAGGGCACATATAGACAAACAACCATTCACACTCACATTCATACCTATGGACAATTTGGAGTCACCAATTAACCTAGCATGTTTTTGGAATGTGGGAGGAAACCGGAGTACCCGGAGGAAACCCACGCATGCACGGGGAGAACATGCAAACTCACACACAGAGATGCCAGAGGGTGGAATTGAACTCGGATCTCCTAGCTGTGAGGCCTGCGCGCTAACCACTCGAGCGCCTTGCAGCCCCTATTCAAGACAATCACTGACAATTCATTAGAGCATTCATTACACAAACAGCGGGACTTGCAGAAATGTGTTTTGGCAACGAGCCGGTCTGTTTTCTGTGATGATCATGTCTGCATATTGTCTGTGGCCATGTGATGCCTCCGCCAGGGCAACATCAACAGGATGGGTCCTGTTGACCAGCACGTTGATGCAGAGAACAGTTGTATCTAATATTGCGGCCTGTCGGGGATATACCAAATGATACTGAAGAAGGGGTGCCCCACTGATAGATCCCGTCTCTGACCTTGACTCATGTCCTTCTATCCCACCTCCCCTACTGTGTTCCTATTCAGCAATGCTCAGTCAGATCCTCCTCCACCACTATATTTCTTCTTCCCTCCGATTCCTGCGAGCGGCGGTTGGAGGGGGGTGTGGCTGTGAGCAGGATGGATAGACACATGCATTGATAAGCTCTGCCGACTCCACGGTATTCTCGCTGCATATCCAATCCCTCTCATCTCTCCTTTCCATCTCAGGACTAATGCACCCGTGTACTTGAAATGTCACTTCAGCATGGAAACCTATTAGATGGTTAGCCCGAGCAGCTGACATCTCCAACACCCCCTCCTCCCTCCCTCCTTTCTCCGAGTGATTGGCTGAGGCTTCCGCAGTCATTCAGAACAGGTGCAAAAGAAGAAGAAGAAAAAAAAAAGCCAGACACTGACGAAGCAAAGGGCTCTCTCACCATTGAGAGGGTGGCGGTGGCTGAAGAGCATTCATCAAAGTCAACTGTACTTGAGCACAGGCTGCACATAGCAAACAGTGGCCTCTCTTAGGCACACTCCTTCCTTTAGACTACGCTTTTGTTTACCTCCATACAAAGTTCCAGGACTCGATTCAAAACCCAGCCATGAGTTGATGAAGCAACAAATGAATTCATGAATAAAACAACACATAAAATACAAATGGGCATGGTCTTACAGCCATGCAGCAACTGCAACAGTGTATGTTATAATACAGGGGTCTCAAACTCAATTTACCTGGGGGCCACTGGAGCTAGGGTCTGGGCAAGGCTGGGCCGCATCAGGTTTTCCAAAAAAAAACAAAACGCATTTATTAAAAACAGAAAAATATACAAACTTTTTCAGTGCTTTGGTTCCGATTTTCTACAATAAAAGCTCTGATAAAACATTCCACTGTTCTCAAATATCTTAATTTTTATTTTTCTACACAAAATAAGATGAAAAATAAATAAACAAATCAAGAATAAAGAAAATCAATCAATCAATAATAAATAAATATAATAATAATAATAAAACGGCAAATAATAAAACCTTAAGAAACCACATATAGTTGGTGGGTAGACAAATTATTTTTTTCAGATTAAAATGAACAAAGCATTATTAGAGCCCTGTAGACATGACAAAACACGACTATAGTCACATTTATACTTTTTTTTATTTACAACATATTGCGCAATTGCAGGGTCTTGAGACACATGCTAACTCGCAAACTAGAGAACTAGCGACCTAAACAGTAGCCTTCAAGTTATTTCCTTTAAACTTAAATAGCCAAAAACTTACCACTTCCACACGGATAGGGAGGATAACTATTAACAGTTATTTAACCTTTAACATGAACATTAATCAAACGTAATAATTTTTTCTGGGTACATGATACCATACAGTATCCATCAAACTTGCGCGGGCTGCACTAACATTAAACTTTCATATCAAGGCGGGGGCCTCAAACGAGTGTCCTGCAGGCCACATTTGGCCCGCGGGCCACGTGTTTGAGACCCCTGTTATAATACATTACAATACAGTGGATTCTCTAGTCTACTTTCTAGTCTACTTTCACAGTCATTCCTAAATATTGTGGTTTTACTTAGGGTTATTTTTATTATTATTATTATAATATTATTATTATTATTATTTTTTAATTTATGTGCAGTGAAAGAAAAATCGAAATAAAAACAATTAGAAGTGATTAGCATAGCATAGCATGGCATTGTTATTAATTGGCGACTCCAAATTGTCCATAAGTATGAATGTGAGTGTGAATGGTTGTTTGTCTATATGTGCCCTGTAATTGGCTGGTGACCAGTCCAGGGTGTACCCCGCCTCTCGCCCAAAGATAGCTGGGATATCCCCGAGTGTCACGTGACGTCTCGGCTTCGGCATTGTGGCGCGACCCCAATATGCAGAGAGCAGGAGACCCGGGTAAAAAGTTCACTTTTAATTATTACGGCTGATATACAGCAGCAGGACACCAGTGAAGACGATTGCGGTAGCGTGGCTAGCTATAATAAACAATACAACGATAAACTAAGATGCCCGCACCTGAACTAAATAGAAGGGGAACACAAATAGCAACAGGTGGTAGTGAAAAAGGAAAAAAGCAAAGCAGTCGGACATAACTCAGGACAAACAGGAAGCGCTACCAAAATAAGAGCATAAAACAGGAACTAAGGCATAATAGCGGAAACAAACGAAACTGTCACACAGGCTAACTCAAGTATCGTGACACTGAGACTCTAGTGAGGATAAGCCACATAGCTCAAGCCAGAAATTCCAACTTCTCCCAACAATCGTATATTTTGGTGTGTATTTATAAATTTTTAATAAGAATTTGAATTGTTGTAACTATTATAAATATTGCTAAATTTTAATTCAGCCCATTTCGTGTAAAAAATATATAGACGCTACACTTTTTGGATATATAGTAAATCTTTTGTTATGTGAGCATTACATTGTGCAGTATCCCCTCATTAATGAGCAACAAAGCAACTTTTACTATGAGTCTATTTGAAATGTGTTACCTTTTACTGCCTACTCGCACTTGCTGCAGGTAGGAAGGCATATAAATGTAGAGTGTTAGAGATGCAGAAATATCTACAAACAGAAAGCGAGAGAGAGCGGCATGAAACAGGGGATTAGAGGCTCGGTTAGCCTGCATGAAATCCCCTTTTCCTCTTGCGCCCTACAAAGCAAAGACGGCAATTGGCCACATTATGCAAAAAAAAGGAGGAAAATGTGTGTGTGTGTGCAAAATCTTCCTTCGTTCCTTGCAGATTCTATTCAAAATCCCTCGTCGCCGCCCCAGATGTGACATCACAGCTTTGTCTCTCTTTTCTCCCTTGTTTACCACGAGCAGGAAGAGGCGGGGGTGTAGTGATAGTGGGAGGAAGAAGTGACATTGGCCTTGAAACCTGCTATTGTCTTGCCTCCAGGACTGCCAGGCTGCAGCTCAGTCAGCGAGGGAGAGAGAGAGGGTGAGAGGATGACAGAGAGAGGGCGAGATGGTTGCTATGGTTACTTCCTGGGAGATGCGAGCGCTCTTGTTTATCTGTTGGCCGAGGGAGCGTGTGTGTGTGTGCGGTGTCGGGCCCTCTTGCTGATCAAATGTGTGTGTTGATGACTTCATGCACCAACACAGCAAAGCTCATAAAGTGAGCTTTCTTTGCAAACAAACCCAAATAAGAAGTACGCTGATGATGTCATTGGCTTGGTGGGAGCTGGAAGCCACCTGAGGGAGAACGAATGAGACGTGACAGCGGCGGTGGCGTAAGACAGACAGAAAGGAAATGAGGATCCGGGGAGAGGAAGAAGGGTGATAAAGAACAATAGAGAGGAAAGCAGAAGGAGGCACAAAGGGAACAAAGCAAACAAAAAGAGCACGGCGAAGGAATTATGTGGAGATATAGAAGGGAGGAAATGTGATGTGATAAGATTATTTCTGACGTGACGTGATGTGATGCGACCAGCAGGACGCCAATGCCGCCGTCGCCTGCACTGAGCTGCTGCCCCCGCTCTTACGGAGCAGCCACTGCAGGCGCTCTAGTATGTCAAATGTCATAAGGATGCACACACCAGCGCGCTCATCCGTGTTGCCCCCACGCGCTCATTCAGGCTACTCACGTGGGGATGTTTCTGGATGTTTCTGTGGATACATAGCAACCCTATATTAGTTAGGGTTTTTTTTGCAGTAGGTCATTAAAATGGAAGACCGGTCTTTTTGATGTAGGTCTCATGCAGAGGATCTTTGACTGGCATTTTTTTGCAGTAGGTCCTCTCATATGGATTAACTTTGACTAGAATTTTTATAATAGGTCCTTGCTACATAAAGGATCTTGGACTGGGGTTTTTGAAGACAGTAAAGCAGTGATGTCACATCGCGGAGCTTTGACTAGCATTTTTGCATAGAGGATCTTTGATTCCAATTTTTGTAGTTGTGCTCTCCAATCGTCACTTTTATAGGAGGTCCTGAAAAACAGCAGAGCAGTTCAGTCACATAGAGGATCTTTGACTGTCCTTTTTGCAGTAGCTAGATGAGTAGGTAGAGGATCTCTGACTGGAGAATCTTTGACTAGAATTTTTGTAGGTCCTTGCTGCTACATAATGGATCTTGGACTGGGGTTTTTGCAGTTGTTCCTTGAATACAGTAGAGCAGTGATGTCACATAGCGGAGCTTTGACTAGCATTTTTGCAGTAGGTCCTTTAACATAGAGGATCTGTGACTGTCCCTTTTGCAGTAGGTAGATCAGTAGGTAGAGGATCTCTGACTAGGCATTTTTGCAATAGCTTCTTAAAAACAGCAGACTGATACTGTCATAAAAATACATTTGACTGGCACATTTTTTTGCAGTAGGTCCTCTCATATGGAGAATCTTTGACTAGAATTTTTGTAATAGGTCATTGCTGCTACATAATAGATCTTGGACTGGGGTTTTTGAATACAGTAGAGCAGTGATGTCACAAAGCGTAGCTTTGATTAGCATTTTTGCAGTTTGTCCTTTAACATAGAGGATCTTTGATTCCAATTTTTGTAGTTGTGCTCTCCAATCGTCACTTTTATAGGAGGTTCTGAAAAACAGCAGAGCGGTTCAGTCCCATAGAGGATCTTTGACTGTCCTTTTTGCAGTAGCTAGATGAGTAGGTAGAGGATCTCTGACTGGAGAATCTTTGACTAGAATTTTTGTAGGTCCTTGTTGCTACATAATGGATCTTGGACTGGGGTTTTTGCAGTTGTTCCTTGAATACAGTAGAGCAGTGATGTCACATAGTGGAGCTTTGACTAGCATTTTTGCAGTAGGTCCTTTTACATAGAGGATCTTTGACTGTCTACAGTAGGTAGATCAGTAGGTAGAGGATCTCTGACTAGGCATTTTTGCAATAGCTTCTTAAAAACAGCAGACTGATACTGTCATATAAAATACATTTGACTGGCACATTTTTTTTGCAGTAGGTCCTCTCATATGGAGAATCTTTGACTGGGATTTTTGTTATATGGTCCATGCTACATAAAGGATCTTGGACTGGGTTTTTTTGCAGTAGTTCCTTGAATACAGTAGAGCAGTGATGTCACATTGACGAGGGTTTTGCAATAGGCCCTTAAAAACAGCAGGGTTGGTGCGGCCAAGGGTCTTTGACAGGTGTTTTTGCACTAGGCCCTCAAATAGAGGATCTTTGACTGGCATTTTTGCAGACGGTCCTGAAAAACAACAGTAATTGTTTGACTGATGTTTGTCCTCCCAAAATAGAGGAGTCATTTTAGCCCATTGTTTGTTAAAAACAGCCACATAGAGGATCTTGGATTGACGTTTTTGAAGTAGTTCCTTGAATACAGTAGAGCAGTGATGTCACATAGAGGGTCTTTGACTTGCATGTTTTGAAATAGGCCCTTAAAAACAGCAGAGTGGTGCAGCCACATTGAGGGTCTTTCACTGGTGTTTTTCCAGTCGGCCCTCAAATGGGGGATCTTTGATCGGCATTTTTGCAGAAGGTCTTGAAAAACAGCAGTTATTGTTTGACTGATGTTTGTCCTCCCAAAATAGAGGATCTTTGACTGTCATTTTAGAACATTGGTCGTTAAAAACAGCCACATAGAGGATCTTGGATTGACATTTTTGAAGTAGTTCCTTAAATACAGTAGAGCAGTGATGTCACATAGAGGGTCTTTGACTTGCATGTTTTGAAATAGGCCCTCAAAAACAGCATAGCAGTTCTGTCACATAGAGGACCATTGACTAGGGTTTTGCAATAGGCCCTTAAAAACATCAGAGTGGTGCAGCCACATTGAGGTTCTTTGACTGGTGTTTTTGCAGTAGGCCCTCAAATAGAGGATCTTTGACCGGCATTTTTGCAGAAGGTCCTGAAAAACAGCAATAATTGTTTGACTGATGTTTGTTCTCCCAAATTGAGGATCTTTCACTAGCATTTTAGTACATTTGGTCATTTAAAACAGCCACATAGAGGATCTTGGATTGACATTTTTGAAGTAGTTCCTTGGAAGCAGTAGAGCAGTGATGTCACTTAGTGGATCTGTGATTTTTGCAATCAGTCCTTAAAAACAGTAGTGCTGTCACATAGAGGATCTTTGACAAGCATTTATGCAGTAGGTGCTTGCACTGATATTACATCCAAAATAATGTGAGTAAAGTTTTTATGTTTTATTGCTATGAAGGGTAAGCTCCAGAGTCACCCTCCTTAAAATAACAAGCAAACCCTCCTCCTCTCCCATAGGACGTGCAGATAGCCATCTTGCAAGCTGCACGATGTGAGGCCGCCCTAGTTCATAGCTCCATCCATCTCCCTCCTCGCTTGTTCTCGCTCTCCTTCAGAAACAAACGGACCTTCCACCAAGGCCAAACCGTCTGAGTTTGTATCAGCACTAAATAGCCCACCTTCACAGACACACATCTAAATACACAGTATCTGCATTTGCTTATGCACTTAATGAGCTGGCTGGCCTAGAAAATACAGCTAGCTCATTAAAACAAACAGGCTGTTTGAACAAAAGTTTTGGGACACAATTTTTAATAGATTCATCAATCGACAGTGACCTCTGTCAGGTTTAATGGGGTTATGAATGGAGAGGAAAATGAGAAACAGCTACCTCTAGCGGCGACTCGTGGTAGTGACTAATGAACAACAGCGATTAAACAAAATAAATTGTAGCTGAAATTCGATTTAAAGAGCAAAATGAACACGGGTGACAACAAGGGACGTGAGGTGCGGATGAGAGGGCTGGGCAGAGGATAAAAAGACAAATAACAGCAAAAATAGATGCGGTGAGGATGAAGAGGATAGGAGGAGGATGAAGGAAGGTGGTGCTGGCAGTGGTGAGACATGGGGGGGCTGTGGCATGCAGCTCAAGCTGGCTTGGACTCTATCAGTCACTCTCAGGCCTGGGCACAAGGCCCTGGGTGGCTGCATCACACACACACACAAACACACACACACACGCACACACACAGATCAAACACAAGGACATTGCTTCCCCCGCTAAGTCGCTCCACACAGCTTGCATGTGCAATTAGTCTGCATACACACACTCATGGAGGGACGGTGATGCATGAAGGTGTGTGTACCGCACTGGAGGATGGCGTCTCAGCGCTGCTGGTAATAGCCTCTGACTGGAGGTGACGGTGTCTCTCGCTCTCCGGCGTCCCCAGCCAATCAGCAGTCAGATGTCCTTCCTCCTTTCTTTCCTCTCATATCCCTCCTTTGCCCTTTTACAATCACACACACACACACACACACACACACACACACACACGTCCTCCTTCTTCCTCCTTCCTTTCATCTTCGCTCCTTTTACCCCCTGCCACCTCTCATCAGCCCCTCCCCAACCCCTCCTTTCCATCCTGATGACACACAAGAGACGGTTGCCGCATCATCGCACACATTCTGCACGTATTAGTGTGCAGGAAGGGAAATTGGGAACTTGTGTGTGTTCTGTCTGTGCATGTGTGTGGGAAGTGGCGCTATAGGCTTTAGGCCTGGGCTCTTCAACCGGAACGGGAATGACATCAGAGCGAGTTCAGTTCAAACTTGGGGGCGACATTTTTGGAGCCGATTCCCTTAGAGAGCAGAGGATATAGAGGATCTTTGACAAGTGTTTTTGTAGTACAGCACATGCTTAAAAACAGTGTAGTCCTCACGTCATTTAGAGCAAGGGTTCTCAACCCGCGACTCACTTTTTCATTTTTCATTTATTTCTGTTATTTTCTACAGATTGGTCCAGCTACAGTATATAGAAGATCTTTGGCTAACCATCTTTAAAACAGCACCATGATGTATATCCGCATTATTTGCAGTAAGTCCTTCAAGCACCAGATTGGTCTTGTCATATATAAAGGATCTTTGGCAAACATTTCAAACGTGTTAAGGATCTTTGACTACTGAAGGTCCTTAAAACACCAGCTTGGTTCTGCTATAGATGATCTTTGGCAAACAATCCTTAAAAATAGCAGAGTGGTCATGTTATAGTATAGAGCAGGGGTGCTCATTAAGTCGATCGCGATCTACCGGTCGATCGCGGAGGTGGTACTGGTCGATCGCTGGTCGATCGCTGGTCGATCGCGGCGTGACATTAAAAAAATATCATCCTCGCATCAATGCCGTCACTTGATTGATATACAGGGCAGCCATTCAGATGACAACTGAATGTTGCCCTTCGGGCGACCAATCAAATCAAACAACGTCTCTAAGTGCAGCAGAACTTACGATGTCAGCCTATCATCCATCCCCGTTACTTGATTGACATACAGGACAACCAGTCAGATGACAACTGAATTTTGACCTTTAGGTCACCGCTCATGCGTAAACAACGATGCAAAGTGCTAAGCTAGTCGGCGAATTGCGTCAGATTTTAAGCCCTCGCTAAAGTTTATGGTCACTAAAATGAGTGAAGGAGCTGGACCAAGTAAAAAGGCAAAAACATATCACTTCCATACGGAATGGGAGGTGGACTTTTTTTTCACAATGTCTTTTTCGAAGTGCGTTTGCCTCATATGCCATTCTACCATCGCAGTACCAAAGAAGGGAAATGTGGAGTAATGTGGAGGTAATTACAAAAAATGTTAATAGTTAATTATGTGTGTTTTGCAATATTGGCTCATTTGGTTATGTAAGGTACATCAACATACATTTTACGTACAAATAATCCTCAATACATTTGAAAATAAATAGATGTTTTGCATTTTTGTAGTGGGTAGATCATTTTGACTCGGTCATTTTAAAAGTAGCTCGCATGCTGAAAAAGTGTGAGCACCCCTGGTATTGAGGTTCTTTGACTGGTGTTATTTGCATTCATTCATTCATTTTGTACTGCTTATCCTCACAAAAGTTGTGGGGGTGCTGGAGCCTATCCCAGCTGTCCTCAGATGAGAGGCGGGGTACACCTTGGACTGGTAGCCAGCCAATCACAGGGCACATATAGACAAACAACCATTCACACTCACATTCATACCTATGGACAATTTGGAGTCGCCAATTAACCTAGCATGTTTTTGGAATGTGGGAGGAAACCGGAGTACCCGGAGAAAACCCATGCATGCAACTCCACACAGAGATGGCCGACGGTGGAATTGAACTTGGGTCTTCTAGCTGTGAGACCTGCGTACTAACCACTCGCTGCCGTGCAGTCATGTTATGTGCAATTGGTCCTAACATATAGTGGATCTTTGGCTAACAATCCTTAAAACAGCAGCGTGATCCTCTGATGTAGAGGATCTTTAACTTGCATCAAGTCCTTAAAACACCAGAGGATCCGTAAAAACAGCAGCGCAAGTGTGTAGTATAAAGGATCTTTGGTTTGATTAGAGTTTACAGCAGAGTGGTCCGATCTTTTAGAGGATCTTTGACCGTCATTGTTGGCAGTAGGTTCTAAAAACCAGAGTGCACCTGTCATATAGAGGATCTACAGTCTATGGGGGGGGGGGCATTATGGCTATTTCACACAAGAAAAATGCTAGGATGAGCTCCTTTCACCCTGTTAGACTGTATGTGTGCGTGTGCGCACGCATATGTGTGTGTGTGTGTGTGTGTGTGTGTGTGTCTATGCAATCAGGGACAGATTGCAAGGCATGCATCTTGCCTGGCCTGATGTGGAGACAAGGAGGGGGGAAGGGGTGGAGCCTGTTAATATTCCAGAGGCTGCCTGCATGCCTGTGTGTGCATGTGTGTGCGTGTGTGTGCGTGCATGTGTGTGTGCTAATTTAAAGGTCCACACATGCTGCTATGTTGAGTAAGTGTCAATCACAGTGTTTGATATATGTTCATGTCCTGAGACTTCATGATGCATGCATGAGGGTGCTGTCGTATATATTTTAATGTATATGTGTGTGTGTGTGTGCGTGTTTGTTGGCCTACCTAGCGGGAAGGAACTGACGCCTGTGGGTGTACGCAAAAGGGTGGTATAGTGGGCGGAGTGGGAGTGGGGGCTTTGCGTCACAGCCAATCACTTTTCCTCTGTTGAGGCAATCATCCATCGCCACCACGGCAACAACAACGTGGCAACAACAACACCAAAGAGCCTGCGCGTGTTCAATCCATTTTTTCACCCTCATTTAGCCAAGTTGCATTGTTATCGCCGCTCTTTCAACATCTCTGCGTGATATTTGCCGTTAATGGCACCCTCGCAGGTTCCTTCCCCGACATGACCTTTAGGTCAGCAACACATGGGGAGCGAAAGCAACTTGCAAGCACGCTGTCCTTCTCAAAAGCTTTCATTTCTTTTCATCATCTGCACACACGAATCCCCTCCGTCCATATACTTCATATGTATGCAAATAAGGCATCCTATGCAAATGAGGCAGGTAACGACAATGGCGAGGGAGAGGAAATGCTGGTGGGAAAGAGGAAGAGAGAAGAAAGGAAGGTGGGATGGGGTAAACAGGAAGCACAGGAAGAAGTTGGGAAGTGTCCATGCAATGGATATCATTCCAGTATAGAAAGTCATGGTTGGTGCAGTTTTACAATACGAGTACCCTTATGAATTGCAAAAACTCTCTCTAATTAGTACCGGATCTCCTGATGCTGATTTTTTTTTTTCAAGATGGCATCATAAGAATTATCAGAATCTACCTCTGCATGCGCTTCAAAATGTGTTGTTGTGATACCCCTGCATGTTACACATAGCAACCGTCCTTTTGTTTACAATGAACTCATCAGTGGTATTAAAGGGGACAATTTTTCCACATTTCTGACCTATAAATGTAGTTAGAATGTTGTATTTTCAGATAGTTTCAGATAATGAGGTTTGTGCATTTGGAAGTGAGCCCTGAAAGAAGTTTGGTATGACTCAAAATGCTCTGTTTCGGAGGGCGTTGCAAAACTGTTCCTTTGTGATTTCACAGATGAGCGGGTTTCCTTATATGGCATGGCCGTAGGCCAGATACACTCTCTACCCTCCCCCAACCTCTGCTTCTGTGTTTACGTTGCTAGCAATGGCTCGTAAAAAGTGTCATTGGGTGCAAGGGAAAGACACGTTTGGTGGTTGGAGTTCCTGATTCCCGACCAGCAAAGGAAAAATATTTTAATCTGTCAACGGTATTTCACACTGGACTGTTTTGTGAACATGGGCCAGTATCCAGCTGAACTAGCTGACAAATTGCTGCTGAAGCCCTACGCCTTTCCAACGTTACTTGGTGGTGTGTAAGAGTCAGAAGAGCAAGCATTGATTAACAGTTTATCATTGTCTTGGAGTCAAGTCATGGACAAAAGCAGTTGTCTGTGTAGCATTATAGAGTGTGCATAAAGAGAGCGGGGTTGCTAATAGATATTTTCCACAACAATCAGTGGCTCAACCCTGTTTTTTTTTCTTGAAGAAACCTCTTTTCTTGCGAAACTTGGGACTGTCCAGTCTCTACTTCTGGATCAGATTCGGATCATATATGGCTGTATGTTACAAGCGGACATTTTAAAAAGATACATCACCGTTTATTATCAACTCCTATACCGTTTATCAACTCCCATAAAGTTAAGTTCGCAGCAAGCTGCCCAAATTGGAAGTCCTTCTAACCACTCCCACGCCGTGGGTGGAATACATTAGAACAGACCCTTTTCACAGGAAGCACAAAATCCAAAGAAATACAGCTCAATAGGTGCAGATTCTGGAAGTTCTATAAAACTTCCTAAGCGGTTTATCATGTCTAGCTGCTCTACAGGAGTCCACTCCAATAAAAAGAGAGTTTGCATTGCTATTCCAATGGTCCTTCTCGATCTCCTGACTGTGTGGCCACCATGCTGCCCATTTAGAATTTTTATTAATATTTTTATGTCGCATTAAAAGATCTGTGGGGCTGCACGGCCGTCGAGTGGTTAGCGCGCAGACCTCACAGCTAGGCCATCTCTGTGTGGAGTTTGCATGTTCTCCCCGTGCATGCGTGGGTTTTCTCCGGGTACTCCGGTTTCCTCCCACATTCCAAAAACATGCTAGGTTAATTGGCCACTCCAAATTGTCCATAGGTATGAATGTGAGTGTGAATGGTTGTTTGTCTATATGTGCCCTGTGATTGGCTAGCGACCAGTCCAGGATGTACCCCGCCTCTCACCTGAAGACAGCTGGGATAAACTCCAGCATCCCCCGCAACCCTCGTGAGGATAAGCGGTAGAAAATGAATGAATGAATAAAAGATCTGTCTAACAGTGAAATAAATACATTACATCTAGAATGTTTAATAATCATTTTGAACCTAGTTCTCATGGGAGCCATGATAATAGAATAGTGTTTTTTTTTGCAAAATTTTTCCATTCAACAACAGAGAAGAACTTGGATCACATGCCAACAACACTTTTGTTCCCTGTCCATGTTTTCCACACAACTGCCACCTTCATCTCACAAAGATGCGACCATTTATCCTCGGCCCCCCTCCCTCCATATGCGTTTGTTTGCTCAAGCGTTTCGCAGAAAAAGGATAAACATCTTGGAAGTGATTTTTTTTTTAAAGCGTCTCTACTTCCACCATCTGCCTTTGCAATAAACTCCGAAAAAAAATGTTCTGCTCTCGAACAGTTCTCGATTGTGTAGCACTATTTTTATTTTTTTTAGCGACGTCTGCCCTTGTTGGACCCGGCAGTTTTTAAAAAAATCTGCCAGTCTTCACAGTGACGAGCGGCCTTTGTTTGTCATCAGCACACTAATGAATCCAAACGGCGGCAATTTATTGATGAGGTGACGCCGCACTGAGCGCGTCGGGCTCTCAAACTTGGTGGTGCTAAATGGGTTTTGCTTTGAGTGTATCGCCAGCGCCTAAATGGATGTGCCTAAAGAGCACGGTGGTGCGTTACCATGGAAACAAGGACGGCATGACACTAATTGGCTGCAAGTTGGTTGCTAGGTGGCATGCAGGTCCACATAAGCTAACTAATGATGGATGGATAGATGGGCGTTGTTGTTGAGCTGGTTGTGTGTCATGAATACACACCAAGTATGTATTATTGCCGTTAATTGGTTCCAGACTCGACCATAAGTGAATTTCTGCAAAGTAGGATTCCTTACTTGTGAATATTTTTGGATTTAGAGCATAAAACGTCTGTTTACAACCTCCTAAATATATATTTTTAACATTATTAGAGTCCTATAGATACGAACTAACACCCCTATAGTCACTTTTACACTCTTATTACCCGATATGGTAGATATAATAAGAGTAAATACACAATTTAAGACATGCTTGTGTGTGTTCCTGTAATTGTGTTCCTACAGGAGCTGAGTGGCGGGCAGACAGGAAGTGACTTTAAAGTGGTTTAAAGTTAGCTTGTCGTGGGTTATTGCCACAACAATAGCCTGTGTTTTTATTAGGATTTACTGTTCCTGTTGTGGAATAGTTCAAAAGCTGCAATAAAAGCCTGTTGTTGTGGCGATTTGTGTGTCTCACCAAACATGACTAACATTACATATTTTAATGCATTTTATGCTTTTTAATGCATGTTGTGAATGCCTGATTTAGCTGTTTTTTTCTGCTTGAAAATGCTGAATTTATGCAAAAAAATATGTACAATTTATGACTAATACTAAGCCGTATTCAACCACAAAGAGATTGACAACTGTACATATATGGTACTTATGGTACTCGGGCGAGAGGCGGGGTACACCCTGGACTGGTGGCCAGCCAATCACAGGGCACATATAGATAAACAACCATTCACACTCACATTCATACCTATGGACAATTTGGAGTTGCCACATGCTAGGTTAATACCTAGCATGTTTTTGGAATGTGGGAGGAAACCGGAGTACCCGGAGAAAACCCACGCATGCACGGGGAGAACATGCAAACTCCACACAGAGATGGTCGAGGGTGGAATTGAACCCTGGTCTCCTAGCTGTGAGGTCTGCGCGCTAACCACTAGACCGCCGTGCCGCCCCCCATTGTTTACAAATAATCTCAAAGTTGCATTTGGCTTATACACGATTAGTTGATAATTCCCGTCATGATGTTTTGCTTGATGGCAGCCATGTTTTTCTACCAATCCTGCTCAAATTTAACACACATGTGCTTATAAGTCCCCTAAAGGTGTGTACAAAATTTGGTGGGGCGTCAGCCAAACAATGTAACGTTACAGTGGGTGTTTCACTGAGTGCTTTGTTGAGCTGTGTGAGATATTTAATGTCAATCCGATTTACGGGTTTTAATAACAGTGCCACAATGTGGTGTATTGGTCAGAAAAATAATAGCACATGCCATACAGTAGGGGTGCATGTTTTGAGGGATTTTCGACCTTTTTCGCGGAGCTGTTGAAGAGGAGAAGTGTCGACACAAACAATTACACGCTTTGTCATTTTGCCTGTATACTCTAGCTAAAAGCTGATGGTCAGTCTCTCATTAGAAGTCCTCCAATTCACATTTATTTATCGATATTTGACAGCAAAAGATAACAATACTTATGTTCATATTAAATTAATGTCAAAAGTGATATGCGTCGTTTAGTCCAACTTCCTGTCAACTTCAGCGTGACTGCCCAAGCATCGGCGCTGTGATGTTCAGACATGGGCTGCGAGCAAAAAGCATTTTGTCTCATCGCCTGTTGCTTTGTCACTTGACAGGTGGTCACTCGCGGCCTCTCGTCGCCAAGGCAACGCTCTGCAATATGACCCATTTGACGCCATTAATCAATGTTATTCTTCACCGTCGTTGTTGAGTCACTGCAATCTCCGCCAGTCAGAATTGAGGTAAATGTATTGAAGGTCACCAGCGGTTATTTCCTCCATCATCACTCTCTGTCAGTGGATGCTTTTGATGTTTTTTTTTTTTACTGTGTGTGAACGCATCTTTGCCTACATGGTAATGTTGTGAATTTACTGGACTGTTGTTGTGATGATGTCATGCATTATTTTGAGTTTTTCTCTTTGTATTTAGCAAGTGGTGGATATTATTAATAACTGGAGGGAGTACCGAGCATATCAATTGTACGTATAACACCTGCGTTGCTTGCACATGTGCTGGAGCATGAGCGAGCATACCGTTGACTTTGTGGATTATTTCAGTTTTTCTATTCAGTTTTATTGTGCAAGGTGGTGGTCATCATTAATAACTGGTGGGAGGTGCAATCCCATTATTCATATGTTGCAAACATATGCTTGTGCATGAGCAAACCTACTGTGAGCTTTGACTTGGTGGATTACTTTGAGTCTTTCTGTTTATTATTATTATTAATCAAGGTGGTAGTTGTCATTAATAACTGGCAGGCGGAGCTATGATTAGAATGATATGACAAAAATGTACTCATGAGTGACCAACCGTATCTTGGGCTTTGACTTTGTGGACTATTTTGAGTATTTGTGTTTATTTCTATTATGCAAGGCGGCAGTTATTATTACTAACAAGCAGAAGAAGGGATTATAGAAATTATGTGACAAAACTTTTACATGCATGCATGTGCGTGCGACTGTCCCGTGGACTTTGACTTTATGGATTATTTTGAGTCTTTGTGTTTAATTCTGTTATGCAAGGTGGCAGGTATTATTAATAACAAGCAGAAGAAGGGATTATAGAAATTATATGCCAAAAATGTTGCATGTGTGCATATCCTCCGACTATCCCGTGGACTTTGACTTTATGGATTGTTTTGAGTCTTTGTGTTTAATTCTGTTATGCAAGGTGGCAGGTATTATTAATAACAAGCAGAAGAAGGGATTATAGAAATTATATGCCAAAAATGTTGCATGTGTGCATATCCTCCGACTATCCCGTGGACTTTGACTTTATGGATTATTTTGAGGAGCGATGTTCGAACCTTCGATATAACGAAGGACGACTAAACAACGCATGATGTACTCGTGCATGTGTGAGCATATCATAAGCTATGACTTTGTGGATTATTTCTAGTTTTTCTGTTTGTTTTCTTGTCCCTCACCGTTTTTTATTTTCCTCTTAGATGCCGACCCCAGACATTAATTCTTTTCTCCACTCACCTTTTCCCGTCCTCGTGACCCCTGCTCCCTGCCGGAGGGATGAAGTCATGCACTTGTGGCATATATAGTATAATGCTGCCCCCCAACTCCCCACAGCCCGAGTGCTCACTGTGGCCTCTCTTTGCCCTCACTTAGTCGCTATAGCGCAAGAGTCACACCGGCAGAACACACACATCGCCAGCCTTGCATGACGGACATATCCTTGATTGTCCCCGATGTTCCCCACAGCGTACCTGACCGCCAACTATGGCCAATATTCACAGTGAAGCCTGCTTTCACTTTCACTATGGCGCAAGCAGTCATGACGGTGACTGCATCTCCCCCCATTAGAACTAAAAATACACCATATATGGTGAGGTGCTTAAAGATGAAAGTGGACACGGGCGTGCACGCTCACTCAATGCTGTGATCCTTCATTAGCGCCGCAGCATTCAGTCAATAATTTCATGCCGGAATACGGAGCACTTCATCTCCACAATGGGGCCTGATGATGGCTAATTCGGGTGATGTCCTTCACCGCTCACCATTTGTGTGCACATTAAACTAAAGTTTCACCCAGAGGAGTTAAAAATAGAGGCAGGCACAAGTCTGCTGTAAAAAGTTGACTTTTACACCTTGGGGCCTTTTGGCATTAGAAAGGCTGTGAATCATTACCTTGATGTTGCACAGCCTTTATTAACGGTAACATGTTCTCAGTGGGCACGCAAGTGTAAAAATAAGTTAACCTCTGCCCACCGCTTATCCTCATTAAGGTCACGTGGGTATGCTGGAGCCTATCCCAGCTGGGTTAGAGGCAGGGTACATCCTGGACTGGTCTCCAGCCAATCGCAGGGCACATATAGACAAACAACCATTCACACTCACATTCATACCGATGGACAATTTGGAGTCGCTAATTATCCTAGCATGTTTTTGGAATGTGGGAGGAAACCGGAGTAGCTGGGAAAAAAAACCCAAGCACGGGGAGAACTCCTCACAGAGAGGCCCGAATGGAGATTCGAACCCAGGTTTTCCATAATTGTGTAGTCAACATACTAACCACTCATCCACCATGCAGCCTCCTTAAGATCCAACACTACAAAATGTAAATTCATGCAATTTTTCAAATTGTCTTAAAATTTTGATCAGTTCACGACTTTGTAGCTGTCTTGCAAGACACACATTTGAAGTTTTATGCAACTTTTCTTGGTTTGGTGAAATTTCAACCTCTGGTAATTGGACCAGTCTCGGCAGGGTCCTTGAGGGCGCATGGGAGTCTACATGTGTTTTGTGGTCTTGGAGAAAGCATTCAACCATGTTGCTTAAGGAACCCATAAGGTACCCAATGACCTAATTTAGGCAGTTTGGCTGTAGGACCGGTGTCAGAGTTCACCAGGAATGCTTTTTGTCACTGATGCAACCAGGATGAGAATCAACACCTCTAAGTCCATGGTTTTGCCTGGAAATGGCGGAGTGCCATCTCTGGGTCAGGGATGAGATCCTGCCATAAGTGGAGGAGTTTAAGTCCTTTAGGGTCTTGCTCACGGGTGAGAGAAGGATGGAATGTGAGATCGGCAGGCCAATCGGCATGGTATCTGCAGTGATGCCGACTCTGCATTTGGTCTGTTGTGCTGAAAAGGGATATCAACCGTTCCTACGCATAGGTGGCTTTGGCATCTGGTCAGGAAGCCTCCCTGGGGAGGTATTCAGAGGACATCCGACTGGTAGGAAGACCCATGACACTTTGGAGAGACTATGTCTTTCAACTGGCCTGGGAACGACTCGGCATCTGTCAGGACTTCCTTTCTTCCTTAGGCTGCTGCCCCGCGACCCAACCTTGGATAACCGGTAGACAGATGGATGGATTTTAAATGCTATTGTTTATTCACATTTATACCCCATTTAGTTGGAAACCACACAAATTTGACTGTGTGTTTGTGTGTGTCGTATTGTAGATCTCATTTAAACGGACAAAAAAAAGTTCTAGATCCCAATATGAGCGATATCTAATCATGGAGGATTGCGAAGTCTGGTCCCATCGCAATGCAATACATCATGTTGATGGCGTCGTTTAACAAAGCCCCGTTGACATTTGGATTTGAAGCAGCCGGCTGCTGAGCCAGACCACACACACACACACACACACACACACACATAAAGAGAGATAGCGAGGGTGAGACGTGTGCATGCATACACACAGCATCAGGTATAGGAAAAGGGCGGTCATTAGCGTTAGTTCTCTGTGATTAGCCATGTGAAACACACACACACATTGTGTTGTGTGTTGTGATGCCCTCTGTCTGATGTGTGGCACAAAATGGCGTCGCCCAAGCAGAGGCAAGGAAGATGGGAACAAGGCCAGGCAGATGAAGGAAGAGAAGGATGCTAGGAGTTTTTATGTGTGTGTTTTTTTGTGTTTTTCTATCTTCTTGTGGTACAATACTTAACATCCCACCTTTATTGTGGGGACAGGGCAAGGACATTTTGCCTCGTCCATGCAAAAATGCTAATATGAGCTCTTTTTAGTCCATAGACTGTTGCGTGTGTGTGTGTGTGTGTGTTTGTGCACTTCTCGGCGTAAACACGTATGTTCTTTCAACAACACAACAAAAATTGAGTAAGTTTTTCCTCCTGCAGGTGGAGTGTGACCTTCCTGTCTCTCTCGCTCGCCCCCCTCTCTCTCTCTCATGCATCTGTCCATCCCTGCCTCCCTCCTCCCCTCTCACTCACTCCCCGCATCCCCGTAGTTTGGCGCTCAGATGCGTGGCAGGTAATTTGCGCGCTATTGCAGATTAAAGTTTAATTAGTGAGCGAGGAGTCATTTGGGTCTCAGTTGAGTGGAATAAGGCAGACGTGTGTGCGTGTGTGTGTGTGCATGTGTGTCCCTTCTGCTCGCTCGCTCACCCTAACACATCAAGGCTCATCACAGAGGGAGAGAAAGCAGAGAGTGGGAGTCGCCGATCCACTTCCTGCTTTCATCAACAAAGAACAAAGGATGGAGTCTTCCCCCTTTTTTCCTCTTCATCTCCTCCTGCCTCCTTCCTTCCTCATCCTCTTTCCGCTGCTCAGTTGGCACACTTCCACAGCCATATTCACACTTGTATGCTCCCTGGTGAGACACACACACACACACACACACACATCACCTCCACTGCGTCACATTGCGGGATATAGAGGCGGGAAAAAAAGATGAGGAGACAACTTTTGCGCCCTTTCGTCAACTTGTGAGAACACACCTGCGACATCACATGATCACGCTGATCATCTCGATATATTTTGTTCAGTGCCTGTCACTTCACTACCCAATCCGTACCAGAAATACCATCGCTTCTGCGCATGCACGAGCGCTTTTGAGACGCCACGTGCTTTGGTAGTTACGTTTGGAATGGAATCAATTGTGTCAAATCAACTTTCAATCATCTTTTTTTGTTACCACTTTTGCAATGCGTGAAGCGCAGGTGCGCCACAGACGTAAACATCATATTCAGTAACGGTTAAATAAATGGACAATGATGTCGATTATACATACGTAGTGTCCGTCGGCACAAGGCTGGCGAAAAATAGGATGTCGACGTGTTCGGCCCGTGTGTAGAAACGGTTGCGCTTCCGGTATGGTTTGAGTAGTCACCGTGCCTTGACTGTAACACGATATGATGTACTAATAGTATGAACACCCAACGTTTTTGTTGATGTGTACCGTGCTATTTTATTGGGTGAGAAACCATATTCAGTAACTTAGAACACTCGTAAGCTCTCTGTCTCTCTGCCGCCATCAGTCTCATCATACAAAATCATATTATTGCATATTTCTTGTTTGTGTTACCTTTTTTTTGAATCCTCCTGTTTATTTACATTATGAAAGGTGGTGATTATCAGTCATAACAGATGGCGCGACTACAATAATTTTATGTGCTTGAGCATATGTGACATTGACTGTGTGGATTATCATGTGTCATGCTTTTTATTTTTACCATCCAAAGCGGTGATTACCATTAATAACTGGCAGCAGGAGTCATTTCATGAATTAAATGACACATACCCAGCCCTTGCATTGTGCCCATGCATGAGAACATGTACTTTGTGGATTATGTTTATTCCTTCCGATTATTTTCATGATGCAAAGTAGTGATTATCATTCATAACTGGTAGAAGGAGCGATTGTAAGAATTGTATGCCTCTGTATGTGCTTGTGAATGGGCAACTGTGACATTGGGTTTGACTTTGTGGATTATTTTGTTTGATCCTGTTCATTTCTATTGTGCAAAGTGGTGGATACCATTAGTAAAACTTAATAAAACTCATCTTGCCAATAACTGGCAAGAGGAGTGATTGCTTGAATAGTATACTTGCATAACAAAGGTATAGTGCCCATTGTCACAGGATTTATATGCCACGCATGAGAAAGTCTACTGTAGGCTTTTACTTTATGGATTACGTTTAGTCGTTCTGTTTATTTCTATTATTCAAGGTGGCAGTTACCATTAATAACTGGCAGGAGGAGTGATCACATGATTAATATGACACATACATAGTGCACGCATTGTGTCCATGCATGAGAAAGTCTACCATAGGCTTTTACTTTGTGGATTGTGTCTGTTTTTTACTATGTAAGGTGGTGATTATCATTCATAACTGGCACGAGGAGCATCGCATTACTTATATGACACAATGTTGCCAAATGTGCATGCACTTGTGCATTAGATACCCTATCCAAAACCACGTTATCCACTGTGCTGTGGTCTGGGTATCAGAGCACTCATGTTAGTCAATCGCGCTCGGCATCAATTGGGCTGGAAGATGTCCCACAGGTGACTGATTTGGTTCAGGGGTGGAGGAGACATACTTGGCTCGTCCATGACCTTCACCTTCGGTTTCCTCAGCAACGCACTTGTCATTGTGATTGTGATGTGTTTGTACGTATTATCATGTTGGAAAGCCATGGTACATGTTGGAATTTGTGGCACTTGTCGCACTTGCCGCACGGTGGACAAGTGGCTGGCATGTTGGCCACACAGTGGGAAGACCTGGGTTCGATTCTCCACTTGGCCATCTCGTCATGTGTGGAGTTCACATGTTCTCCAATGGGTAGTAAAACTATATTGTTATTCAAGCTGTACACTGACTACTCTGAAGTTTACTTTCTATAGTATTGTCCCTATTTAGAAGATAGATTGATAGATGCGCCCTACTGAGTGCCATTGTAGTTTTTTAATAATAGCCACCAAGAGGGATGTTAACACACACACACACTTGTCCTCTGAAGACTTTGTTGTTTCAGCCGCTGGAGACAACAGCGGCTGCAAATCAATAGCCAGCGCGGCCGTGCGATAACGATCTCCCTCTGCATGCGCTGTTTCGCTCTCTGTGCTGCACTGCTGCTTGCTGCACGCCGTGTCCTCCTTCCTCACATCTGCCTTGATCTCCATCTTTGTGCCCCCCCCCCCCCCCCCACCTCCATCTCACATCCTCCTCCACACCTTCCCTCCTCCAGCTTTCTCCTCTTTGCCTCCTTCATCCCCTGCGGTTGCTTCTTGTACGGCCCTTTAAATCCGTCCCTCACCCTTCCCGTATTCAATAAGTCACTTCCTGTCCCCCCCACCCCCATCCATCCATCCCACTCCTCTCTTCTCTCTGACCCCTTTTCCTTGCCTCTCCCGTCACTCTCGTCCCAAACCTGTCGGATCAAAAGACATCCGCCCCCTCTACTTTCCATCTTCTGTGCATTTCATTTATCTGCCATCTGCTTTCTGCTGCAAGGAAGTGTGCATCCATGTTTGTTTGCCCACAAAACCATAGATGATTGGGTGCCCCGTCACGCTGTGTGCGTGTGGTCCATCTAAACTAAGACAAGGTCACTCATAGACACACACACACACACACAGCTGCATGGTGGCAACATGGAAAAAATGGCAAGGACACCTTATTACTTAGAGGACACAGAAAAGCGTGTGTGTGTGTATGTGTATGCGTGTGCATGCATGCACAACATGGCATCATCAATTAGATGAAGTGAAGTGGCACAAAGCAGGAGCAGGTGCAAACTGCGTGTGCGTGAGTGTGTGTGTGTGTGCGTGGAGTCGCAGGATTGAATATACGAGAGAGCCCCAGCAGGGATGTCACACCAAAACTGCGCCCAGCAATTTCCTGGAAAGGGCAGGTGCGTGTGTGTGGGGGGAGCGTGGGGGGTGCCTGTGCATGTGTGTCGTCGATCAGACGTGCCTCGGCTGGACCGGAAGTGAAAATGGGTCGCTGTCACTTCTAACCATGACAGTCTTTCACTTTCTTCCCTGTGTTGTCATTTCAAACAAGTAATGGGGCTACACAGGAAACCAAAAAGTTTTAAAAAGAGACAAAAAATTATTAATATTATTAATATTATTAATATTATTAATATTATTAATATTATTAATATTATTAATATTATTAATATTATTAATATTATTAATATTATTAATATTATTAATATTATTAATATTACTGTTATTTTTTGAAAAATAATAGTTATTATATACAAAATAATAATTGCAATATAATCATTAAATATACACAATAAAGTCATCAAATTACTATATACTATATTATATAAATAATAAATGTATAGTATTATATTATCAATTATTGTGTGCATTATTATATTACTAATAGTCATTATAAATAAATAAATATTTTGATATAAATAATCTAAATATTACTAGGAAAGTGTTGATATTATGAGAATAATATCTTATCACAGAAAAAATTACTAAATCTGTAAATTTTAATATTTCTGATTTTCAAAATAGGTATGGTAGGTTCAAAAGGTATGTTCTCTATACGCGGCATTATGGATTATCGAGTGAAGATTGCTTTAATAGTTATTACCCCACATCTCCACATAATAAGTCTACCATAAATGTTTTTATGTTTTAAGTTTTGCTTTAGTCAATATTGAAGTATTTCTCGCCACCTTATGTTGTATATTTTTGATGTGATATTTCCAACTCATTTTTTCATCCATTATGATCTCTAGAAATGTAATCTTGTTCACCCTTTTCAATAACCACTATTTGTATTTGCTCATACATGTCCCAAAATAGCATTATTTTAGTTTTATTGATGTTTATTGAATATGCTCTTGCGTGCTTTCCCCAGAACAAAAGGCAGTAGTATCATCTGTAAATATTACAGACTTTTTTCATTTTACAGATGTCATTGATATACAGGTTAAATAGTTTTGGTGCCAGTATTGACCCCTGGGGTACTCCACATGTAATACTATATAAACTTGCAATTGTATATTCTTGCTGTTTTACATATTGCTTTTTGTTAGCTGGGTAACTTTTAACCTTTTGTAATTCGGAAGTTGTGATTAATTGTATCAAAGGCTTTTGTACGATCCATAAATACAACTTTTTTCTTGCACAATTCCATAATCATACATTTTTAGGTTCTCGTAGATTTGCAACTTTTTTCTACGTCTCCTTTGTAGGTACTTTATGTGTCAAAACAAAGTCAAAACTTAGCAAGCGCACTCTTCTATTCTGCATGCCTTTGTCTTGTGCCCTCATCTAATCTTCCCCCTGCATTGTTTCTATCTGCTGCTCCCTCGCTGATGGAATACCAAGTAGCACTGCAGCCCACTTTGCAGGACCTCCACTCCCTGGTGTGTGTGTGTGTGTGTGTGTGTGTGTGTGTCTCAGAGATGCATGGGAAGAAAGAAATTAGGCAGAGGACATGTGTGGGCAAGGAAGAGGTTATCAAGCGCATCGCTGTCTTTGTTGTGTTGTTCTTGTGCTTCCTTAGGTGTCACACTCCCATTGTCCAGCATAAGGTCACCAGCTAAACACACACACACACACACACACATGCATCAAGAAATCTGGCATCAATTTCCTCATCTACACCAATTCATGCTTGTCATCACCATCCTACACATAGCAGATAATGAGCAATCCTTATTCCGGTCACGTGCCCACAAGTATCCACAACAACATCCTCACGCAAAGATGGGTAGAAAAACACACCCTATGTGTTATGTATGTGATGTCGCTATGTATATGTGTGTGTGTGTGTCATCCGCTCTCCCGCCCGTCTCATCACCCCGTTACCATGTCAACAAAGCCAGGTTTAGTCCTTCAAAGGGCATCGCTCGGCAGCTGCACGATGGAGGTGACCGCGTTTGAAAGACGGGAGGGAGGAAGGAACGGACGAGGGAGACAAAAATATGCTTTTTTGTTCAGATTGGTCAATTAATTAGGTACGCCTCGTTAAGTGAACAATATGTTGCTGAGAGATGGCCCTAATATTATGTCCTCTGTAACCACAATATTAGGAATACCCATGTGCAGTTCACCTTTACAACCACAATACTTATTGCTGAATGAATATAATATTTCTGCATTATTATCCTATATAGAAGTAGATCTGTGTGTGTGTTTGCGTGTGTGTGGTTTTCCATACACCAACCTGACATTCACACACACACACACACACTTAGAAAGCCAGATGTATTCCCCAGGTGACATACTTGCATCCTATCTCCATGCCACTAGCATACTGAGTGGCTCCCCTGTTGCCATGGTGACAGAAGACCCTCCCTATTGTGTTGTTATTGTTGTTGTTTGTCCGTAGCGTAGTGGCCTGTCACTTTGTGTGTGTGTGTGTGTTACTCTGGTAAAGGTCACAAGGCATCACCAGCCTGTCAGGAAGAGAAAGCATTTAAGTGTTAAGCTCGTATTCACATATCACGTCATCCCGAACCTAATTATGTTGATTTTTTTTTTTAGCTTGGAGACCAGGGTTCAATTCCACCCTCGGCCATCTCTGTGTGGAGTTTGCATGTTCTCCCCGTGCATGCGTGGGTTTTCTCCGGGTACTCCGGTTTCCTCCCACATTCCAAAAACATGCTAGGTTAATTGGCGACTCCAAATTGTCCATAGGTATGAATGTGAGTGTGAATGGTTGTTTGTCTATATGTGCCCTGTGATTGGCTGGCGACCAGTCCAGGGTGTACCCCGCCTCTCGCCCGAAGACAGCTGGGATAGGCTCCAGCACCCCCCCCATGACCCTCATGAGGATAAGCAGTAGAAAATGAATGAATGAATGAACTGAAATCCGTGAAGTAGCCAACTTTATTTTCTTACATGTTTTAAGGCGCCAAAATCCTTCAGCATATACTTTATACACTCTTCTCAGACAGGCAATACCATTTTGTCGCATTGTTCAAAAGGGACCTATTGTGCTTTTTAAACTTTTCCAACCCATAAATGTAGTTATAATGTTCTATGTTCATGTTAAATGATGCCAAAGTTTCAGATAATGAGGTTTGTGCATTTGGAAGTGAGCCCTAAGAGTAGTTTGGGATGACTCTGAACGCTCTCTTTCATCACTGTGACATCACAAGGAGCCTTATGAGAAGTCACCAGCTCCATCCAGCCCAGTAACTTCCTTATATGGGCGTGCCCGGGTACAAGCTGTACATGTTCTTAGCTGTAGAAGCTGAGTGGGACCAATCACAGTGGAGTGGTCGTGCCCGGAGGCGGGCCGTCAGTGCAATAAATTCAAACAGACCGTTTTGGAAGTTCAAGGAAATACAGCTGGAATAGGTGCAGATTCTGGAAGATCTAGACTGGTGACCAGTTCAGGGTGGACCCCCTTTCATTCCAATTAACTAAACTGCAGTTTGTCGAGCTTCTCAGCTTAGGTGAAGCTTGGCTACAGAGACAGACGTCCACCCACGTTCACTCATCCACAGTGTCTGACCACGCTGTACGGGTGAGTTTCCACCCAAGGGCGAGCCAGCCAATATCGACTGTGACATTTGTAAGTGTCCCGTTGTCATGGCGTGCAGCTCGGGGTCACAAGAGGTCACGGGAAGCCAGTCACGTAGAATATATGACGGCTTGCAGAGGGCACTGAGACGAGGCTATTGACGCTTGCGGAAAGACAGATGGCACAACGAGGCTTGTGGACGGCCAGCAAATGAGGTGCCAAGTGCTGGCTGACAATCAGGACGTGATGCGTTCACATGGGGTGTGGATGCATGCCGCCAGTGGTCATTCGACTTTAACTTGCTCATTACCTTCACATTACCTCCTGGTGTCAATATGGCTTCCATATCAAATACATATTCTTAAAGAGATGCAATCCAAATTCAGTATATAAATGAGTTAACACCCAATTCAATATATTTCAATCTGAATCTGGGCCAGATTCCAGATCAGTGTGTTAAAATTATTGTCAAAAGATCTTTCACCTAATTCGGTATTGTTTGATCCGGATCTGATCCAGATTCAGTATGAAAGGTTCATTTATTTCATTATATTGCTCTATTTTATTTCATTACATTTTCACCTGGTGTCAATATGACTTCCATATTCACCAGGTTTCAATCCAGTTTGTTTTGGAAATGATCCAGATTCAATATCAATGTGGTTAAATTATTGTCAAAGGGTCTTTCACCAGGTTCAATATGATTTGTTCCCGATCTTATCCATATTAAGTGTAAATGGTTGACTGTAGGGTGAACGGCTTTTTTACCAGGTTTCAATATGGTTAAGATCTGATCCACATTCCATAATAACGTGTTTATCACAATGTATAAGGCTGTTTCAACATGGTTGATGGTCTCATCTCTGGATCAGATCCAGCTTACATATCATATTGTCAACAGATCTTTCCCACCCTTGGGCATCTCTGTGTGGAGTTTGCATGTTCTCCCTGTGCATGCGTGGGTTTTCTCCGGGTACTCCGGTTTCCTCCCACATTCCAAAAACATGCTAGGTTAATTGGCGACTCCAAATTGTCCATAGGTATGAATGTGAGTGTGAATGGTTGTTTGTCTATATGTGCCCTGTGATTGGCTGGCGACCAGTCCAGGGTGTACCCCGCCTTACGCCCGAAGACAGCTGGGATAGGCTCCAGCACCCCCCGCGACCCTCGTGAGGAAAAAGCGGTAGAAAATGAATGAATGAATGAACAGATCTTTCATATGATTCAATATTGTTTGACCAGGATCTGATCCAGATTGAATATGATTGTATGACCAAAAGCTTTTTCACCAGGTTTCAATATGGTTTGATTTGGATCTGATCCAAATTCCATATTAATGGGTTTATTACATTGTCTAAGGCTGTTGCACCAAATAGTTTAATTCAGATCTGATTCAGCTGATTCCATATCAATGTTGTTTACATGTTATCAACAGATCTTTCATAACATTCAGTATTGTTTGATCGGGATCTGATGCAGATTGATTATAAATGGTTAGTTGTAGGGTCAAAGGCTTCTTCACCAGGTTCCACCTGATTGTTTAATCCTGATCTAATATTGATTCCATCAATGTGGTTGACATATTGTCAAAGGATCTCTCATTAGATTCAATATTGTTCGATCAGGATCTAATCTAGATTGAGTATGATTGTAGGGTCAGAAGCTTTTTCACTAAGATTAAATATGGTTTGATTTGGCTCTGATCCATATCTGATCTAGATTCTATATCAATGAAGTTGACATATTGTGAAAGGATCTTTCATGAGATTCAATACTGTTTGATCAGGATCTGATCCAGATTGATGATAATAGTTTGGTTGTAGGGTCAAAGGCTTTTTCGACCAGATGGTTTAATCCAGATCTGATCTAGATTCGAAATCAATATATTTGACATATTGTTAAAGGATCTTTCATTGGATTCAATATTGTTTGATCGGATCTGTTCCAGATTGAGTATGATTGTAGGGTCCGAAGCTTTTTCACTAGGTTTCAAGCTGGTTTGATTTGGATGATTTGATCCAAATTTCATTATCTAAGGCTTTTGCACCAAATAGTTTAATTCGGATCTCATCCAGCTGATTCCACATCAATGTGGTTGACATATTGTGAAAAGATCTAACATTAGATTCATTATTGTTTGATCAGGATCTGATCCAGATTGAGTATAAAGTGTTCATTGTAGGGCTTTTTTTTTTACCAGGTTTCAATAGGGTTTCATCCAGATTCCATATTAGTGTTGTCAAAGGCTCGATCAACAGGTTTTAACATGATCCTTGAACTTGATTCAGATTGTGACATTGTTTCCAAATTCAGTTGAAAATGCTTCCACTGTTGCTTACACGTACAATAGTATATCTAACCATTTCTACCAGATCAGATTGTAGAGACCTAATAAATTTTGATTATTTGGATCCAGAAGAAAAAGGTCCATTTAGCGGTGAAGATCCTTGATCGTAGGGATAAAGGACTCAATGGTGTCGACCTTGAGAAAACATCATCTTGACTCCAGCAAATTTCCTTTGTGGGTCCAACTCAGTGTATCATTGCCAATAAGGCCGAAAGCCTTTTTGAGTGGATATTAAAGTCCCTCTGTTTTTTTTCCTCCCTCGCTTCCACTTGATTAAATCCAGTAAATGCCGTATTTGTTGGAGGGTATCTGACGGCACTGGGAGGCTGAAATGGCTCAATAGCATCTAATAGTGAGGAAACTCAGCTTTGCACCGCTCGATTTTTGGAAGACCAAAAAAATGAGGCAGGCTGCTTAACATGTGTGTGTGTGTGTGTGTGCATGTGTGTGTGTGTGTGCGTGTGCGTGTGTGTGTGTGTGTGTATCTCAGGGGTGTAGGATGACTCATCGGCATTCACAGACATGACTTCCTGCTCTAACGCTGATGAGGATGACACTCCAGACAAAAATGTTTACCGGTGCTCCAAAAAATAGCACACATACAGACCACATAAATAAACTTTCGCTAAACACTTACATAACACACACACACACACAAGACTGAACCAAACAATATACTTTGTGGTCTTAGCTGGTTTTATTGTTGTTATTATTAGTAGTAGTATTATGTTGGGAGAAGTAAATATAATCACTGTGATTGGCTGGCAACCAGTCCAGGGTGTACAAGTCAGCCGGGATAGGCTCCAGCATACCCCCACCACCCTGAGGATAAGCGGTATAGAAAATGGATGGATATAATCACAGAAGATAAGCCATTTAAAACATAAATAAGACGTGTAGACAGGAAGTGAGGTCTGGGATTTAAGAGTTGAGTTTAAGCTAGAGTTCGACCAAAACAGTATCCCGTCTTGTTATTATTATTATTATGATGATGATGACTATGATATCACTATTGACACCAGTGTAGACTATAGTTTATTAATGTCTCGTATTGTCTTAACTGTATTTTTATTTGGGCCGCACTGTAGTTAGCATGTAGGCCACGCAGTCAAGAGATTGGAAAGATCTGGGTTTGATGCTCCGCTCGGGCATCTCTTTTTATATTTTAATATTTTTTATATTTTAATTTTAAAAATAATTATCTAGAGCTGCACGGTGAACGAATGGTTAGCGTGCAGGTGTCACAGCTAGGAGACCAGAGTTCAATTCTATCCTCTGCCATCTCTGTGTGGAGTTTGCATGTTCTTCCCGTGTGGGCTTGGGTTTTCTCCGGGTACTTTGGTTTCCTCCCATATTCCAAACTTAAGAAGCCCACAACTTACCACTTCCACACAGAATGGGAGGAGACCTTTTTTCCACGCTATCATGTCAGGCCATGCCATGGCAATATTAAAGTCATGTTATGTAGATCATGTTTCAATGGTTTGTATCATTACTGCCGCACGGTGACCAAGTGGTTAGCAGGCAGGCCACACAGTCAGTTGGAGATCGGTTAATTGGCGACTCCAAATTGTCCATAGGTATGAATGTGAGTGAATGGTTTGTCTATATGTGCCCTGTGATTGGCTGGCGACCCTCTTGCCTAGAGACCCGCGAGCCTGGTGAGGATAAGCGGCATAGAAAATGCATGGATAGTATTTGTATTTTAGTTCATTTGGAACATATTCATGCTTGAAAATACTTAATTTAGACCAAGAATGTGTAAGGTTTGTATAAATATTTAAGCAACCAACTCAGACCCACTGATTATTCCTGCATTGAAGTGTACTACTTTGCGAAAACATGAAGTAGGGTAGTGTGGTGTCTGGTGGTGAACGTCATTTCCTGTGAATGTGAGGGGTTGAGCGTGTAGTTGCGGAGCGCTGCATGCACATGCAGCAGTTGATGTTATTTTGCTGGGTTGTCTGACTTTGCTACTTTAGCTGACGAGAGAGCGTTAGCTTCAAGGCATGCTGCTCCGCCTCCTTGCTATAAGGAGCTGCATGCATAATTAACAAGGACGACGAGGGGGGGGGGGGGGGGTAAACACACAGAGCGACGTTCCATCCCTCCTTCCTACGACTTTAGTGTGCAAGTGAGGACAGCAGCCATTCCTCACCAAACGCTTTCCTCGCTTCCTCCCTGTGACGTGAATCATTATATTAAATGCAAAGGCATGCTATAAGGTGACCTTTTGTGTGTGTGTGTGTGTGTGTGTGTGTTTGTGGCAAAGGAAGATAAATCCCGTCTTAAAACGCCTCTGAAGAAAAGCGAGGTAGAGAAGGCGAAGAGAGGAGTGGAACCGTGGCAGCTCGACACATTATGGAGCATCCAGCTGAACAATCTGATTTTCTCCTCTCCTGCGTTCCACTTTGCTGGCCGCTTATAGACTCAAACGTGAAGCCTGGAAAAGGTCATCTCTGGTGCTCCCGACCCCGCCCCAGAAAAAAAAGCTTCAGGTTCACAGAAATGTTGTTAGCGGTGAGACGTGTGTACGCCCCACAGCAATCAATTACACACACATCAGGCTGGTCATGTTTTCCATCAGGACGTAAAGCTAATTATGGACTTTATGACATTATAAGAGACTATAGTGTGTGTAACGTACTGTGTTACATTACATCCACCTATAGGTGTGTGTGTTTGGATGTTAGTGTTGCTCATATTCACCATAATCTCCTACACCTCCTTCTATTATTCTACCCTTATGCTGCCTTTTTTATAGTCGGTAAACGCAACACCACATGTTGCATTCAACGTATTTACTCCAGTGTAGTACACACTTGTTTCCGTTTGCAATTGAGCATTTGTGTGCGCTTTCCTACAAAAAGAGAACAAAATAAGAGGTGTGGAGCGCTATAAAAGGAACGCTCTGAGTCACCTGGAGACAGTCTGTCAGCGTGGCGTGTTTTTCACGTGCGTGCCAGACGACTCCTGCGCCCGATATCCCAGCATTCAACTAGCCCCAGGGTGCAACGTGCAGGCCGGTGGCATTATTCATGTCTGAAAATGCATGTGTACAACAAAATGGTGCTTTGTGATAGGCCTGTTAATGTATATGAATATGGCCTATCACAGCTAGTGGTTGTTTTGTTTATTGAAATCCACCAAAAGATGTGTAGAAATCCAGAAAAAAATGCAGTATTTTTGCAGTAGTCTTTAAATTAGCAGCAAAAGGTGTGCCCCCCCCACCTGTCCTGTTTTCCCATTTGTTTTTTTTACATTTATTAAACCCTAAAGTCTACCAAACAATGTAACTTTGGGTTATTTAGCCAAATTACCACCTTTCAGGGGCGGGGACAGAGGATATTTAAGCAAGGTTGGAGGAAAAACATGGCCGCCATCAAGCTAAATGTTTTTGCGTAGCTAGTGCATTGATAGAATGGTTTAAATATCTAGTGTCTAACTAACCTTTTTTTTTTACTTCCTGTTCCCCATTCATCCTTGTCTTCAGACACCCTTACCCCCCTCCCCTCGTTCCCATCTCACCTATCCTCCCCGTTGTGCTTACAGACGAAGGAAGTTATGCAGTCCTTCCGTGAGCGCACCGGTGGTTACCACAGCAACCAACCCTGCTACCAGCAGGAGCCCCATGAATTATCACGCCTGGAGACGTACCGACAACACCCGCATCACGCCCACCCTCAGCTCCCCCACCCGGGTCCTGGTCCACATCCAGGCCCGGGACCGGGTCATTCGAGGTCGGCCTATGAGGCACGTTCGCTCGTAAACACTGCAAGTATGTCTGCAAGTACAGGAGCAGTAACGGGAGGCGCACCTAAGGATTGTTACAGCCAACACCAAGCCTACCCTGGATACCCAGGGAATGGTGGCGGGATTGGTAATGGAGGTTCAACACCCTCGCAGGCAAAGAAACCTTACAGAGGAAGCAAAATCCCTCTACCAAATTCTAGTCTACAGAGTCATGGGGGCTACAGCAACCAGATGGGCACCGGGACCTACTCGGCTCAGTATATGAGTGGAGGCCACCTCCAGCAGAAATGGGAGGATCCAGCTCAGATGACACAATATGAGCAGGAGATGGTTGGTCGCATGGAGGCTGGCGGTCCCCCAGCCCCTAACTCCTCCTCACAGTACATGGACCAGAACATGCTGGGCCATTCCCAGTCCCAGTGCCACCAGCCCTCCACGCCATCTTATTCCAGCCCCCATCACCAGTCCCACCCGACTAACCCTTCCCCCTCCCCATTAATGTACCCGCAAGGTCACCTGCACTACCCCCAACCTTCCCCGTCACCTTCACCTTACATAGAAAAGTGTAGCCCCATGCCTCATTGTTATAAAGGTTACAACATCCCCCCGAGCTCCCAATATGGCCGACAAATGAGCAGTCACACTAACCTCAAGCAAGGAGCCTACAGGACATCCCAGAGCAGTTATAACTACCAACACTCAAGAGGGTATGAGCAACCGCCCCCGATGCAACCAATGGGTAACTCCCAGGAGTCCCACCCCAAATACCAACACTTCAATCAACCGCAACAGAACTACTGCCTTTCAGAACTGTCCGTCAGGTCCCCAGAACAGTATTATCAAACATGTAGCCCCTCTTCAAGCCACTCTCCTGCACGCTCTGTGGGACGTTCCCCTTCATACAGCTCCACCCCGTCACCATTAATGACCAATCCAGAGTCATTCCAGTACGGACAACCGCCCATGACCCCGGGGGCGGCCTCATCGTCGTCGTCCTCTTCAGCCGGCATGCAAGAACAAGGCGGTTCCGCTGCTATGTTGTTGCCTCCTCGCTCACACCCTTCACCCAGTGTGCCCCACGCCGCCCCGCACAGCTTCACAAGCACCCTCCAGGGACCTAGCATGAAGGAGCGCTTCTCGGAGAAGCTGCTGTCAAATCCCAGTTTGTGGAGCCTGAACGCCCTCACCTCTCAGGTAGAGAACATATCCAACAATGTCCAACAGCTGCTGCTTTCAGAGGCCCTGGTGGCCAACAAGAAAGCCTCTAAGCGAAACAGCGGAGGAAGCAACAGTAGTTCTGGAAGCGCAGCATCGTCCAAAAAGGGCGAGGACTACAAAAGTCCGTATACAGAAAGTGTCGGAGGCCCGATACAGGACCTTTACTCTACTGTGCAGCATCAGACAATGCCTATGGAACTGCACGAGGGAGGCTACTCCAGCAGTAGCGACGAGCAACTGGACAGAGGCTACTACCATAGCAGCCAGGGCAGGAGTCCAGCTCAGCCGCCTAACAACACCCACCTTAATGTGGACACAACCTCTTCCTGTTCCATGACATCTCCAGATGATGTGTCCACCAGGTCTGGAGACTCAGGTTTGCACACCTTTACTCCTGACCCGATTGGATGTCAGTCAGTACAAGGAGGAGATGCTACTCCAGCTAAGAGCGTTGGCGATGAGAGGTCTCCTATAAGTGTTACAATACCCAGTCCTATGAAACATGACAACGATTCATCTTCCGATTTACAGCATATCAATGAGCCCATTAAGGAGAACTTTGAGGAATCTGCTTGGACGGAGAAGTCGGCATACACAGAAACTAAAGACAAGACTATTGATTATGAAAGAGATGACTTAACTAAAACTATAGCGAAAGAAGAGAAATGGTCAGATGATGAAAAATTTCACTACAGCCTAGTAAACAAAGGCGTGGCAGAAAAGGACTTTTGCTATGTGGACACTGCATATGAAGAAGGGGTCCAGAGGAAATATGACCCAGATTCACTTGAGCAGTCCCCGGCCGCGTGCTCTGACTCGAGCCACAATTTTGGCCAAGAGATGAAGGAAGAAGCATACAAATCAGAGTCTTCGGTTGCGTCTGAGAGCTCTCTGAAAGCGTTGCCTTTTATTCCTGCCAGTGACCTTGAACGGGATCAATACGCTGAAAAGGAGGACAGCTCAGACACCCCTCAAATTGAGGCCTTGGAAGAGAAAAAATCCAACAATACAGACAGCAGAGAATTGGTCGAGGCAGAGCAGCGGGAGGCGGAAGCGGATAAACAAGAAGAAGAGTTAGAGGAACGAAAGCAACATCCTCTGTCCCCTCCCCTTTCTGATAAAGTCACACAGGAACCGGAGGAGAACATTAACCAGTCCTTGACTTCTGAGCTCATGAATAATAGACAAGGGTCTGAGAAACCTTCTGGTGACCTTTGCAACAGGACAGAGAATCAAAGGGCTGAGCTCCATAATGACAACGAGCTAGCCGGAGTGCCCGTTCATCCAAACGTGGCAACAGAAGCCCCGGATGCTTCTTCAAGAGAGTCAGGAATCGGTGACACCGCTCCGCAGCCCCAATCCGCTATGCCGGTCTTCTCAGCTCTGAACGATAAGACAACAGCTACTCCGACTCAGTCCAGGGATCACATTGATCACAGTGACGCCAAAGTGCTAGAGCCAGACTCTCCTCAGCTGCCAGGGAAGTCAATACTTCCCTCAGCCCCCTCTTGGGCGGACACACCACCCTCCCCAAAGAAAGGGGATGAGGACATGGAGCCGGGCATCAGCTGCTCTAGTGCTGTCACCCCATTGGCCAAGCCAGAGCCCATGGCCCCATCTGCTCAACCGAGGGCATTTGGACGCAAGCATGCAAGGGGGAGAAGGAGAATGATGCATTCAGGTGCAGCAATCAGGAGACAGATAAGCTCAGAACGGGAAGAAGAAAAAGAGGAAGAGACTTTGGCTTTGCAGAAACCTTGCAGGCCTCCGAGCAAAACTATGTTATTCTCAGATCAGACTGACCTCACCGATCAGGAATCGATAGCGAGCCAGACACCCAAAATGCTAACTGAAGCGTTTAGTTCGAGAATGTGCACACGCTCATTCAATGCAACGGACCTGCCGTCTAAAGTGGAGGCTCATTTGAAGAGGAAACCAGGCCCAAAACCTGGCCCCAAACCAGGCTTAAAAAATGCATCTAAACTAGGGCCAAAACCTGGAGGAAAACCAGGCCCTAAACCTGGTCTAAAGCCTGGCTCCAAGCCTGGGCCAAAACCTGGACCTAAACCAGGACCAAAGGCCGTGCCAAGTACACCAGATCCATCAGAGAAAATCGAGACTCTGGGGAAACGAAAACCAGGGCCAAAGCCTGGTTTAAAAATAGGATCAAAACCTGGCCCAAAACCTGGTTCAAAACCGGGACCAAAGCCTGGACTCAAGTCTGCAGATGTTTTGCCACCTGCTGATAACATAACCATTAAGGCCCCCGTTGGTCGTCCTAAAGGTTCCATTTCTAAAGCGAAGCAAGTACAACAGGAAGAACTCAGTCAGCATTTCACAGGACCACAAGCCAGGGGCAGGAAGAACATCAAGTCTACAGTATCACAACTAAACCAGGAAGAAAAGACACCAAATTGCATGAAAGCACAAGAAAATGAAAATAAAAATATGATATTGAGGTCCAGAAAGCCCTCACAGACAAAAGCGTTGAAAGAGAAGGAGAAAATCATACACAAACAAAGTCTAACAGATCTCACAGAAATTGAAACAGTAGATATTTGTCTGAAAAGAGGGGAGTGTTTAATCGTGGAACAACCTCCAGATACCATCAGAAAGATAGAACCAATTCCATCAGAACATACGCCATTGGTTCTGAGTGAAAATACAGAAGAAACAACTACGCTTCCACTGAAATGTCAATCACCCATGGACACTTCAACCATACCTGTAAAGAAGAAGAGGGGTCCAAAGCCTAAACCAAAACCACTACAACCTCAAACAACACTTGTGGAACACATTTTTTCCACATCTCAAGAGGGGGATATTCAGGGCTCCAGAAGAAAGAGAGAACCACTCACAAAAGAGTCGGAGATCCACCACCTCTCCAAACAGATGCCCTCTAATGTCAATGAAACGGATGTTAGTGACGTGGCTGTAGTGCCTCCTCAATGCCCCACTAAAACGAAGGTTCTCCCTCCACGTAAGGGCAGAGGACAGAAATATGAAGCAATGGTGCAGAAAATTACATCGCCTAGCTCCAAGAAATACCTCCAAACTCCTCAGATAGAAATCAATCTCAATGACGAGGCAACAACGAAGGACTTCTCTATGCATGTACTCAAAGACGGGGAGTCTTCTATTCCTGTTAATGGCACAGAAATGATGGAAAGTGAAATGAAAAACAGACAAGAGTGTGCAAAACTTGAAGAAGGAGCCCTGAGAAAGGATGTCAAAGAAGAGACTGAGAAGCAGGAAATTAGTCCAGATGCGTCGTTACCAGATGACTTGAGAGACACGGTCGTTGAAGAAGGTGTCGCTAGTGAAAATACAATACAAGACCACCATAAACGGAATATCCGAAGTCCAACAATGGAGGCACAAGTAGACCTCGGCTCTCGAGACGAATGGACCCAACAGGCACAAGCACTTTTATTTACAGATGGATCCAAGTCCTCCAAAAGGAAGCGATGGGCAATGGTGGAAAGTACGGATGCTTCGGTCATCGCTTTGGAAGCAGACAACCTAATAGTCACAACACCGAGACTTGCCAAGCAGAAGGCTATTAAAAACAACCACGAGATGCACTTAAAGCAGAAAAGGAAGCGAAAAGGTTTGGTTGCATCAGAAGAACCAGAAGCAACCAAAGAAATCAAAGTTGAAACCGCAGATGTGACAGCCAATGAGGTGATAGCGTTCTCAGAATCCACGCTGCCTAATAGTTCGGATGATATCAAAGAATTCCCCAACGGTAGCGGTCCACAAGTTGTGCAGAAATCCAGAAGAGGAAGAAAGCCATCGACAAATCCAGCTAAACGGAAAAGGGGAAAATCCTTACCCGATGAGACTTCTGACAAACCAGTGAAAGTCTACAAAAAACCTGGGCCAAAACCCGGAATGAAGGATGCGTTGGAGGTCATTGAGGCGGTGGTTCGGGCTGCTGGGTGTGAACAGGACGAAAAAGAAAAGGGACAATATGAAAATGAAGTAGGAAACTTTAAAACCGAGGACAAAGACTACAGTCTACAGGGTCCTGCGGAGAAAAACAGTGGAGCCAATTCCGTGAAGAGAATCCGAAGCAAACCGATCCCGCAACATCCGATGTATTTCTGTCCTTATGTACGGATCAACAACTCCAGAGACTTTTCCTCTTGGTGTGCCATAGTCAACAAACCCGAGGATGCACAGGTTTTTCAGAGACGAAGAAAAAAGGGGATCCTTCGAATGAGGAATCCTTTCACAGTTGCAAAGGTGGTACCGCACACCGCTGCCATGCTGCAAGGACCCTCGGTCAAACCACATCTTACTGAGAGGCATCTTACATGTTGCCTGTGTGGAAAGCCGTCAAACTACAGAGATCTGGGCGATTTGTGTGGACCGTATTACACAGAAGATGGAATTCCTCGGAAAATATTGACCTCACAACCCTACAGGGAAATCCCAGAAAATCGTGACGAAGAGGAACCAACCACTTCCTCACAGACCGACGAGAAAGAAAGCAACACAGAGGTATCACCTCAAGAAGATCGAAACCAAAGGCATCATCACTGGCCTTACAGACGTGTACAGAGAAGAGAACGAACGCATCGGGAAGGTGTTCCTCGAAGGCTAACTCTCAGAGAGAGGTTAAAGAGGATGAAGCAGCTCCAGGTCGGATATTCCAACGACCAAGACAGCTTGTTCCAAAGGCTTCAACAGGAAGCAGAGGCAGGGGAACATTGGGCCCATGAAAACTGTGCAATCTGGACCAAGGGGGTGATTATGGTCGCCGGGCGGTTATACGGACTCAAGGAGGCTGCCAATAACGCCACACAAATGGTAGGAGAGCAAATATGACACTTTTTTTCGGATATTGGTGCTAACTTTTGAAACCTTTGTTTGTATATGTCCTCGGTCCGTCTCATCCCGGATCTCGATCTGTCTGTCCGATGAACTCCAGAACTGCGACAAGTGCCAAATTGCGGGAGCATCCCTCAGTTGCTGTTGGAAAAGCTGCTCTCATAAATACCACTACGTCTGCGCCAAAGAGATAGGTAGGAGACCACAGTTCTCCAAAGCTTCAGTGGATCCATCCATTCAGTCAACTTCTTGCTCCATTTTTCCTCCTTCCTTCTACGAGTCGAGCAAATCATATAATGTGTCTTTTTTTCCCACTTTCATAGGCTGCACATTCCATGAAGATGACTTCTCCATAAAATGTCCCAAACATGAGGTAAGGAACACAAGAATGCAAACCATGTCCAAAATTTAAAATTAAGCATAAGTATTGGAGTTCGATTCCACCCTCGGCCATCTCTGTGTGGAGTTTGCATGTTCTCCCCGTGCATGCGTGGGTTTTCTCCGGGTACTCCGGTTTCCTCCAAAAACATGCTAGGTTAATTGGCGACTCCAAATTGTCCATAGGTATGAATGTGAGTGTGAATGGTTGTTTGTCTATATGTGCCCTGTGATTGGATGGCGACCAGTCCAGACAGCTGGGATAGGCTCCAGCACCCCCCACGACCCTCGTGAGGATAAGCAGTAGAAAATGAATGAATGAATGAATGGTTCCAGACTCGGCTGTAATACAGGATTCGATGTTAATAAATGGAATATTTTTGTACTAAAGAGCATAGAATAAGACTTTCTAAATACGGTTTTTAACATTATTATGGCCGTGTAGACACCCATATAGTCACTCGTATTATTCATTGTTTACAACACATTGCACAACTCTTATGCTGCAGGGACTCGATACAGCTTCTAACTAGCAAGCTAACCAGTTGCTCTCATATTTCTTCTAAACTTAAGAAGCCCACAACTTACCACTTCCACACAGAATAGGAGGAGACCTTTTTTCCACTCTATCATGTCAGACCATGCCATGGCTGACTTCATCCAATATTAAGATAATGTAATGTAATGTAAGATCCTGTTTAAATGGTTTATATTACTGCCGCACGGTGTTCAAGTGGTTAGCAGGGAGGCCACACAGTCAGTCGGCGAACTGTTAAATTGCGACTCCAAAGTGTCCATAGGTATGAATGTGAGTGTGAATGGTTGTTTGTCTATATGTGCCCTGTGATTTGCTGGCCACCAGTTCAGGGTGTACCCCGCCTCTCACAGCTGGTATAGGCTCCAGCATACCCTAGTGAGGATAAGCGGTATAGAAAACGAATGGATGGATATCCACCTCCTAGTGACCAAAATACTACATATCACATGTATTTCAATATATTTTGACAAGTTATACATCATATTCTACCAAATAATTTATGAAAATACGCAATAAAGGGAGCAATAAAGATGACTGTGCATAGAAACTGATCCAAATAAAAGACGATGCTTAATATAAGACAGTTATAAGGTCTGATGTAATGACCATTGATATTGTCATACATCACTGATTATCTAAAACAGGGGTCTCAAACGCAATTTACCTGGGGGCCACTGGAGCTAGGGTCTGGGCAAGGCTGGGCCGCATCAGGTTTCCCCCCCAAAAAAAGCACATTTATTAAAAACAGAAAAATATACAAACTTTTTCAGTGCTTTGGTTCCAATTTTCTACAATAAAAGCTCTGATAAAACATTCCACTGTTCTCATATATCTTAATTTTTATTTGTCTGCACAAAATAAGATGAAAAATAAATAAACAAATCAAGAATAAAGAAAATCAATCAGTAATAAATAATAAATAAAACGGCAAATAATAAAAACTTAAGAAACCACATATAGTTGGTGGGTAGACAAATTATTTTTTTCAGATTAAAATGAACAAAGCATTATTAGAGCCCTGTAGACATGACAAAACACCACTATAGTCACATTTATACTCTTTTTTTATTTACAACATATTGCGCAACTGCAGGTTCTTGAGACACATGCTAACTCGCAAACTAGAGAGCTAGCGACCTAAACGGTAGCCTTCAAGTTATTTCCTTTAAATAGCCAAAAACTTACCACTTCCACACGGATAGGGAGGATAACTCATTCATTCATTCATTTTCTACCGCTTTTTCCTCACGAGGGTCGCGGGGGTGCTGGAGCCTATCCCAGCTGTCTTCGGGCGTAAGGCGGGGTACACCCTAGACTGGTCGCCAGCCAATCACAGGGCACATATAGACAAACAACCATTCACACTCACATTGCTATTGCTATTGCTATCACTTCCACACGGATAGGGAGGATAACTATTAACAGTTATTTAACCTTTAACATGAACATTAATCAAACGTAATAATTTTTTCTGGGTACATGATACCATACAGCATCCATATCAAACTTGCGCGGGCCGCACTAACATTAAACTTTCATATCAAGGCGGGGGCCTCAAACTAGTGTACTGCGGGCCACATTTGGCCCGCGGGCCGCGTGTTTGAGACCCCTGATCTAACAATTAGTGTCATATCGACGACTGGTATTATGATTCTATGCACTTTGCATCACCGTTCTTATTTACTATATTATAGTATATTGAGCTATTATTATAGCTATTGAGGCCACACCCCCTGCATAATGTGTGCACTGTGCGTTGCTCCATCCACAGCTCACCGTGTACCCAGCATGCTCCAGCAAGCCACATTACTGCATTTCAAGCCACGTAGTACTACTTTATCCCTGGCATTAAACGGTGCTTTCACCTATATGTTAATGACTTCATAGTAGAGGGCCTAATTATGGAGCAGGCAGGTTTCCTAACAAAAAGACGCCATCTACTGGTGACGCATCCACGCTGCAGCATTAAAGAGGAAGGTCAAAGGCAGCGGGGAGGGGCGGGGATGGGAGAGATGCTGACATTCAGCAGGGAGCATCGGTGCATTGAGGCAGCAATGGCCTCCCCCCCCCCATCCAACCATCCCTCCCTGCCTCCCGCCTTCCGCTCCTCTTCTCTTCTCCTCCGTGCAGACTGACAGTGATGAAACGCTGGCTGCTGATCAAAACACCCCACCCACCACCCTCGCTGCATCGTGTTGTTTCTCTTCACTCCCCTTATTTTTGCTCCCTCACAAACCCGACATCCCCCTGCTGGTTTTGCTCCCCTCCATATGCAAGCTCCCTTTTTTTTCCATATTCAGTCATGCTGCTGCCTTCATCCATCCCTCCCTTATCTCCTCTCTACTCCTTTTTTCCGCCGCCATCCTCCTCCCCCCCACCACCCCTCACCTCCACTCCCACGTCTGAGCTGAAGGCAAGGAGAGAGGGAGCGAAAAGGGAGGGCAAGAAAGGAGAGTTTGTTGTTAGCAGAGCTGTCATCAGTGGAAGGATGCAAGGTTGTGTGCGTGCGTGCGTGCGTGCGTGCGTGCATGTGTGTGGAGCTGTGCCAATTTAAGATGGGGAGTCTAATCAAAAGGAAGAGCCCCCCCCAAAAAAAAACACCACACCCAAGGGTCCCTCCTGAACACACGGTAGCGAGGTGACTCACAGTGTAAACACAAAGCTCATTAACAGGTCCGCGTATACGTAAGCTCAAACGTATAGAATGTCAGCAAACGAGACAAACGGGGACCGTTACATCAGAGCAGGCAGCAGAAGGAAAGAGGGGACGAGAGGAGACGCCGGGAGCGTTTTTTTTGGAAGGAGGATAAGCAAGCGCGTCTCCGCCGCCACATCAGCGCAATTAGTGGGCGTTCCTGCTGTGTCTTTGCCCGCATCCGCCCTCCTTGCGCACTTTCATGTCGGCGCAGAAACACTTTGCATAAGGATGCATTGGGAAGCATTGCTGGACATTTCATCAGGTACACCTCAGTGAACAAACCTTTGACCCAAATCTCTTTTAGAGTCGTGTCAATGAGTACGGTTAGGATGAGGCTAGGAATGAGGGGTTGGTTTCAGCTAAAATGAAAGTAAAGTTATACAAAACTGTGGTGAGACCAGCCATGTTGTTTGGTCTAGAGACAGTGCCACTGAGGAAAAGACAGGAAGCAGAAATGGAGGTAGCAGAGATGAGGATGCTGAGGTTCTCATTGGGAGTGACCAGGATGGATAGGATCAGGAAGGAGTACATCAGAGGGACATTACATGTTAGAGGCCTTGGAGATAAAGTCAGAAAGGCCAGACTCACTCAATCCCAGCCATTTTTCAAAATTCAACCCCTTCAGTGCCAGCAATTTTACACAATTTTGACTGATTTTTCAAGGCTGTATAGACATGGAACCTAGCAAGAGAGATTAGACTTGCATCTTTCATTAGAAAAAAAGTTTGTTTCTACCCTTTTCCATTCTGTAGTGGAATAGCATTCGAACATAGGTAAGTTCCAGGAAAATATCAGTTTCCAACAAAAAAAAAATTGTGAACAGATATATTTCAAGCAACAAGGATGCTGAGGTTCTCATTGGGAGTGACCAGGATGGATAGGATCAGGAAGGAGTACATCAGAGGGACATTACATGTCAGAGGCCTTGGAGATAAAGTCAGAGAGGCCAGACTCAGACAATCCCAGACATTTTTCAAAATTCAAACTCTTCAGTGCCAGCAAATTTACACAATTTTGACTGATTTTTCAAGGTTGTGGTCTGTGGCTGTATAGACATGGAACCTAGCAAAAGAGAGATTAGACTTGCATCTTTCATTAGAAAAAAAGTTTGTTTCTACCTTTTTCCATTCTGTAGTGGAATAGCATTAGAACATTGGTAAGTTTCAGGAAAATATCAGTTTCCAACAAAAATAACTTTTTGTGAACAGAAGTCAGAGAGGCCAGACTGAGATGGTTGGGACATGTCCAGAGGAGAGATAGTGAATATATTGGTAGAAGGATGCTGCGTTTAGAGCTGCCAGGTAGGAGGCGTAGAGGAAGACCAAAGAGGAGGTTCATGGATGTAGTGAAGGAGGACATGAGGGTAGTTGGTGTGAGAGAGACACATGCAGAAGACAGGGTTGGATGGAGGAGATTGATTTGCTGTGGCGACCCCTGAAGGAAAAAGCCCAAAGAGGAAAAAGAAGAAGCAGGAATGGGGGGTTGGATTATAGTGATGAAAATGTTGCCTCTTTCTTCCATCTCCCAAGTGGCTCCTCGCATTTTTTTAACCTTCATTTATTACCAAATTTTGGGTCTTTACTAACATAAAACATACATGTTTTTTCTCCGGGTACTCCGGTTTCCTCCCACATTCCAAAAACATGCTAGGTTAATTGGCGACTCCAAATTGTCCATAGGTATGAATGTGAGTGTGAATGGTTGTTTGTCTATATGTGCCCTGTGATTGGCTGGCCACCAGTCCAGGGTGTACCCCGCCTCTTGTGCAATGACAGCTGGGATAGGCTCCAGCATACCTGTGACCCTAGTAAGGATAAGCGCCATAGAAGGATGGATGGATTGACACATACATGGTATCAAATGCTTACTCAATGAACAGCTACAAAAATATTATAAGATAAAGTTAGAAAAATACAAAAAACATGTAAATTTGTAACGATTTACAATCTAACAACACAACATCCATCCATTTTCTGTACCGCTTATCCTCACAAGGGTCGAGGGCATGCTGGAGCCTATCCCAGCTGTTTTCGTGCGAGAGGCGTGGTACACCCTGGACTGGTCACCAGCCAATCACAGGGCACATATAGACAAACAACCATTCACACTCACATTCATACCTATGGACAATTTGGAGTCACCAATTAACCTAGCATGTTTTTGGAATGTGGGAGGAAACCGGAGTACCCGGAGAAAACCCACACATGCACGGGGAGAACATGCAAACTCCACACAGAGATGGCCGAGGGTGGAATTGAACTTTAGTCTCCTAGCTGTGAGGCCTGCGTGCTAACCACTCGGTCACCGTATAGCCCACAAATTAAAATATGCAAAACAAAAAAAAAGTGCTTTCATTTTCAAGTCCCCAAATACCAGCAAACCCACCAAGACGAGTTGCTAAAGACGAGGGGGAAAAAAACTAATCGGCTCCCAACAACGTGAGTCGGCTTCTGAGCTGATTCGTTCGGGACTGACACATCACAAGTATGGATTAGACTTTGGTTTAATTAGGGCTAAAGTTGGTGTAGGGATTAGGCTAGGGTTAAATTTAGAGTTCGATATGATGTTAGTTGAAGGTCAGCGTTAATACATAAGGTTAGATTTTAGCGTTAAGGTTGGAGTTATAAATACTAGCAGAACTATACCATAATTACTACAGCATGTGTATTACTCTGCCTAAGTGTACATTACTTTACTTCAACTCAATTTCTCCTCTGTACAGGATTTGTAAAGATACCCCAGTGGACTACCGGGACCTCACAAGCGAGATAAACGCCGTCCTAAGCGCCACCTAATCCTATAAAAAAAAAACGGCGATGATGAACAGACACGCGCCCTGAGGTGGAGCTCTGGGCGGGGAGAGAAGACTAAGAGACAAGATGCTCCTCAAGGACTCTGGAAAGTGTTCTGGACTGGACCCCCCAGGAAGGAGCAGTTGCGTGCATTTGGGAGGCGGCGGAGCATCGTTGGGCTGTTTGAAATGCAGAGTGAGGAGTGTGTGCTTGCTATCATATTCCCACACCTGGCTGACAGCGATTGGACAGGCGCATCCATCTGTCCACCTTGTCTGCAGGCCAAGAGATGTGTGTGTGTGTGTGTGTGTGTGTGTGTGTGTGAGATTCACGAGTGTCCCTCTACAGCCACGCTGTGCATCATTAATACAAGATGTCATGCACTGGATGTGAAACTAAACTGGAACACGAAGACGTGTACATTAACATCACCGCGCCATCAATGTCAAACTTCTTATAAATAGTGAACAAAAAAAATATGACAAAAAAAAAGTGTACAAATACAATGTACAATAGACACCACCATCTTTACATCACAAGAATCTCACCATATCTCTTCTGTACAGTGTTAAAAAAAAAAAAAAAGGCCATGGTGTATAATGACTGTCCAGTTGAGAGAATCATACCACATGTTTATCTCCAATGTAGCCTCTCACCGCGCCGCTCTGCGTGACGACACCCCGCACAAGGTGTCCGCTCACGTAACGGTCCAGGTGACATATTTACAAGCGTAAAAAGAAGAGAACAAAAAAAAACGCCTCATTCTTTTCTGCCACTCATTATTTAATGGTGTATATAAGTATTTGATGATGCTGTTTAAATGTAAGATGTGATGTACTAATAATAATTGTGTATAGTATTTCCTAGAGATGTTTATTTTATATAAAATGGAATATGTTATTGCTTATAAAATATTAAAAGAATCCATCGATCCTCTTTTGGGAAATATCACCCGTTTTAAGTTATGAGCATGCTATTATTTTTATTTTTATTTTTTGCTTTAATTTATTTTCATGGACTCCAAATGACACAGCATCACTTTGTTTGACATGTTTTTTGTACCGACGATGTTTGGAAAAAAATATATATACCAGCACCTTCCAATGATGCTTTAGACTGCTCTTTATTTTTAGTTATTTGTTTTTTTCACAACAGTTCAAAACATTGGGGAGCCAGTTTAAATGTAACTATGCCATCATTTAAAAAGCCATTAAATAATTATGGCTGCAAAACAGTAATATAAGCTGCCGTTCGATGGTGCACAATGTGCAATACATATTTCATAACATTTTCTGTAACCAAGACAAAAGATTCTAACTATTAAGTACGCCCAAAATGATTTTTTTTCCATATAATTTTGGTTCAAATGTAATGTTTTCACATTTTGCAGCAATTCTTGACATCAGAGTCGAGAGTAGGTGCGACCCACAAACCAATACTGACCTTACAGCAAGCTTGTCATGCAGAGGAATGAACGGGGGGGGGGGGGGGGGGGTGCCACAAGACGGCAGCAACTACAATCACTGGGCCAATACAAAATGACAGCACAACATTCATTCATTCATTTTCTACCGCTTATCCTCACGAGGGTCGCGGGGGTGCTGGAGCCTATCCCAGCTATCTTCGGGCGAGAGGCGGGGTACACCCTGGACTGGTTGCCAGCCAATCACAGGGCACATATAGACAAACAACCATTCACACTCACATTCATACCTATGGACAATTTGGAGTCGCCAATTAACCTAGCATGTTTTTGGAATGTGGGAGGAAACCGGAGTACCCGAAGAAAACCCACGCATGCACGGGGAGAACATGCAAACTCCACACAGAGATGGCCGAGGGTGGAATTGAACCCTGGTCTCCTAGCTGTGAGGTCTGCGCGCTAACCACTCGACCGACAGCACAACATGTAACAGGTAAATAAACACATAAGGCAACCACTAATTTCAATGGGGAATAATACAATTGGGGTGTCTTGAGATAACTTCTGTTGTGGATTTAATTGAATTAACCAACAATGTTAACTTTTTATTTTTAAAAAAGTACCGCAAAGCATGCTGGGAAGCCTGAAGCATTGCCAGTGATGGGAATGATGGCGGATCCCCTGCATGGCTTCTTGTGACCCAGCCTCACAAAGACGACCTCCAGCAGCCCCTCAGGTACAATACTGTACAGATATTATACTGTATGTCTTTAAATCATTTTTAAAAAGCCATGAAATCATTAAATAAATTAGTTAGAAATATATCATTTATCATTTAATTACAATTACTTAATGCAGTGTTTGCCATACATATACTGTGTTTTTATTTGCGACGTTACACATCGCTCCTCCCCTACGCCATCTAAATGCACACGCCGTTTTGTTTGTGAAATTGCCAAAAACAACAAAAATAATCAACAGAAAAAAAGTGAATTTGTAGTTCTAAACAGAATTGTTTTGCTTTTCATGTTTCTCACTCACTTCTTGCAAATGCATCTTTGTCATCCATCCGTGTTCTTGTACCGCTTATCCTCATGAGGGTCGTGGGGGTGCTGGAGCCTATCCCAGCTGTCTTCGGACGAGAGGCAGGGTACACCCCGGACTGGTCGCCAGCCAATCACAGGGCACATATAGACAAACAACCATTCACACTCACATTCATACCTATAGGCAATTTGGAGTCGCCAATTAACCTAGCATGTTTTTGGAATGTGGGAGGAGAAAACCCATGCACGTACAGGGAGAACCCAAGCAGGGAATCGAACCAGAGTCTCCCAGCTGTGTGTCCTACACGCTAACCACAACATTAAAACAATAAATATATATAATTTTGGCATAAAAACTATATTTTGAAAGGACTAATTTATTCTATTAAATTAATCAACAGTAATTTTCTCCTAGTACGCAATCATGAAACCCCAAAATCTTCTTTAAAAAGTGTTTTTAATATTTACATGAAGGAACATGTAGATGAAAGTATGTTAGGACCCACACACAACGGTTTCAAAACATACTAATAGCTCCTGCAACAAAAACACAGAAAATGCCTAAATAATATTTTACACACATTTTACACACTTCTAAGACAAATGGTGGTGAAGACACCAAACAGCCACGACCAAGAGAAGCTGAGCGTTCTGTTGTGTAATATTTGACATGTTAGCCTGCAGAGTTGCTACGACTGACACAGCTGACAGCTGATAATAGCAACATTTGCAAAAGGTCAGCGAAATGTCACCTTGACGACTTTGACGCCATTTCTAAACATGCGAACATCTCGGAAGCCGTTTGAATAACGAAAAAAAAACATTTGTCCTTCTCACGTATGTAAAAATACTGCTGAATCAAAATTCATACAGATTATAAATACATAATAATATGTACAGATCAGTAAAACTATGAAAGTAACCTCATAAAGCCGTATTATATATATATCTCATTGAAATTAGCCTCATCGGCCTAGTGCAGATTGACCAAATGCGGTCACCCCCCCTCCCCCTCAAAAAATAAAAAATCACTCTCTCACATACTCTGTCATTCAGCTGTACATCCACAGAGGGTATGTGATGGCGCCTCTCTGTGGTCAACTGCAGCACTGCAATGGATTCATACTAAAAAGAGAAAACTACTTCCTAGATGGTACGACCTGAATAAGTGCCTTCTCTGTGTGGGGGGGGGGGGCTGTTGCCAAGAGAGAAATACAAGTCAGTGTGGTCAGTTTGATATGAGAACCTGCCATCCAAGTGTACTTGTCCCTCGGTCTCTTAGCTGTTGGTGACGGTGGTCCCGCTGCCGAGCTTGATGATCATTTGCTGGCAGTCGTGGAGGGTCCTCTTGTCTCCAAGTTTCTCCAGAGTGCGGGCGGCGTCGGCCAGCATGCCCACCCGCTGGCCGGGGGCCGAGAGGAAGGACGGGGGAAGGTAGCGGCACGCCAGCATCACCGCCTCCGCCTGCTCACGCTGGCCCGGGCGCATTTCGCTTTCCTCTGCGGTCAGAGAAGGACGTTATTTGTAAAAATTAACAATTTGGCTAATAATATTCATCAACAATATCGAAAAATTTACTGAAAAAAATTAGCTGCAGAGCTAAAAAAGTATTGCGTAATAAGCAATAACTCAACACCACACACCTGTCTTTGCTCCGGGTGTCGCCCTGCGTCGCAATGAGCGGTCCAGGAGCTGATGTGTGCGCGTGGGACTGGCCCCCGCCATCAGCCTGGCTGTGGCTTCGTGGAGGAACAACTGCAAGAGAGAGGGATGAGAAAAGAGGAGGGATGAAAGTGATGACTCATATGAAAACATTCGGCTTTGCAGCCGAGCAGCAGGGCTAAACACTCTGCTAAGCTGCGTGTATGTGTGTGTATATGTGTGTGTGTGTGTGGGTGTGTAACCTGGCTGCTAAACTTACAAAGAAAAACTTGAGGCTACGGAGGACAAAGTCGACACACCATGAAGGTTAACATGTCAGCCATTGCCCCGAACTGCTACTTTTGATTTGAGAAGCAGAAAAACGCTACTATAAATAGCGCAGCAGTCACAGCTTCAGATACCCACCTCCTCCACATGCACTGAAAATATGGAATCATGCATGTTCCTTCCTTCTTCATGAAGTAGTGTTTCCTTAATGCAGCTCACTAACAAAACAAAAAATGCAAAAAGAATAAAGAGCTTCTACATACTCTTCGCATGGCCGGCCTAAAGCTCTGAGCCAGCTTGCGTAGTGAGCTGAGATCTTGCTGAAAGCCCTGAAGCTCCGGCGCCGAGGCCTGTTGGACTCCCACGGGACCTGTGCCAGGGCCCGCTGATCCAAATCCAGCGGCATTGAGCCCCTGCTGCTGAAGACGCCACACGTTGGTCCTCATCACCAACAGCAGGTCACACAGCAGCAATTGGACAACCTTGGAGATAAATGTGTAGTGGTTAAACATTGAAACAAACAAAAAAAAAAAAACCCAAAACGTATAGATGTGCAGGGCTCGACAATAACGATGTACCGATGGCCCGGGGCAAGTAAAACCAATCAGTGATATTCCCGTCGGGCAAGTGCACTTTGGCATTCCGTACTGCCAAGACTTTTTTTTTAAAGCGGTTCTTGTTGGGTGTTGGTAAAACACGGACTGCGTAATTCCCGTGGTAATTTGCAAACCAATGCTTGCAAATCTTGAAATGGACCAATCAGAATCGTTTATTTAGACCACGGTCCGCGTTTTACCCACACCCGTTCTTGTTCGCTATCAACCAATCAGCTATCGTTTGACTACAAAAACATCTATCATGGCGTCCCTGCCAACATCGTCTAATTCTGAAGGAAAACAGCAAAAAGTGATGAACCAGTGCCTCCTAAACAAGTATTTTATTAGCGGCAGCCAATCAAATGATGGCACAGGTGAGTGAATCACATTGCTGTGACAATTTGAAGTGGTCACAATGAAACACCACCGATTAGATCCAATACCAAGTGCTGATTTTGCACAAGCTACAAAATCTAGCGCTTCCATTTCTCTGTATTTTTCTCACCTTTGCTTCACAAATGAGCATTTTTTTCTGGATTAAAAACACTTTACTAGTACACAAATGTGTCTATTCAATAATGTTTCATTGTGGTGCACAACTTATAAATATCACTGCTTACTACGACTACCATGTGTAAGGTAGTATGGCATGCTATGTTAACATACATCTCCGCAATTTTTCAGACATTCCTCCAAATACAATGTGTCAGTACTATTATCTGATGAATTATCAGCATATATTGATATATGATATCATTATGGCAGTCTTTTCATTTTACATGGGGCAAGTTCGGGCAAGTAATTCTCACCTTAAGGATTCCCCATGGGCAAGTCATTTTTGTTTTTAATGTAGAGCCCTGATGTGGTTCCAAGCATAACTTAAAAGTGTGTGGCTGTTGGAGGCTCAGCTCTGTGTTGCACTGCAGGAACATTGCACTCGCCTGACACACATGCAATGCAACTACAATGCACCACAGCTCAGGCCGTGAAAACACACACAAGACTTGCCTGTGTGACTTTGTATTACAGAGCGTGTGTATTAGTGTGAGTGATGCTGCATTTGTGCAGGCAATTTCCTGTGTTTGCCACCTCATGTACGCACATCTGTCACTGTGTATTTTGCATGCATGCTTGAGCATGTTTTATCTATTTTATTTAAGGCCAGAGTGCCCACAAAGGGGTGATAAGCAGCAACGGCGTTTATGGGAAACAAATGTGCACGCTTGTGTGTGTGTACCTTGTCTAAACTGGAGCTGTGGGAGTGCGGGCCCAGATTGAGGCTATCTCGAAGGAGGGCACTGGCCCTGTCGCTGTGGCTCAGACTTAGCTGGCAGTTCTCCGGCTTGGACAGCAGAGCCCGCACGGCTCGGAACGTGTTGAGACAAGCCGTAGGCAGGAGGCTCCTGACAGAGGTAGAGGATGCAGGTCAGCGTGTATGTGTACGTGCAGTACGTCATCATGCCGAGGGAGACGCCAAGCTTAAGACTCACTCCACGTTCTGCAGCGTGCGCGGCAGGTGCTCCACTGTTGGGTACAGCCTCTCCGCAGCCGTGTCGTCGCCTTGGAGCCAGTTGATGATCACCACGGTGACAGAGGACCACCACTTGGAGTGGGGGTCACAGCCTAGAAGATAAAGGTCCAGGATAAAGATACTTGAATATCGAGAGTAAATACACTCCGTCCAAATTCTTGCTAGTTATTAATAACAGCGAGCTTACACAATAAAAAAAAATAAGAGACTAGAATTAATTCACAAAGTCAAACGCCAGTGCAACAAATGACTCATGTGATTGTTCCTTCTGCCTGTTATTAATGATAACCACCCAACCTTGCATAATAGAAATAAATATTCATTCATTAATTCATTCATTTTCTACCGCAACGAGGGTTGCGGGGGTGCTGGAGCCTATCCCAGCTGTCCTCAGGCAAGAGGCGGGGTACACCCTGGACTGGTCGCCAGCCAGCCAATCACAGGGCACATATAGACAAACAACCATTCACACTCACATTCATACCTATGGACAATTTGGAGTCACTAATTAGCCTAGCATGTTTTTGGAATGTGGGAGGAAACCGGAGTATGCCGAGAAAACCCACGCATGCACAGGGATCTTACATAACATTACCCTAATATTGGATGAAGTCAGCCATGGCATGGTCTGACATGATAGAGTGGAAAAAAGGTCTCCTCCCATTCTGTGTGGAAGTGGTAAGTTGTGGGCTTCTTAAGTTTAGAAGAAATATGAGAGCAACTGGTTAGCTGGCTAGTTAGCAGCTGTCTTGAGTCCCTGCAGCATAATAGTTATGCAATGTGTTGTCTACACGGCCATAATAATGTTAAAAAACTATTTAGAATGTCGTTTTCTATGCTCTTTAGTACAAAAATATTCAATTTATTAACATCGAATCCTTTCTCCCGCTTATCCTCACGAGGATCGCTGGAGCCTATCTCAGCTGTCGATACAACCTGGACTGGTGGCCAGCCAATCACAGAGCACATACAGACAAACAACCATTCACACTCACATTCATACCTATGGACAATTTGGAGTTGCTAATTAGCCTAGCATGTTTTTGGAATGTGGGAGGAAACCAGAGTATGCCGAGAAAACCCATGCATGCAAGGGGAAAACATGCAAACTCCACACAGAGATGGCCGAGGGTGGAATCAAACTCCTAGCTGTGAGGCCTGCGTGCTAACCACTCATCCGCCGTGCAGCAGAAATAAATATAAAAACCCCAAATAATCCACACAGCCAAAGCCTTCTGTGTGCTTTCTTGTGTATAGGAAGGTATACGTGCAAAAGATACATATGTGCTAATTAACGCCATGATTCCTCCCACCGGTTATTTATTAATACTACCACCTTGCGCCATCTGTGTTTGACCTCTGAATCAATCTGTCAGAGCCCTGTGGTAAACTTACAACATGATGAGGACATGATGATACCATTTTGACGAGTATGTTATGAGAGAAAGGTACTTCCTTTCTAATTTACACAGTGCTAACACACACAGAATTCTAACACTGACCCGGTGCCAAGAAAAGCCCGCTATTAAAAATCCCAGCCATGCCTTCGCCATCCCACCCTCCCTCCTCTCTCAAGGTGATCACTGATTTGACAGCACTGAAGATAGATGAAGCAATCCAGTGGATGCCTCCCGTTTGGCGAGCCCCCGCCTTTTTTTTGCTCAGATGAGCGATCAGTAAGTACAAAGCGAATCGGTGGGAGGGTGGAAGTCAGCCCAAAGAAAATCGGGCCACTCAATCTCCGTAATGTGAAAATCAACTTTAGCTTGCTGCTTCTATTAGGAATATGAAGGAAACCGGAAGAGTTGGAGTGAAGATTGAGAGCTGGAAAAGCCACAACAATGTTTTCAGCAATGATAGAATAAAAGCGACTTATAATGATAACAAAAGCATTAAATAAATGTATCATTATTACGTAGACTACACATGTGGGTGCATCAGATACATACCCGTCACAGTCGCCATGTTGGAGCCAATAGCAAAGGATTGGGATGTGGCACCAGCTGCATCAGATGCCCTAATCAGCAGCTGCAGATACTCCAGGGCATCAGCATACTCCCTGAGGGCAAAATACATATTTCATTTTTCAAATATGTATACGCAGCTTATTGAATTTGAAGGTGTTGTTCGATCATTTTTGAAGGCTTGCTGGCAAACAGATAGGATCTAATATACATCCACCCAACCATCCAATCCATTTTCTATGCCGCTTATCCATTAAGGCTGCATGTGGTTAGCACGCAGGCCTCACAGCTAGGAGACCCCAAGTTCAATTCCACCCTTGGCCATCTCTGTGTGGAGTTTGCATGTTCTCCCCGTGCATGTGTGGGTTTTCTCCGGGTACTCCGGTTTCCTCCCACATTCCAAAAACATGCTAGGTTAATTGGCGACTCCAACTTGTCCATAGGTATGAATGTGAGTGTGAATGGTTGTTTGTCTGTATGTGCCCTGTGATTGGCTGGTGACCAGTCCAGGTTGTATCCCGCCTCTGGACCAAAGACAGCTGGGATAGGCTCCAGCACCCCCACGATCCTCGTGAGGGTAAGCAGTAGAAATTGAACGAATGAATGGTTCCAGACTCGGCTACAATACAGGATTCGATGTTAAAAAATTGAATATTTTTGTACTAAAGAGCATAGAAAACGACATTCTAAATACGTTTTTTAACATTATTATGGCTGTGTAGACAACACATTGCACAACTATTATGCTGCAGGGACTCAAGACAGCTGCTAACTAGCAAGCTAACCAGTTGCTCTCATATTTCTTCTAAACTTAAGAAGCCCACAACTTACCACTTCCACACAGAATGGGAGGATACCTTTTTTTCCACTCTATCATGTCAGACCATGCTATGGCTGACTTCATCCAATATTAGGGTAATGTTAAGATCCCCGTGCATGCGTGGGTTTTCTCCGGGTACTCCGATTTCCTCCCACATTCCAAAAACATGCTAGGTTAATTGGCGACTCCAAATTGTCCATAGGTATGAATGTGAGTGTGAATGGTTGTTTGTCTATATGTGCCCTGTGATTGGCTGGCAACCAGTACAGGGTGTACCCCGCCTCTTGCCTGAGGACAGCTGGGATAGGCTCCAGCACCCCCAAGACCCTTGTGAGGATAAGCGGTAGAAAATTAATGAATGAATGATTGGGCCCATTTGGAAAAACAGTGACAGATGGATTAAGATGATATATCTCTGGTAGCATCTAGGCTAGGTGTGTCCAAAGCACGGCCAGGGGGCCTGGTGACTCCAAATTGTCCATAGGTGTGAACGTAAGTGTGAATAGTTGTCTATATGTGCCCTGTGATTTTTCCATGGTGTACCCTGCCACTCGGCCAAAGTCAGCTGTGATAGGCTCCAGCCTATACGCAACCCTAGTGAGGATTAGTGGCATATATATACATATTTCAGCCTTTATACAAAATAAAATGTATGAAAACATCAAAGTGGCCCCCTTGAATTCTTTGATTTTTCAGTATGCAGCCCTCTGTGCAACAGTCCATATAGTCCATTTTGCGAATTCACATTTATAGTGATAATGGCTAACAAAAAGAGATGTGTGTGGATGTTTTATTCACCCCTCGCCATGGCTTGGGCTTTTCTCCCCTTTGGGCTGGGCCACACAATAAAGAGCCTTCTCCAGCAGGTGTTCTCTGAATGCTTGCGTCACCTGAGCCAGAGGGTCCACTATAGGGATACATTAAACAACCATTAACAACAGGAGTCCATTTATCAACACACACACATTACATGGATCCTCTTGTCACCTGTATTGCCTGCCTGGCTGTAGATGCTCTCTTTCGGGATGCTGCGAATGGCCCAATCTCCATCCACGAAGAAGCGGTGGCCGAGAGGGTCACACAACCACTGCATAGCTGGCGGTACGCTGCCACTGGTTGACAGGCACTCCTGGCGTGCACTACTCAGGAAAACCCGCTATATAAAACAAAAGAAAAAAAAAACACCAAAAATGTCATCTTATGGAGCTCATTAAAAATACAGAAACAAAACTACAGAAGGAGGTTTCCTACAGCCGCAGCAGCTTTTGACCCACTGCTAATTAGAGACTGTGATGGTTGTCTTTGTAGACCAGGCACAACAGAGCCGTTAATTGGAACACTTATGGCATGTAGTCACGAAGGAAATGTCCAATTACTTCCTTTTTTCACCACTTTTGACTGGTACTGCAAGTGTAAATATACAAATATTGTTTGTTTAAATTATAAATGAGCACAGTTATTTAATAGGGATGAGACAAAAAAAAAACTCTCAAATCAAAACCAGTTTTTGTTTTCAGTTCGATTCGCGTGTGGACAAAAGGGCAAAACTAGCAGAGAAAAATCTGCCCTTTAAAAGAAAAAATACCCGCTTTCGTGCAGACGTGCCTTTAAAAACTGCAGCTACACAAAATGTGACAAGCATCCACGCAAAATCTTGCTGACATTCGCGTAAGATCAACGAATGAATGCTGACTGAAAGGGCACGTACAGAGGTGAAGTGTAGGATCCTTGGCAGGCTGGCTTTGACTCTGAGCGCTGCCGAGACGTAGACCTCAGCCAGCGAGGCGACAGGCAGACAGGATCCAGCGCACTCTGCCAGGTTCACTGCGCTAAGAGCCATGTGCACGGCTGACAGATGGCTACCGTTCAGCTTACCTGCATGTGACGGTATAAGACAGGAGAATCAATATTGCAATACACCCTTAAATCTACTTAGATGGTGTCACATCAATAGAGCGCCCTGCATGGTGAAACAGACCTGTCATGTGTAGCTGGTGCAGACGGTGGTAGACGAGAGCGGCGTCCCGGCTGCTTTTACAAGCATCCTCCTGCAGGGGGCGATCAGATCGCAGCCCTCCAGCCCTGGCTGCCAGCCAGCGGCCCACCCAGAGGCGCTGGAGGCAGAAGCGGAGGAGGGACCACAGCACGGCACAGGCCAAATCCATTTGGGAGGTTGGTAAGGGACGACCGAGAGCTTTGAGGCAAGTCCAGAGGTTCTGACTGGCCTGGGCAAAATCTCCCTGTGAAGCAAATGAAAAAAAAAAACGGATTAAAGGCCACCAAGAGCATGTCTGGAGGGGAGATTTTTCTGAAACCCTTACACAGAGTGAACCCTCTTCCTGCCTGCTTGGAGGCAAGAGACGAGGAAAACAGACACACATGCACATGGCCATGTATTGAAGCCGGCAAAATTATCAGTCATTATTGTGTAATTCATTTATTAATTATCCTCCCAGGCCTAGAGCCCACAAGTTTTTTTGTCGTGAACGTGAAATCTTGTAACATACTCTTGCCAGGTCCAGGTCTGCCTGCTTGCGGTGCCTCCAGAATAAGACTGATGATCCAGAATGAGGTCTGGTTACAGGCTCTCCGTACACCAAGAGTCGGATCAGAACTCCCGACACCAAGATGCCATTCAGAAGCCACACCAGTATCGTCGGTAGCATCCAATCCATCCAGCCCCACGAGTCAGCTACAAAGAAAGGACATTTTTGTGAACGAAGGTATATTTGATGAAACAGTATGACACGGATGGTATTTTCTAAGATGGCGGCCTCTGCAGTAATTGACAGGTACAAAACAGCATAATATTACTCTATAATACTATAATCTTTCCCATGCAGTGTCACTGTTTATTACTCTCAGGTCATGACATAACAAAACGTGTGATGCAGTTCTCCTGCACATTTGTACCTGCTACGTCCAAGCCCAGGACATTCCTGCCCGCATGGTGGGGTGCGCTAGCAGCACTACTAGCCGAACTGCTGCCGGACGAGCAGAGCAGGGTAGCCAAGGGGTTGAGGGAAAGGAAGAGGAAAGTGAAGGCACACAGCGCCATGCGGGAGCGGTCCAACATGCCGCCGGCGCCGCTGCCTGACGATGACGACTGGTCCAACGTGCCCAAGTTTGGCTGGTGGAACACAAGGTCAGGTGGAAAGTGATTAAAATTTTACACAGTAAAAGTACTCTCGTGTATACCCTGCCAGTGTGATTTATCGATAAATCCTGAGGGGGAGATTTAGATTAAAATCTTCAATTCTGTATAATAAGAGAAGCACTTGTGCAAGACCGCAGGTTAGCACACGCTCTTAAATAATAAAAGCTACGAGTATATAATATATAACGCTATATATAGAAAGCTAAACGCATCACAAAGGAACTTAATACTAAAAGCTATACCTAATAAATACACAAACATGTACCAACAAAAACATTTTAACGTTTTTCCATAACACATTTCATCTGAGCAAATATTTAATTGGACAGGAAGCGGCATAGAAAATGAATGGATGAATGGTACAGCTATGCTGCCTCTGTCCACCAAAGCATCTGAAACCATTGCAATGAATGAATGCGTTGCTCAGATGCAATGCAATATAAGGGAAAACTTAACACCCCCACCCCCCCCCCCCCCCCGCCCTCCCTCCATTCTAAAATCGTACTTGTTCATGTTTGTATATTTTTCAGGTATATCTTTCAGTGTTAAGTCGCTGTGTGATGAGTTTAGTGTTCTTTGTAAGATGACGCTGTTATATTGTGATACTGCAACATATAATGACCTCCTGCAATTTCCAATGGGTTGACAAGCTGATTGATGGTGATTGGCTCCTGCCAAAGAAAGAGCTACCGTTTCCTCACAGACTGGTGAGGGGCACAGTATTTTTGTAGTAGTTCTGAAGTAAAGAAGATGTCATAAGATTAGAGTTTAGAAATAGATTAGGTGCAGGGTTCAAAAAAGTAGTCGTACAGTAGTGTGTGCAGACGACATGTATATATTTTTGCACACGACATACACTGGAGCAGGGCAAAATTTGTTATAGTTTCTGTGGGTTTTTTGCTGTGCATGGCTGCTGCTCCATTATTGCCTAGGCTGCTTATGAATTCATGCAAATGTCTCGAGTGAGAGAGAAAAGCTGGCAGAGATCATTTTGGGTTGAGCATTTAAGAACAAAAAAATTCCATGTTAAAAACAAATTGTAGTGGAAAACACTGCAACATATTTAGTTGTGTGTCTGTCAGATATATAATAATAATAATCATCATATAATAATAATAATACATTTGCCGAAATGTGAGATCCCTTACCTTAGTATCTTCCCCCATTGGACTGTCGGGTTCGGAGTCACTTCCACAATGTGAGAAGGAAGTGGGAGAGCCCACGTCAGATGCCGGTGGGGTAGGCAGCTCCGCCTTCACATCAGCTGGTCCATCCACCTCCATGGCGACGAGGTCCTTGAGAGACTCTGCAGAAAAGATGAGGGAGAATGCAAAGTTCAAGAGTCAATCAGCACGTTATCAAATGCTCAAATGGTCCCTTGATGGAGATGTTATTAGAAGAGCTTTCACTTGACACTCATCATGAAAAGGTCATCTTCTGTAAATTGCAGTGAAGCTCAAAATGAAGGAAATGGGGCGGAGAGGAGCACGTACTGTTGTTCTGGACAGCCATTTTAAGCGCCATGTTCTCTCGTTTGAGCTTCTGGTTGGTTTGTTGCATGTAACGGATGTAGTCGATGGCTTTCCTCAGCACTGCAGACTTATTGAGCTGGGGCACAGACGAAAAAAAGCAGCCATTAATCTTCTGTATTAGGTTGTTTACAGGCATTATTGTTGAATAATACTATAGAAAGACAGCGCCTGATGGTGGTGACTGATGTCAGGTTTAAACGCTGAATAGAGCACTGCGAAACACGCTACAATGTCACATCGCGGTTCGAACATTTTTCCTCACTATACTGCAGTTTTTCAAAAATGTATGAATTTGTAAATGATCGTTGTTTTATGGTTTACTATGGCCAATTATGATCGACGTTACATTGATGAGACATTACATTACCTTCACACCCAGCTATGGCGTGAAAACAGGTTCTCCTCCCATTCGGTGTGGAAGTGGTACATTTTTTTACTTCTTATTTTGTCCTTCTTTCCCACTCCATTTGAAACACTTTAAGTTTAGAAGAAATAAATTAGAGACCAGCTAGTTGAATTAAAAGCAGCAGCCGTCTCTTGTGTCCCTAGTTTGCAAAAATTCACTTCTAGTGGTCAGGTCTGGAACCAATTGAGGGAGCTGCCGGAAATTGTGAGGTACAGTTCATTGAGGAAAGCTTAAAATTCTGGAGCAGATTATGATCTCATCACTTGGAAACTGGGCTACATGGCAGTTTTTCAACATGATAACAAACCCAAATGCACACCAGGGGTCAAATATATGTTTTGCCTACCACATATGTTAAGCTACAAGATAACCCACCTTGGCCTCAGTGCCCGCCACCAAGTCTTTGAGCTCATTGATTTTATCGTTGATTGACGAGCGGTAGCGCTTCTCGATGGCATTGTGAGCCGTGCGCTTCTCTCCCTTCGCTGGGAGGACGTTGTTCTTGCCGTTGTTGATGATGCGGTTAATGGGCAGCTTCTCGGGATCCACCACGACCGGCACGGTTGTTAAAAAGGTGCCCCCGCCGACAAAAGCCTGAAAAAAATATATATATCAAAGATGTTCAAAGATGCACAAAAGGGTTAATTAACGCGACCATGAGATGCTTTACCTGCAGTGATGTGCTCTGAACTGGCGTAGTAGTGGCCAGGGAGGTGGAGGTCAACAGCAGAGATTCAGCTTTGATAAACTGTGGTTGCAGTAACACCTGAGAAAAATTGCTGTTATTCCTCAGGTATATATCTATTTAAGTGTATTTCCATCCTCTTATGCACTTACAGGTACTTGCTGTACATGAGGCGTGAGGGTCTGAGCCGGTGGGCTTCCCGACGTTGCCAACAAAGGAGAGGCGGCAGTCAGCCCTTGCAGCTGAGTCTGAATGGCCACCGGCTGAACATGAGGAGGTGAAGAGGACAAGGCGGCAACAGGTTGGCTCACTTTGCCCGGGCTGGTCGCTGGTGAGGAAGTGAGGAAGGTATCAGATGTTAAGAAGTTAATGGTTAAAGGTTTGTAGACCACTAGGTGAACCGCTATCTAATTATGAGGAAGCAAATTCAGTCACCTTTGTCTTATCAGTGTTACTAGGGCAGGGCAACAGTAGGTCAGGGCAGTACTTTCAACTTTTTATTTCTGTCCATCAGTTGAAATCAGTGCTTTTTTTTGTTTGTTTCTTTCAGCTTTTTACTGATTGCACTACTGCTTAATAAAATGTCCACCCAAGTTGCTATCAGAACAGATTCAGTTACATCTCCATGCAAGAGAAATTGAGCCAAGTCTGATGAATGTATGTCTGATTTACATTTAAAATGTTTTAATCCATTTGATGTTGTTGGGAATGTACAAAAAAATGAAACAAAATATATGTACTGTATATGTATTTTATAGTTTTACTACACGCGAGTAGGGAATGGGCTGCAAATGACAACTGTACAGTTACTGGATTAAAACAAAAATAATCACATAGTACATGATTGTACATACCAATGTAGTTGTTGTGTACTCTGTTCAGAGTCTGGGTCTGAAGTTGCGTCTGTGGTGGGTTTGGAGGCTGAGCCTGAGCCTGAGGTTGCGGCTGAGGTACCGGGGAGGTGAAAGGTTTGGCGCTTGTAGCGCTAAACGCAGGGTTTGGTAGAGGTGTTCCATGAGATGAAGCTCCTTGGAGAGCTGCAGACTGAGCCAGAATGGGTTGAGAAGGTTCCACTTTAGGCTGTCTGAGACTCTGAGCTTGCGGGGGGGATGCCACCTGCTGTTGCTGTTGTTGCCGTGGGATGGAGCTGGACACCTGAGCCAGGGGGGACTGTTGAAAAGTAATGTGCTGGAAGGCTTTATCCGGGGAGGATGAGCTGCGGGTGATAGGAGGACCAAGGAGTGCATCCAGATGGGGGCTGCTGCTTAAGATGGACGACGAAGAGGATGGACGTGTGGTTGTGGTGGGAAGGGTGGTGGACGACGTGACAGACTGTGGAATAGAGGAAAGGTCCAGACTGGTGGCAGGTGCGGTGTATGGAGGGTTATCAAAGAGTTCAAATTCCACTTCCTGGTTGTTAAGAAGCTGGAGCATATCTGGAAAAAAAAAACAATGAGGAACCAATTACCTAATGGAAGCAATTAAGATAGCAAGACTAAAACAAGATTTGCATACTGAAATTTAATTATGGAACAGCAAAAAATAGCCCTAATTAAAATCAGAATTGGCTTTATTGGCCTAGTATACTCCCACAAACAAGGAAATTGACTGGTTAAAATAGCTCTCACTGTACATATACACAAACAAGAAGTAAATAAAGAATGAAAAAGTAAGATTAAGATAGTAGGATAATAATATACAAAACGGATAATAATATAATGACTAATAACAAAATGATAATTCAAGTAAATAAGTATGTGATTAATAGAGCGTGACATTACCAGAATTTGTAAAAAGAAAAGCAAAACAAAACAGAATAACGGTATTTACATTTTTATAACAAATGTATTTTATTTTTTTTTTACAAATACAGATATTAGTATTATTATTTGTGTGAATAATTGTGCATCGTTGCGGTTTGTAAAGCAATGTTTTGGATGAGGTGATCGCTCCTGACCAATCAGAGCGCGTCTGGCAGAAAACTGGAAAGGGAGGGCAACCTCACCGGAAGGGGTTACTTTCGGTCAAATGTGTGACCAGCAAAAACACCAGTCATGTCTACAAGCTACTGCAACTTTTATTACTTTAAACTTGTATGCAACCGTAACAAGAGGCATCGATCAATAACAAAGACTTTGAATGTTTAAATAATAATTTAGGGTGTACACGATTTTTTAAATAGCGGTAATCGAACGTTTTTAAAACAACACATCCATACATGTTGACGCAGTTAGCTATACATTAACATTAGACATATGACAAATGAGTAGCTTTTGTGGGCATATACTGGAAGTTCAAGCTATCCCGGTTAAATGAGGCATCGTGAACCCAGAGAGGAGGAATGAACGACAGTAACCTCCGTCGGGGTGGCTAGCTCGCTAGCTGTGGGCGGGTCGATCACGTTAGCCTCGCTTGTTGAACAGTATTATGGTTTATCCGTTCTTTAAATCCACTCCGGTTGCTTATATCGTACAATTTACACGTTCCATGTAAGCATGTACACATTTTTAACTATTACAAGCACTATAAAACGCCTTAAAATTATATTTGTAATTGGAAAACAACGTACCTAGCTAAACGAGACAACGGTGCACCGGTGACAAATTAAGATAAAGTAAACGCTGCATGTTACAAAGGATTACAATTTCACTCTGTGATATGCAAAATGTATTTAAAAAACTATTATACTGAATTAGCAGTGATCGCCGGTATGACAGCAGTGTGCATGCTTAGTAAGCCTGCCCAAATTTAGCTTGTTAAATATTTTCTTACCATCAATGTCGTTTAGAAGGGCCGTGTCAATATCATTAGGATCATTGAGCGACAGCGTTGGATCCAGATTATCCAAAGAAGAATCGTCAAATGACAGGTTGTTCATCGCTTAGCTGTTGTGTCTGGTTGTCCTATGCAGAAAGCTATTTTTTTAAAAAAATCTTCCAATCTTCAGATTCTCAGGTGACTACATTTGACAAAGCATTCCCAAAACAGGCTTCTGAGAACTTTTAGTGTCGATCTGTCAGCTAACTCCCGTCTGCTACCCCCATGACTGTTCAGGAAAACTTGTCAAGCTAAACACTGAAGAGCCCATTCAGTACTAACATGCTTACGATGCTTGCCAAGCGCACCCGCCCGCTTGATAATGACGGACAGGTCTCCCAGCCAATCACAGAGCTCGCAAAGAAATGACTTTTGCGTTCAGCCACTCTCGCCTTGTTATGATTGTCGCGTGAGAGAATATTACATTTAATACTATACAGGAATGTGATATAGTGTCACAAATAGTTTAAATGTGGGTTACATAATCTGTATTGATAACCCAAATGTTTCGGCTGAACGATTTCGTGCCAAATTGTTAAAACTACAGTTTACAGAGGGACGCGCGGTTATGTCGTGGGCTTGTCCCCTAAGAGCCAATAGGAAGCGAGTGTGGAAATGGAAATAAAAGTCAAGCTTGTTCGAATCGCAGAGGCGGCTCCTCCTGTAGAACCAGTAAAACCGACCAATAGGAAGCGAGAAAGCGGAGTGGGGTGATATAACGTCACAAATGTGAGTCTGGGATTACATCATGTGTTTCTCTGCAATGAAATACCCTACATTGTCACACATTAAGAAAGTGAAATTAAAATTTAATTGCGTTTATTTAAAAAAAATACTACTGTTAAGTGTAACATTAAGCATATGATGCATTTTTCCGGATGCATCACAGTGGTTGGATAATGTAAACAACAGAAGATAAGGCCGTTGAGTAAATATAACCTATATTGTGGCGCATATACACAAAAGCGCAGCTCTATTGAGGCATGATGGGGAAATAGGTCACTGACCTAGAGTAACACCGACGAGTGTTTTCAAAGCTTTGTAGTAAATCTCCCATTGTCATGAAGAAATATGAGCATCAGGGTTTTTTGGAATTTTGCCAAAAATCAATTGGGGGTAAAAATAACCTGCAGACAAAAACTATGCAATATATATGCTGTTGTATAATAGGATAGTTTGTAAAATAAGCACAAAAAACCTTTTGAGGTAGAGGTCTCACATAGCTAGTGTTTTATTTGGGCAGTTACATATTGTACGCGCAAAAAAGTCACAGAGACCTGACAATCAGCAATGGCAGCCAACAGACATGGGACGTCCACAAACTGTAAAACCAACATTGACAGTTTGTTATGTTCTGCTTTGTCTGTTGTCAAACATGTTCAGTGACAGAACCTGATGAGTTATTTTTTTTTTGCTGCTGCAATCAACACGTAACTGTTAAAAGGTCCAGAAACACATAAAGACAACATGAAGTGCCGTGTGGTTTTTGTTTCACCTGTATAGCAATGTTTGTTAATATTATTAAAGTTCTTCTCCAGTTCAACGTGTACAAAACAAAGTAAAAGCTCGATGAAAATTCATCAGTTAAATATATCTACTGATACTGATTAGGTAGGCAGATTATTTTTCCGCGTTTTGGTCTCAAGCTGCAAAAATTATATTTGAAGTGCGGCGCAAAATAAGACCAAACCAGAAGGAGTCAAAAGGGCTGGTAATAAGACGGGATTGATTTTTGGGACCCTCAGAATACCCAAGACATTCTTTATCGTCTGATCCGTTTTGTTTGGCATCACTCATCATCACAAACACCAAATAATGACAGGTAACAAATATTTTGCTCTCAAAAACAAGGGAACACATAATACGCATATCTCCCTTCTTTCATGATATTACAATAAACTCCAAGTACAGAATGTCACATTTCTGTAGTTTGAGGTATATAGATGACATAATATAGTGAGGAGCCAATATTGTATATGTATTGTATCTATGATCTATCATTATTTGTTTGAAATACATCTGACATTTCTTGTCATTTCTACTCTATTCTAGTCTAGACTTTTTTTTTAAAGTTATGTGCAAAATTATAAGATATTCTAAAGAATATTTCCCTTCCCCTAGAAAAATAGTAAGCATCTTGTAAACACAAACCACACTTTTTTTTTGCTTCAAAGTGCACAGAAATTGACGCACTGCAAGTTATTAAGCAATATTTTTAAAGGATAGCCCTAATTATTGTTGGAAATGACAAAATGTTTGTTTGGAACAGTTCTATATGTTAAATGCAGTTCTTCTAAACGAGTATTATATTCCCTTTGGTTATAGGTTCGGCTGGCAAACACAGACGCTGCTTATATTTTCATTATTTCTCTCTCTCTCGTCAAACTCCTAGTTCAGTATTAAAAGCATTACAATACATTGAATAAAATAATACTGGAAATACTTATGGGGGAAATAACGGAAATGCATGACCATAAGCACAGCACTTGTGCATAGTACAGATTATTTAACCATGAAAACAATTAATGCATACATTAGTAATTAGCTCATGATATTGTCCGTGATGCTGCACTCGCAAGTTAGGCCATCAATCTTTTGGTGGAGCATAACAAATGAGATGTAAGGCGTCACTACATCCCACATTAACAGACCAATACATCCACGAATGGTATTACCTTATAACCTGCGGACCTCTGTTTAGTTGATGAAATAAGACAGGAGAGCCATTTTTAGGAAGAATCATTCAGGATGAGGATCTTCAAACGACCCTGAGACGAGTCTACAAGGCAAAGAGGGCATCTTCTGTTCGTTCGGCCTTCTTCTGAGATCCAACAGGGGCAGGGGCGGGGTGAGCTGGGCTAGCCCCAGGAGGTGATGTGTCTACCACCTTCGCTCGCTCCTCCAGGAACTTGTCAAACTCTGAAAGAAACACGTAGACATGCCACAGTGAGGAATCTTGCATGAATTATTAGACGGGAGCAAATGAATAAAATGATAAATGACTTTGTGGTACCTTCACTGGTTACGCCTTCGTCTGCCGTATCACCTTTCTAGGAACCAAAAAAGGGATTATTGAGGGCTTTGTGAAATGAACCATACAGTATTTTCTCAAATGAACGCCTCCTTTATTGTACATTTTCGCTACGTAAACATGTTCAAGAATATAAGGCATTCAGATGACTCATTCAAACATGTTGCATTGATATGTAGCATTCTAAACTGGTCACTAGGTGTCAGTAATGCAACGGTAATAGTTAGTGAGACACTCGGAACAACAGGCTTTTATTGCACGTATGAATGATCTCACAACATACAATAATCCCTGACAATGGCTACTGATGTGGCTGGAACCCACGTCAAACTAAAATCTAATCTAAATCCCCAACATCACTTCCTGTCCGCAGGCATCGGAACACAACAACACGCACAGCGCAAGTCTTTCTCGCGTATTTTCTCTGATTATGTCTACAATATTGGGTGATACTGGGGTGTTATGTTATGTCTAGGCGGCTCTAAAATGTTAAAAAACATATTTAGAAAGCCACAAACAAGTTTTCTATGCGATTACTACAAAAATATTCAATTCATAAATAAGGATCATACTTAGGTCTGGATAAACAAGGGATTACTGTTTACCAAATATTAACAATTATGCATATAATATTTTCAAGTGCAATTATTTTTGTAAGAAAAAAACATATTACATAATAACTGTCTCGATCTTCCAGAATCTGCACCTATCTTCACAACACAGTAGAGCGGGGGAGAGCAAGTCGACAACTTATATTCAGGAACGCCCATATAAGGAAGTCGGACTCACTATGACACCATAGGGAACCGGTGTTAGAAAAAAACTGCGAAACTGAGTGTTCCGAGCTATCCCAAACTTCTTTCAGGGCTCACTTCCAAGTGTCTGAACGTCATTATCTGACATGTTGGCATCGTTTAACACGACAATACAACATTCTAACTACTTTTAATAGCTCAGAAAAGTGAAAAAAAAGCATGATAGACCCTCTTTAAATAAAAATGCCTGTCTCTCTCTGCAGTTGAATAAACCCTGAGCTACTATTTGAGGAAGGTAATACAGTATGCATGATGTAGCATCATCCTAGCACCAGAAAAATAGTAACAAACCCATTAAAGGTTGTTGAAGAACCGAATCCACATGGACTTTCTCTTAAGCCCACTGACACAAATCCACCATGCATAAAGCTCATTAGAGAATAAACAGTAAGTAGACACTTCATTAGGTACACCTACAATGTCATCTAATGAGATCCAAGGTACGAATATTTTGGTTACACTATTTAGCTACATATAAGAGGGACAAAACAACAGAATCCCAGTATGATACCATCTAATTTCAACGTCAAGAATAAAATGATTTATATTTTTTGATACAACCCCCCATGACATTGTACATGTGTACTTAATATAGCGTCCAGTAAGCCAAGCCTTAAGTTCATCTGTGATGTCGGTCATTGGTGGAAATACAGTGAGATGAGTGAGAATAAAAAAAAGTTGGTGTGAAGTTAGATGAAAATGTTTTGTGAGATGCATGAATGGATGGAGGAGAGAAAAAAAGAGAGGGGGCAGAAGAAAACAAAACACACACACAGAAAAAAAGATTTAAATCAAGGTAAATCAAGTCTCACCACGTCAGCACAGAGCCACTCCTCTATGTCATCCATGACAGAGGACTGCGATACAGGGATCTACGGAGCAAAGCCATGGACAAACCACGGAGCCCAGCCCACAAAACCACACACACAACACAATAGACAATCACATCATCACACAATAAAAAAATCAACACACACACATACAAATAAAAAGAAGAGGAATCATAGCTCAAATCAAAAACACCAAACACAACAAGCTACCCCAAAAAGAGGAGTTCCCATGTTGTTTGAGTTGTTATTAGCTCCGTGCTAACACCGCCTAGAACAGCTGCCCGCTAATGTTAATTATTCCACATCATTAGGGGATTAGCATCACTTCAACCTAATTAAGAGATGGATTGGATGAGACAAGCAGTGACAAGACACCTGAAGCACACAAATGCAGGATCGTGATGGTTAAGTGACACTGCGGATGTCGTGTGTGTGTGTGTGTGTGTGCGTTAGATACTAATGCTTTCCCCCTGAAAGAAAAATCAGTGGAATCAACCAAAATGAAGAAGAACATCAGAAGAGATGAAGAATATACAGTACAGGCCAAAAGTTTGGACACAAACAACACAACTCATGGTCCCATCCCCATTAATAAGGCAAGAAATTCCATCAAGTAACTTGTTTTTAAATTACATAATTCCACTTTCAATTCATTGTTTTGATGCCTTCAGTGAGAATCTACTAACAAAAATACATTGAATGAGAAGGTGTGTCCAAACTTTTTACTGTACATCGTAAGTTACAGTAAGTGGAACCATATTCCAGCGTCCATTGTTTTTCTACAGTTAATTGATGTTATGTAGAGGTGGTATCTGTAGTCTTGATTTAGTGCAGGGCTATTCAACTGGTGGCCCGAGGGCCATATCCAGCCATGAATGACATCAGAGTGGCCAGTGAGTTGAATCTGTGAGTTCAGTGAGTTGGATCTTTTAATAGTGTTTTTCTAGTAGGTGCTAGTTTTCTGTCTTATAGAGGATCTTTGCAAGAGGTGCTTAAAAACGTAAAATCTAGCATTTACGTAATAGGTGGTTTCAAAACATAAGATCAATTTTATACAGTTAGGCCATCTTATACAGAATCTTTATTCTTGGTTCTGTTTGCAGTAAGTACTTAAAATCAGCAGAGCGCTCCTGTCACAATACAAAGGATCTTTGAATGTTTTTTGCAGTCTGTGCTTAAAAAGATATGACCACTCGAGGGTATTTTGAGTAGTGTTTACCAGTAAGAGCGTAAAGTACAGGATCTTTGACCGTGAAAATGAGGCTCCAAGAATAATTTAGTTGAATAACCCTGTTTTTGTGTCTTTATTAATGGATGGATCAAGGTGGGACGGGTCCAGTAACGGCCAATTAATCCATTAGGGAAGAGGGGGATTTAAAGTGGAAGGTGTCAGTAACTGTACAACACCCATGTCCATACAGTACAACAGTGGTGGGCAATATAACCAATGCTTTGTAGTCATTCAATGAAATAAATACTTCATGATGACCAAAAAATCTACATCAACATTCTCTAACTAGTGAACAAAAAAAGGAAAAGTTGTGTATTATCATATTACCCATCACCAGAGGCCAACATCTGTTTACAGACAGGAATGTGGGAAAGGGAAGGCTAGTTTGGGGGCTAAAAATGAACAGCGGTGGATTATCAATGTGGCCAAATGAAGCAGGTGGTAATGGTGGACACGGTAGTGGTAGTGGTAGTGGTGGTGGCAAGTGGGGTGGGAGTAGGAGGAGGACACACTAAGGATGGAGTCCTCACCATTCCTTGGGTAATAAGCCAGCTGTCTATGGGCAGCTCCTGATCTGCTGGGTTATCATCCCCTTTTACCCTCAGCTGAATCAACAACAGAAATATACCTTAACTCAAAGAAAAGACGCAGGTATAGCACAGACGTGACTCTTTCAGGAGGAAATGGTTCATTTAGTCAAGATGGAAATGAGGGGAAAATAGAGGGGGTGAACAAAATCAACTTTATGATGTATATGTCACCCGACCTTGAAAATAAAGAAGACTGTGTATGTCTGCGTGTGTGTTTGGAGGCTCATATTCCAAAACATAACATGCACATGCAGCTACACCACATGGACATAACTATTGGGACACATGGTACTTAGGGAGTAAAAAAACAACATTGTCTAGTGCACTCACCCCTCCTGTGTTCTGCTGTCTGACATCCAGAGCCGAGGCCAGACCGCCCAGAGCCTGGGGGTCCTCATACTTGACACTGTGCACAATAACAAACACAGATAAAGCTACTTTGCAAAATGAAATATACTTACTTTTGTAAGTACAATATGTACAGGATATAGTAGTATGTATACTATAACTGTGTTGTGTTGTCCCAAATCAATTACTGTTGTTATGCATTTACCGTAAATGACCATAACAATATTTTTCTACTTCCTCTTTTGTTTTTCTTCTCACGCTCTTAATTGTAACCACTGAAGTTAGTCCCTCCCTCCCCGATACGGAGTCAAGAAGGCAATGATTGAGGGTGGTTAGAGTACTGACTTATGCACTCAATGTGTAAGTATGGAAGTGTGCAGATTAAGACACAGACGCTGTATTCCATGTAAATGTAGACATACTTCTTCCGCTGTTCAGCCAGAGAGCTGGTCCTTGTCTGGGCAAACATGTCAAAGTCATCTTGTTTGTGGCTTGGGAGACTGGCAGGGCCGACATCTGCAACAAGGTAGGAAGACAGCAGGGAAGTGGAATGAGGAAGGAAAAAGCAGGTGTGGAACAATTAAAGACGTATGCTCACAAACAGGAAATTAAACTAAATAACACTGCAGTATGTGCAGCAAGTATAATTATATAATTACTAGTTTCTTTTCAAGCCGATACCGGTAAATTCCTGCTTCTCAAGACTGATACCAATAACTTTTTATTCATTCATTCATTCATTCATTCATTTATTTTCTACCGCTTATCTTCATTAGGGTCGTGGGGGTGCTGGAGCCTATCCCAGCTGTCTTCGGGCGAGTGGCGGGGTAAACCCTGGACTGGTCGCCAGCCAATCACAGGGCACATATAGACAAACAACCATTCACACTCACATTCATACCTATGGACAATTTGGAGTCGCCAATTAACCTAGCATGTTTTTGTAATGTGGGAGGAAGCCTGCTGCTAACCACTTGGTCCACCGTGCAGCCGAATAACGTTTTATATCAATTATTTTTTACACTTTATAAACATGCTGTGGATGTGTTGTGTTTTCGTTTCATTGTACCAAGAGCAAGGATGTCATTCTGTTTGATGACCCTTTTAACCCAAAAAGTTTGCCCATCTCTGCTTATGAGACAAGGTGTTATTTACCGTATTTTCTGGACTATAAGTCGCTCCGGAGTATAAGTCGCACAAGGCCAAAAATGCATCATTAGGTAAAAAAAAACATACATAAGTCGCAATGGAGTATAAGTCGCATTTTTTGTGGGTAATTTATTTTGCAAACTACTTGACCAAAACAGACATTACGTCCTCTTGGAAGGCAAGTTCTAACAATAAAAGAATAGAGAACAGGCTGAAAAGGTGTACGATATGCTAACACAATGGTTATTCAGCTACACGAAAAATAAACATGAAGAGAAAAGGTGTCTGGTGTTTATGTAACATAGACAGTTTTTTCATTCATAAGTCGCTCTGGAGTATAGGTTGCAGGAACAGCCAACCTATGAAAAAAAGTGTGACTTATAGTCCGGAAAATATGGTATTATATTATGTGTGATATCTATGGTCATCACAAATCATGCTTGTTCTTACCAAGGCCAGCCAATGCAGAGGAGAGTGAGGCTGCAGCAGGGTGATGGGCTGGGGAGGCAGTGGTCCCTGCAGTGCCGTTCGGGGGCGAGCTGGATGTGATTTTGGGTGTGACCACAGCAGGGGAGCCCGGACCCAGGTCTATCAGGTTGTCATCTGTGGCCTCTGTCAACATCTGAACAAAATGAGGGTGATAAGTCAGTTTTTCAGAAAATTAGATAATAATTTACATTAAGGCAGTGTGATGTGACTGGAATGAATACATTGTTGTGGTCAGGAATGTATAGGACTGGATGCACAGATACAGGAAAAAGAAAGCAGGAGGATTGGGAGGAACCTAACAAGCTAGGGTGTTTATTAATTTATTGTTAATGTGTATTTCTCGACTTGCAAAATTATACTTGCCTCCATCAGCTAGCCACAATACAAACAGACAGAGCACACAGACACATCAACAGAATGCACTCCCACTCCTCTGGCACATGACAAATGTACCCTCCAAAACAGCAGATTGCAAACTTGGCCTTGTAGTATTATCTGAATCACACAATGGAGTTGCTGTGAGCGGTGTTCTTTAATGCTACATGGACTTCATTTGGCTGTATTTTCACATAGTAAATATGCAAATGTAGTGCTCTTAATATGCAAATAAACAACATGAGTGTTTGAGTACCTGATGACAACACTCACCCCTTTGCTCTGAGCACCTCTTCCCGTCCTGAACCTCTCATACCTATGAACACAACAAACAAGTTGCAGACAATTGACAGTGCTGACTATATGTCGGCTTTGACTTGACCATACCTCTCGTAGCGGAGGAATATGTTGTTGAGGTCGTCGTTGACGTGCAGCAGCTCCTCGGTCACTTCCTCGTTGGACACACGGGAGATCAGTTCGACGACTCGCTGCTGCATGGCTCTGCATGTCCGATGGAGCTCCTTAATGTGGGGAGACATTTATACACCCTTATTGATCATGCATGTGTGCAAGGCATATCCAATACAGTGTCCAGTGAGCAAATATGCACAAAATGTGTTAAAATTATAAACAAAGTCACCAAAGTTAATAAATATAATATATTTCAAAAGGTTTAAATGCCACCTGCAGCAATTTTACTTGACTACAACATACTGATTGTTGATTGGGGGAGTGAAATGTGTTAATGGTACACTACTCCCCCTAGTGGCTGTGATACATATGAAACCATGGACACATTTTATAGCAAAATGAACCAAGCTCTCTGTGCTTTATCATACCTGTAGCAGTTCTAGATCAGAGTGATCCTCCTGGCCTGGCACCATCTCTGTGAGCATCTCTGACAAAACTTTAATGTTTCCTCTCACTACGTCCAACTCGCTACGTAACCTGCCGACCTACAAGCAGGGAGGATGATTTTAAAACAAAAATGGAGGAGGAAAACTTTCACTGGTTTCACTGTTTGTCACCTGTTCAGGAGTTGCAGTGATGGGACCATGTGGCGAGACATGAACGGCAGGTGAGTTTGCGGCAGGTTTAGGAGATGCAGAAGCAGCAGTGCTGGTGGCTGCAGGGGCCAGATACTTCATCATGGCCGGGTCCACCTCTGGGGTTCCCTGAGTGCATAAAAAAGATAAATACCTACAATACATGAATGCATATTTGCACACATTAATCTTTACCCGCTGCGGTGTGTGGATGGGGGATAATGCATCCAGATCTGCCATGGGGAACTCGATGCCCTTTCTTTTCAGTTCTTCATAGATGTGGACCACCCCGGTAAGATCAGGACTACTTCGGAATGCATCAGCCCAGGCCTGGCACACAATAGGATTTACAGAATAATATTTATTGCCCGTGCTAGTATGCTGCCTTCTTAAAACAATTTCTACCACAAGAGGCAGCACTGAGTTACTTGTGTGAGGTCGCCTTAACAGAACAAGACCACCCGTTTTATTAATTTACAATGGTTCCTATAGATTTAGAATGTAGACTATATCAGTATTTTAATTCAAATAAACAATGTGTCTTATATTCGACTGTTATTAAACAAAAAATATATTTGAAATTTAAAATATTTTTTTACATATTTTATTGACACTTGCATTTTTTTCATAATTTTTAGGAAATTAAATGCATCAAATATATACTTTAATAGTTTTTAAATTGTATACAAATGCATGCAAAAACGGCCTGGTCAGTGACATCTACCATAGTTTTATGTATTCTTTTACATAGATATGAATATGTAAATAAAATGCTATTCTTTTGTTGTTTCAACTGAAAATTAATAAATCAGTCGCCGCTAGAATAGTAAGCTACCGAGCTCTTGTTAGCTTCTCCAATTTACTTAAACTTAAGAAAGTGTTTCAAACGGAGTGGGAGAGAGGACAAAAACGTACCACTTCCACACAGAATGAGAGGATAGCTTTTTTTTTTTCCCCTCAATCTCAGCTATGGTATGTAGGCTCGGCCCTGCTGGCTAAGCAGCTAGTCTCCATACAAGGTAATTTAATCTAACATAACATTTGACGCATCGTCATAATTATTTTTTGGGAAACCGCGATAGAGTGAGGGAGGGATATTCAAAACACGATAGAGGCACGACTGTACACTCACAGTAAGTATTTTTCTACTTGTCTACCTGTATGAGAGACAGCACTTTGTCCTGCACAATGGTAGGAGGATTCGCCTTGGGTGAGATGATTTTAACCAAAACCCCATCGATAAAATCTCTGTGGGCCACCTGAACGTGAAACCTGTGGCCGCAATTCTTCACACACGTCTCCACAACCTGCACAGTAAGAGAACATGGAAAAACGTGTATTGAAATTATAACTTTTGAATGAAATTCTCGCGACATGTCTCACCGTTAGCGCCAGCATGACTTCACGGTAATTCTTGTTGCCACTGAGTCGTTTCTTCAATGCCCGCATGGCATCTTTTGGCCTGAAGTGAACACATACACACACATCAACTTGGATGAAAGAGACATTGATGTCAAAATAACAGATGAGCTGTTGAGATGTGTGACTGCTACATAGTGAAGAAATCACACCATCTGGTTGTCTCTATTTTCTCCTCAGGCGACACCACCACTGTCCATGCATGAAGAGTCCAGCTTGGCTCTATGCCTGTGATGGCATTGCTGAACAGACTTTTAATATGCTTTTACAAACCCTGTTCATATTTGCAGCTGCTGCATGGATTATTTAAATTGATTATATCACACATAGTCATTTTCGGTTGCAGAATCACCTGAACTTCATTGACGAACTTGCTGAATATGCAGACGTGTGTCTGTATATGTGTGACAGAGGGCCCTGTGTTGCTAGCTTAAACAATGACTGGATGTGTGTATATATGTAGGCATGAGAAATGTGAAAAGACGGCTTTGTAAAAAAAAAAAAGTAACATTTTTGATGAGGAATTCATCACTGCAACATTGCAAAGTGCTGCGCTTTGGCTTGCTCCCTGCCCTGACTTATAATAAATATATTGTCTTATACACACAGGAGATCTCATAATAACTATTTGATTTGGTGTCACCTATTGCAAACAAAAGGCTTTCTGTGCTTGGCTGTGTACTATTTGCCTGAGTCAGCCAGTAAAACAAAGAGAGCTCCATAACAAACTGACGTGGGCTCAAGTAGAATACCACATTTTTGTGAGCTGGAACCACACACTGGTTTAACAGAGATAAGGTACTAAAGTGCTCACCCCTCGTCTGTCTCGTTTATGATGTCACAGATTTCAATGTTGAGGGCCCAGTCTTCATTCTGTAGGCCTCCGTCAGTGGCCCTCTCTGAAGGACAAAAAAAAACACATACTTACACACTGTAAGTGAAATTATATTTTATTCATTCATATTTCATTCATATTCCGCAGCTCTCTGTCACTCCAGCAGCCCCCGACCATGACACGATCTATGCAACAAATCCAATGTTGATTTTGTTAATACTTGGGTTGTTTATATTGTTTATTTTTCTATATTGTGTATTTTGTACTGCTTAACTGACTCTGTACTCTTGCTGCTGTGCAATACAAATTTCCCCACTGAGGGACGAATAAAGGCATATCTTAATCTTAATCTTAATGCTGGGTCTAATTGATGCTGAATTGGAGCCAACAACGCCATAGACTTAAACCATCACATGGGTCACAGCGAGAGTAAACTGTTGGGGAAGCAAATCAGCATGGGGCAGTCGCCTTTAATGTGGATAAGCACAAGAAGAAAAGTGTGCTTAGATGGTGGATTAGATGAGTTTGGACAAGAAAGAGGAGACAAGGAGACAAGCCCGTCTACGCTACATACAAAACAAACATGAGTTGTCGCTTTGTGTTGGGCTGTACTGGCTGTCGTAACCCATGTAATCTCATAAAGTGGATTGTCAGGTAGAGGACACAGCATTGGGCCATATAGCAAATGCGTCTTCATGTGAGACAGACAATCAGATGACCCTTAAAATGCGTTCACTCATAGTGAGAGTTGTGTCCCACCACCGGTGCTGGGAAGAAGCGAGACCCCACCAGTGGAGTCAGATGATTACGAGGCTTAACAGTGGCAGGCGGTACCATGCGGTGACAACGAGGCTCCTGTTGCTGACTCCACTTGATCATTTTGTCACCATTACTACTCTTTTCTTTGCTTGCTGTCACACTTCCAACATGGACTTATGTCAAGCACCATTTGGCTGCCAAAACTCAACATGGGATTAAGAAGATTAAATGGTTAGAGTGGTAAACTTTTCCAATCTTGCTTAAGAATTAACCAAAATAAACTGTATGCAAACAACAAACCTTAGAATGCATTATGATGAACTTCTCATTGTAATGTCACAAACTAAAACTGTTGAAATAACTTTTTCTGTCGGTTTGTGTTTTTTTTAACCATTATCAACTATAGATGAGCATAAACATCAGATTGGTCATTATTTGAAAAATTCACCACTGATGAATTGCATTAATGAGAGCAAATAGAGTGCACGACTGGGCTGCAGCCAGCAGAGGCGCTGTGGAGTCGCTCTCTATTAGTTTGTGGTCTGAAGAAGAAAGATATGTCAACTATGGGAAATTAGGTGTGAAAATGAACACTAATATTTATACTGGACACATCTCCCATGATGATGCAGTGCAGCTCTACCGCACTGCAAACTAAAATAAAATTTTGCATTGAATCGTATTAGCTGGCGCAAGCCTTCATAATAATATGGTGGCATATGTTGTATATGGGCTTGAAGCTAACTTTTGAAAACTATAATTCCCTTTCAATTTATCACCATAAAATGAACACGTGGCTATGTCAGTGTGAGCATACAGTATGTTTAGTTCATTAATGTACTTATATAGGCATAAAGTCGAGTCTTTAAAGGCAAAAATGTTAGCTAGAAGCCCATTATTGTGAGATGACGTTTGCGGCAAGAAGCTAGCAATTTCTATTGTAGTTAGTCGTCACCAATATGTTCGCCCACGTATATATTTAATCGCGAACGTCACCGCATAGCAAATAAATGTTTTTAAAGGCTGACGTACCTATGCATTGACCCACTGGAGTACTGTACGGATTCCCCAGTAAGAACTCCATCTTTGCAACAAACAATCCGCTTGAGGATGACAGGCGGAGGCCCACGGGATGTGCACTTAAGCCCCGCCCTTACAGCAATCCCATTGGAAAACACATATCACCACCTTCAATATGTATGGATAAAAGGATTGTCAGTCATGTTCAGTGTCCCAAGCCGTCGAGGCGAATTCTATCCGTATAAATTGGAATTGCAATTTATTTTTAAAACGACACACTTGTGTCATATTAAAAGTGTCAATAAAAAAATATGTAAGAAATTCCATTGAAGGCATTTTACATTTGAAGTGTGATTGAAATGTATCCTAGATTGACGTGGACGCATTTTATTTACGAGTGTACTTGAACGCAGCCGGCAGTTGCTATGTGACTGCTTGTAAACAAGAGGAAGGGTGAGGCGCTTTAGTTTACCTTTAGCAAAAACAGTTAACTGTAACTTATTGTGACGTTTACGTACATCATATTTCATAATTCCAGTTAGCTATATCTTGTGCTCAAGGCAATAAAGCATGTTATCGAATTCTTGATATATTTTTATTTACCTGATTGCTAGCAAGTAATGTTAAGAGTACTGTGGCATGAACTAGGTCTTCAGTTTGATCATTCCTACTTTGTTTTCAAAAGCAGGTATTCCAGCAAGTGCAGTCATGTGCGCCAGCAAAGAACCCCCTAAGATGAGCTGCTATCATGGAGTATCTAAACCAATTTATATTGACGAGGAGCTTCTACAGGTGGCAGTTCTGGAGCAAGGTCTTCAAGAGCCAGCTCAACGTATTATTGAAGAAGAGGGAATCCAGTTTAAAGAGGCCCGCAGGTTGATTCTGGAATACAGAAGTGAGTACAAAACATGCAATGTGGTTAATATATGGAGTTAGATCAATTATAGTTATATTTCTTTCCAAGACATCCAGAAAATCGACCACTTATGGGAGTTCTCGTCATTAACCAAGCTCAATTTGAACAACAACTTCATAAAGAAGATGGAGGGATTAGACCATCTCGTCAATCTAAAATGGCTCAGTAAGATCCCATTTGCATTCAAACATGAAATAAACCTCCACGTAACAACAATTTTGTTTTCTAGATCTGTCCTTTAACAACATTGAGAAAATCGAGGGTTTGGAGGGTCTTCAGAAGCTGGAAGTGCTTAAGTTGTCCAGTAACAGGATTTCTTTAATTGAAAACATGGACAGTCTTGTGGAGCTCACTATTTTATGCCTCGCAAACAACCTCCTCCAACACTTGGACAATGTAATGCAGCAAAACAACAAAAGAACATATTTTGAAACTTTTTGCTAACCCAGCATTTTTTGAAGGTGGTTTACCTCAGGAAGTTCAAGAAACTGTTCACGCTTAATATCTATGGAAATCCCATCCCTGAGGAGAACTCGGAGGATAAATACCAGCTTTTCATTGCTGCTTACTTTCAACAACTGAAGTTCCTGAACAACATTTCCATCAGTGAGGATATAGTAAGTATAACAAGTGCACGCATTTCATAACTTTACATTTAATAGCTACTGTTTTGGATGTGCAGAGAAATAGGGCATCCATTAAGTACAACCTCGACATTGAGAAGATGAACCATAGGGAGCTACAGGGGCAGCAAGCTGCTGAGGAACAGCGGAAACAGGAAGCTGAACTACAACTGCATGAGGTACAGTTCCCATACTGCTTATACCTGCACCCTGTAGCTATGCACTTGTGCAATGTAATAGATAGCAATGGTTTGTTTGGTGGTGTGCCACAAGAATTTACTACCTTTGCTCAGTAAAGGTTGGCAAACACAGCTGTATGTCACATATAACAACATAACAATAAGGAGTGGTACAGGTGGGCACAAATATTAGCAACACTGGCATTGTGTTAGCTAGAATGCTAACATTTTAACAGCATCAACAGCCTATTCGCTAAAGAATAGCAAATTATCAAACTCATAGCTTGTTGACTGATAGTTGGAGCTCCAGGATTTATTTTAAGATTTGGAGCTCCAGGATTTATTTGAAGATGTGTAGCAAAGCCTGTTTTAGGGTTGGGTCTGGGTTTTTTTTTTTTTTAAAGCATTCCATCTTGTTCAGGGGGCATAGATGAAGAAGGAGGTTGTTCCTTCATGACATCATAATTCTAAAATGACCATCTGGAGCAACAAGTGGGGGAGATGATAGATTTTTCTCATGTTTGGTTCTCCTAAACATAATCTAAGGACATATAACTCATCATTACAAAATAAATTAATAAATTTAGGACACCCTTAAAGACTTTTGCATGGAATTCCATCTTCACCCATGTTTGTTTCCATGCTATCGTTTCAGGATGCCTTTGTGGAGCAGATGAACGGATCTCATCTGTATAACAACATATTCCTAAATGATACAGAGGCAGACAAGCTACACTGCCTCCCGGGGGTAGATGAATTACTGGAGGAATATCCTTTATCGTCATAAATGAACATAGTATTGTTTGAGTTATAAATTAATGCACATATTGTTTTTCATATTATATTAGATATAGTGTGTTGGAATTTCTTTGACTGGCCTGTTTACATTCGAGAAGCAAATCACGGATTTTTGCAACCAATTATTTGATATTGGCTTGGCCGAGCATAAGCGACGAGAGGCCGAGATAGACTTGTTCTTCAGGAGACATAAGATAGATGTGACGGAGAGCCAACGGAAAGCATCCAGACTGTTGGCTGATTTTGAGAAGCAACAGAAGCAGGTGAGAAAAATAATAATACAATACTTCATTTTTTACTGCTTATCCTCACGAGGGTCGCGGGGGGTGCTGGAGCCTATCCCAGCTGTCTTTGGGCGAGAGGCGGGGTACACCCTGGACTGGTCGCCAGCCAATCACAGGGCACATATAGACAAACAACCATTCACACTCACATTCATACCTATGGACAATTTGGAGTCGCCAATTAACCTAGCATGTTTTTGGAATGTGGGAGGAAACCGGAGTACCCGGAGAAAACCCACGCATGTAGTTATTGTTATAACATTTTAGTAAGTAATGTTTTTTTATTCAATTATATTGAATATACAATATACAATTTAATTAAATTATATAGATTTTTGTTTATGTATATGTTTGGTATTGTCATTATTCCACTTTTAGATTGAATCTTGTAGCTGAGTGCATTATCAGACTAATAACCCCTCATAGGGGTCTTCAGGACACACTCACACTCACCTAGCACAATCCAAGTTGCACAACATGTACATACGACTGATGGAAAACTACTTGGAGATACACAGTAGTGTATTGTTCTCACTTTCCAGACACACGCACACATGCAAACTCAACCTTTCAGGTTTCCGAATATCCCTAACTTGTTGTGCATCGTCAATATTCTGTTTTTCTAGAGAATAGAAGAACTGCAGGAGTTATCAGATGAGAAAGAAAGAAAGAGCAAAGTAGATGCCTGCCATGGTGAAATCAAACTTTTGTGTTACAACCTGATGACAGTGGAGTTTCAACTATACAGCCACATGGAGGTAATCATCATTTTGTACTTACAAGAAAAAGTTTATATACTGGGGGTGGAGTGTACTAAGATAGCTAATCTTTCCAGGAAACCATCAGAAAGTTTGACGGCAACATCTCAGAGATGACGGCTAGCTTCAGTGAAACAGCTCAAGGGATATATCCTTTACATTCTTCCATGTGAGAGAGAGTAAAAGTGTTGTGCAAGGAGAGATTTATAACTAGGGATGTCCGATATCAGCATAAAAATGCGATATCAGTTGATTGGTATCAGATTTTTTTCTGATCATCCATCCATTTTCTGTACTGCTTATCTTCATGAGGGTCGCGGGCATGCTGGAGCCTATCCCAGCTGTCTTTGGGCGAGAGGCGGGGTACACCCTGGACTGGTCGGAGCCAATCACAGGGCACATATAGACAAACAACCATTCACACCACGCATGTCAATTTTTGGTAAAAAAAAAAAAACAATATCGGTCATCCCTATTTATGACTGTGTCATGTCTAAAGTTGTGTTTCATGCTCAGCTGGTCACAGTTTGTATGAATGACACTGCGACATTATCATTGTTAGAAATGTTCTTAACACATCACACATTTGTCCAATGCCGAGATCTGGAGGACAGCCATCACAAGAATATACAACAGATCGCTAATACTACGCTCGAGATGGTGGCTAAGGGGGAATCTGAGGACGATTTGCCGGACGATGTTCGAATGGTGGGTTTTAGTGTAAATGTTGATTCAAACATCTCTCCCTGGAATGCAAGGTAAATATTGACTGACTAAAACAGGTTACCTTAATCAGTATATGTCTTTATATGTAGTTGTTCTTGGACAAAAACACAGTGATGGACACACTAGCTGCCAGCCATGATAACCATCTGCAGACTATCAATGACAGAGAAACTCAGATGGTTACCCGCGCCGAAGCCTGGAAAGTGGCTCTCATTAAAAGGGTAGGAATCATAAACAACATAAAAATATCATCTCTGGATGCAGATCTCTTCTTTGACGTTTATATATTTGCTTTTATGCAGATTGAAGACACAGAACTTAAACGCAACCGTATGCGCATCGCAGACATCCACAGATATGCAGATTATTTGAGGGGGCAGCTGGACAAGTTCCTGTAATGGAAAATTTTTACTTGATCTCAATTATAACCTTTTTTATTTATTGTTTTCTCTACACATTCCATAAAAAACGAATTCAATTATTGTTTTTAATCAAATAATTTACTCAAAAATAAAGTGCCTTGCATATAAGCATCAATGTTTGTCTATAATAAAGTTATTTATTGCAAAATTGACCTTAATCGTGAATAAATTAAGTAAATAAAGAATATGAATGGCTGTTTGTACTGTAGTTAAGGCGTCAATACTTGGAGTTGTATTACTACATATCCCACAATGCCATGCCTCAGCACCGTATCCAATAAAATCTCAGCTCGGCCCTCAACGTTCGACAAATCAGATTTGAGGAAACTGAACTCTCGATTCAGATTCCCGTTGAAGTCTCCAGTCAAAAAAAAAATTGTACAAACTTTTGGATCTGTGGGACTTTGTGCTGCGGACAAACCCCCCTTCTGTCAGCGGCCTCTCTCCTGCTCCAAAGTTCATGACGATTACTGACGGTGACACGTTGCCGCTCGTCATGCCCGTCCGAACGGAGCGCTGCTATACCTCCGACGCGGCCTACACATCCCCGGCCTCTCTTACCCCCCCTGCCCCAATTAACGGCCAGCAGCCCGGGGTGACTACGTCTCTCCTCTATAGCGGCTCGCAGTTTCGGGGCTATCAGAAGAGCAAAGGGAATTCTTACGACGTGGATGTCGTTTTGCAGGTAAAAAAAAATCAATGTTAACTTGACGTTTCGTCATTGTCATTTTAAAATGAAACTTTTTAATGCACTTGCTTCAATGCTAGCTCGCTGCATGTCGACAGTGGCTTGGTTGTCGGTATGATCTGTCCGACCATGTCATTAGTATGTCATTAAATGTCATTATCAATAATTAAATGATTGCAATGCATTTACATATTATGCACCTAACCCATATTTTAAAATTTAATTTACCCATCAACAAATGCATTGTCCTTTTGCAGACATTTTTCATGTTAACTTTCATCACATGCCCTCAAAAGTGGTAGTCATTTAATCACGCATGTTAGACTTCACTAATATTGTTTATCTCTGACAGCATGTGACTCCAGAGGACTCTTATTTATGTGGATATTTGAAGATCAGGGGCCTGACGGAGGTGAGTGTGTGCAACTGGGTCAGAGTAGTAGCTGTGCTGACCTTTTTATTCCTGCAAGACTTATTCATCTTCACAGCCGGTTGCTTGACGCAAGTCAAGACGTGGCACAGATGAGGAGGGCGACCTCTATTTTAAGTCCTGCTTTGAGACAAGAGTATATCCATTTCCTTATGTAACACTCAGGGGAGGCGAAGGTCGGCGGATGGCAGCCGAATGACCTGGAAGATGAGAAAGACATGCCGTCAGAACTGTTAACAAGGAGGGCATAGCGTGTTGACAAGGGCAAGTTTAACTCCTAACCTTTACCAGTTCTGTTTTATGTTGACAGGAGTATCCAACGCTCACAACATTCTTTGCTGGTGAAATAATAAGTCGAAAGAGACCTTTTTTAACAAGGAAGTGGGATGCAGATGAAGATGTGGACAGGAAACACTGGGTATGTCCCTTTTTATTTTTTTTCTCTTATTCCTCTCTTATTTTCAAATCCAGTCTATATTGATATGAACAATCGATATTTAAAAATATCAATGTGTCGCCCAGCCCTAGAGTCACCCTTTCTGTGTCCTGGCTGAGATGCTCAGCCCTCTAGCCAAGGATTGACCAATAGAACAAAAACAAACTCTTAACAGGAATTTTTCAAGTAATATTGTCTTATATTTGTGTCAGTGCAGTATATTTATGCATGAGCATTCATTTAAAAATACACCAAGTATTATATTTAACTAAGGTGACCATTTTGTATGTGAAACAAATAGTTGACTTTCAAAGCTTTTGTAGGTAATTTGTCTGACCGGTATGTACTGAACTTTTACCAGGGCAAATTTCAGCCTTTTTATAAATTTGCCAAAAGTTTCAACTCTGACGACTTTGACTACGAGGCGCTGGAACACAGTGATTATGTCTTCATGAGATGGAAGGTGAGTTTTAAGTGGTTTTTTTTCGGTAGTGTCAAAATCTCTTTCCTTTTCATTGTGAGCTCTTGTTTTTTTCCTTGCACCCAAAGGAGCAGTTCCTGGTTCCCGATCACACCATCAAGGACATCAGCGGTGCATCATTTGCAGGCTTCTACTACATCTGTTTCCAGAAGTCCACAGCCACTATTGAGGGTTACTACTACCACAGGAGCTCTGAATGGTCAGTGACCACATTATAACACAGGCATGGCCACATACACACAGACAGACTATGTCCTTGATTCATTGAAGATCGATACATGCATGGTTATCCAAGCTCGGTTTATCCATGATCTGGTTGCACAAAAGTAGAATATGTTCTGACATAAGTTACCATTGGGATCCATGAAAATTATGTTCACAATCTATTTCATCTCCTCCCTTATCTCAATAAATAGTAACCATAAATGGAAAGCAATAATTAATCCACTGCACCCTACACATACAACTACACCCACTATTTCAACATTTCAGTCATTGTAGATATTAGATTTTACATGATGTTATAATTGTTGCTGAGGTTCTCATTGGAAGTGACCAGGATTGATAGGATCAGGAAGGAGTACATGAATGAGGGGTTGGTTTCAGCTAAAATGAAAGGAAAAGGTATACAAAACTGTGGTGAGACCAGCCATGTTGTTTGGTCTAGAGACAGTGCCACTGAGGAAAAGACAGGAAGCAGAACTGGAGGTAGCAGAGATGAGGATGCTGAGGTTCTCAATGGGAGTGACCAGGATGGATAGGATCAGGAAGGAGTACATCAGAGGGACATTACATGTTAGAGGCCTTGGAGATAAAGTCAGAGAGGCCAGACTGAGATGGTTGGGACATGTCCAGAGGAGAGATAGTGAATATATTGGTAGAAGGATGCTGCGTTTCGAGCTGCCAGGTAGGAGGCGTAGAGGAAGACCAAAGAGGAGGTTTATGGATGTAGTGAAGGAGGACATGAGGGTAGTTGGTGTGAGAGAGACAGATGATTGGGTGGACTAAATTGATTTGCTGTGGCGACCCCTGAAGGGAAGGGAAGGGAAAAGCTCAAAGAGAAAGAAAAATCCAAATCATAATAACACGGGTTACTGTTCTGGCCTAAATCCGTGACCTTTGACATCACTTCTTGTCCACCTGGCACTCAGGTCCGCCAAAGAACTGATGTAGGATTTTAATTTGTCTTAAACTCTTAAGCTATTTTGGGTAATACAAATGTAAATGTGATTATATGGGGGTTATTTCATGTCAACAAACATATTTTGACTATCGTAAAACAGGTTTTCTATGACATGAATTCTGAAAATATTCAATTTATTAATATTGAATCCTACTTTGCGGAAATTCTGGAAGCTGTAAACCTGTGGGAAACCCATTATGTCACCACTGAGTACATGTCAACATCATGTTGATGATCAATAATCAGCATGGCCATCTACCTGCCTGTCATCACATATAATATGTATTAAAGCTCACTGTATGTCTTTTCAGGTACCAGTCACTCAACTTAAACCACATACAAGAGCACAGTATGCCCATTTACGAATTTCGCTGAAGAAAAACGACACTCAAGCGTGTTTGTCAAGGAGGAGACGGCACATGTTGTCCTGGTCTTCAAAAAAAAAAACAAAAAAACGACGGAGAGCCACTATCTGTCCAGACTGGAACCCACTCTGTATCCCCACCGCTGCTGATGTGGAGGACTCGACGGGTCGAAGGCGATTGGACGAGATGAAGTAACGTCTCAAAGTGGTTGAAGACATGTCTGCCTGAGCATTCTTTTTAATTTGTCTTTATTATGGCTTGATTTCATTTTCATCCTGTGCTCATCTTTTCTCCCAGAGTTAAGACGCCAAACAATTTTGCCTTTTTTAAATTGAGAATCATTACTTTTTATATACACATTAATTTGTGTAGAATTTTAAATCAAAATCATGTATGTTGATGCCTGAATGCATCCTTGATGATTAATAATCTTGATTTGTTTCCAAATTACAGCAAATACTCTTAAAATTGCTTCAGGTTGGTTTTTTTTTTCCATAACAAGCCAAAGGATTGATAAAGCATGTTGAAACAAAGAAAAGTGCTTTTTAATGTTATTGTGAGTACTATTAGGATAAGAACTCCCAATATGTAACGTCACATTCCAGTTGTGTCACGGAGTTGGCACATTCGTAATGAGTGTGCACAAAAACCACAAATTCATTGTGAAGGTGTGTGTGTAAGGTAATTTTAATCACGAGTAAGAAGTCAGTTTTTCAAAAACTTGACTTTGGGGTGGACAATTTTTAATAACTTCCTGGTATGGCTTAAGTAGAACCCAAGTATTCTGTGTACCAGAACAGACAAGAAAGTGAACATTTTGTCAGAAATGTTGGATTAAACTGTTTATTGTGTGAGGAGAAATAACAAATAAAACGGTTGTGTTCCATGTTCCTTCACGCTTTAATTTACTGATCTGACAGTATATCTCAGTGACCACTAGATGTCAGCAACACACTGAAATGACATGTTAGGTTCTAACATTAACAGCTCTACAAAGTACCTATACGTTACTTATGAGGTATTACTCGCAGTCTTTTGTTGAATGTCTTCTTTTTCGACTAATACAATTTTTTTTGTGCTGATGATTAACATTGACCTGATTATAGCTCTTTCCCCTGAAGGCAATTACCAATAATCACAATTAAGCTAATCAATTCAATGACTAAGATCCTACCGCAGTATTTGTCCACCAAGTTTATAGACGATTACAGTTAAAAAAAAAAAAACATGGAAAAGTTAGTTATAGTTCATTTTTAAGCAATTACCGCCAAATTTCAAGTACTTTCCTGTGTGGTTTTGCCGGTGTCGCGCGTGAAAAGTAAACAGTTCGATGAATACCTTTTTTTTCCCCGAACGTGAGCGTACGTGCCGCTGCTATGGAAACATGCGGAAGGAGCAAAGGATTTTGTGTCGCTCCAATGAATCATTAAAGGAAGTGAAACAATGTGGAAGTACAACAACCGAGCTATTTCTTTCCTATGTGTCGTCAGAGTGTAATGATGTAACAGGCGTGACTCAAGAATCCGTGCGGCGCGCGCAGCACGACCATGCGGCATCTGCCTCGTGCCTTGGAGACTGTAGTGATGTGCGATAACCACTCCGATTCGATACTGAGTCAAATTCGGGCTGGTATTGGCGATACCGATACTTTATGCAAACTCACCCAATGTTCATTCATTCATTTTCTACTGCTTATCCTCACGAGGGTCGCCGGGGTGCTGGAGCCTATCCCAGTTGTCTTCGGACGAGAAGCGGGGTACACCCTGGACTGGTGGCCAGCCAATCAGAGGGCACATATAGACAAACAACCATTCACACTCACATTCATACCTATGGACAATTTGGAGTCGCCAATTAACCTAGCATGTTTTTGGAATGTGGGAGGAAACCGGAGTACCCGGAGAAAACCCACGCATGCACGGGGAGAACATGCAAACTCCACACAGACATGGCTGAGGGTGGAATTGGACTCGGGTCTCCTAGCTTTACTTGGGGGCCACTGGAGCTCGGGTCTGGGTGAGACTGGGTCGCATCAGGTTATCCAAAAAAAACAAAAAACGCATTTATTAAAAACAAAAACATTTTTAAAACTTCGCTCAAATATCTTACTTTTTATTTTTCTACACAAAATAAGATGAAAAATAAACAAATCAAGAATAAAGAAAATCACTCAATCAGTAATAAATAAATAAATATAATAATAATTAAACGGCAAATAATAAAAACTTAAGAAACCACATATAGTTGGTGGGTAGACAAATAATTTTTTTCAGATTAAAATGAACAAAGCATTATTAGAGCCCTGTAGACATGACAAAACACGACTATAGTCACATTTATACTCTTTTTATTTACAACATATTGCGCAACTGCAGGGTCTTGAGACACATGCTAACTCGCAAACTAGAGAGCTAGCAACCTAAACGGTAGCCTTCAAGTTATTTCCTTTAAACTTAAATAGCCAAAAACTTACCACTTCCACACAGATCGGAAGGATAACTATTAACAGTTATTTAACCTTTAACATGAACATTAATCAAACGTAATAATTTTTTCTGGGTACATGATACCATACAGCATCCATATCAAACTTGTGTGGGCCGCACTAACATTAAACTTTCATATCAAGGCGGGCCTCAAACTAGTGTCCTGCGGGCCACAGTTGGCCCGCGGGCCGCGTGTTTGAGACCCCTGGCATAAACAATACATGACTATTTATTACTTAACTAATTAATTTAGTAATCCCTTAAAAGCCATCCCTCCCCTTACTGACCATTTTTGATTATTTTGACCAGATTTTTCAAAGCACACAAAATATTGTGTTGTTGGGCAATATGGATATGGTATATGCTAAAATAAAGATCAGACTGAATAGTAGGCCCCACTGACCTGTTACTGTTGTCGCTACTTGTCATTGTCCCTGTAATGTACAGTCCGTGAAGACCACTTGGCCCCCAATAGGGACCAGTAAATCTAATCTAATTGCTATTTCAGTAGCGATCCGCATGTCACACGTTGTATTGTGTCTCCAAATGCACCAAAGAAAAGCAAAGCCATCACCACAGAAGTGAAAATGAACATCATACAAAAAAGGCCAACAATATTATTGACGCTCTTTTGGTCTGAACCGCCTGACGTTTGCAACCATCATTAACAATGGAGATCATTGGATGCAACCGATTCTGTTCAGGACTTTTTTGGATAGAATTTCTAGGCACAGCCAGGGATTTGACGGGTTCTGGTTTGGTGGTCGCAGGATTGGGTCTCAGCTTTTTACAGATGATGTGCTTCACCGTGCCGTGACTTTCAACTGTCATTGGATTGGTTTTGTAGTTTAATTTAGTTTTTTAAACAATTATCTTTTATGTAGGGTACATGAGTATCAAGTTAAACTGTGACCAGTGCCAGTTAACAGATGGTCAGGGCACAACATCCTGTGTTGTGTTGTGTTGTGTTGTGTTTCTTCTTACTATCTTTGCAGAGGTCATTGGGGGAGAACCAAAAGGCCAGGAAGGTCTTAGGTATTTACGGTTATTTACCCCGGAGGCAATCGAGATAATGGGGTAAAGGAGGAAGTATCTGGTCCGGGAACGGGACCCTGGTCCACCCCCACACATACCCCCAACTCCACCCCATCTAAGGAGATCTACAAAAAGTGCTGGGATGCAAGAATCGGGTGATTTTTGTGATTTTATTCTGATTTTATTCTACAATACATGATGTTAACTTTTACTAGTGAGTGAGTTTTATTCCTTCTCATAAGTGGAGATTAACAAATACGTTTGGGGAGATGAAATTTACTTAAACAAGTGGCCTTGGAGCCCTCAATTAGGTTGCAGAGAATTTCTTCTACAATAGTTTGCAGCCGGGTGTCTGGGATGAGAATCACCAAGTCCATTGGTTCTCGCCCGGAAAAGGTCTGGGTCGGAACTCCGGAGCGAGATCTGTTTCGTTCACGAGCGAGGTAAGAATGTAACGAAAGATCGACAGGTGGATGGGTACGGCATCTCAACAATACAACAACGTACAACAATAAAACCCAGTTGAAGAACCCGGAGATCGATGGAGAAAAAGGAATGCAGTAACAAAAGACAATAACATCAACTGTAATACCGACTGGGTGCTGGCTGGATGGAGAACCCGTGGGTTCGACAACTTACGAATTCTAATTTTAGCTTAATTTAAGAGGGGACATACAGAAAGAATGGCTAACCTAAGACAAGACAATCACCTGCTCGTGCTTGGCATAGCTCGATATAAGAGGGGGAACTCAGACACCAGAGAAAAACGATGAGCAATTAAAAACGAAACAGCATCACCCTGGGAAACCTCAGCGTATTCAATTTCCACCATCCTCTGTTGTACATATTTGTGTGTTTATTTCACTCGTTTATTTTCTACTGCATATCCTGTTCATCTGCAGCCTATCCCAGCTGACTTTATGGGTGACTCACAAAGAGACCAGAATTAGCTTAACATGTTTGTTTTGGTACGACCGAGGATTATTTATAGCAGAATACTGCAATCACACCTGCCACGTGACATTAGAGTAACTCTTCTGGCACCAAGGAAGATGTTCCACCGGTTTTCACAACGGATCGTGTGTCAGTTGTTTTCCGGAAGTAAGCCAAGTTAGCCTACCATCCAAAGAAGGCTGGGTCAAAGTTAGTTAGTAGAAGTATACACAGAATATTTTGATTTTTTTTTTTTTAAGACAACGAAAACCCTCCAATCTTAGCTGGTTAGGACCAAACAACACTTTGCAAAAAATTTACAAAAATCAACCCCAATCAATATTTTTTCATATATACATATAATATAACAATAAGTACATATAATGCCATTCTGTTTCATTATGTTTTAAAAATTACCTAGTGGTGCAAGGTCAGCTGGTTGATTTCTTTACTTTATTTGCCTTTTATTTAACCTACAAACATGTCAGATCATTTTGACTGACCCTGTATAATGTATTTTTTTATTATCATTTCTATTATTATGATTTAGTCCACATTAGTTAATTGAAAAAAGTCAATGAATTACAAAGACTTTTTAAAATGTACTAATTCACATTCAAAGAAATGTAACCTTTTTGTTTATAAATGGTGATTGTCATTAATTAGTATGTAGTCAGTAATTAAAACGTGTTTTTAAAATTTAAATTCAATGAATTATTCGACATTTTATCTTAAATACATGTTTATTTAAAGAAATGAAAAGCCTATTATGTACAGATGTATGCACAATGAATTGATTCCAATTCGGCATTGTTTTTGTGTCATTTAGTATTTATTACTTTATCGAAATGTTTTTTTTTCTACAAAAAAAATTTACATTATAAAAACAAAGTGGAAAAACAATGTACAGATTCAAGCATTTATTATATATGTATATAAGTATTATTTATTTAATGTTATTTATATAAACACAATTACTTTCTAAAATACTACACATTTTGCAAAAATAAAGAAAAACACGCATGGTATGCATGATAAATATATTTATCATTTTGTAGTGTGATGATTTGTTTTTTCTATTCTACTATAAAGAATCTGGTAATATAAGTTCAATTTTATTTGTTTGATTTTCAATAAATTTGTGAGCATTTAAAAAGAGGCTAAACTGCGGTAGCCCGTTTCTTTTCTCAGACAATAATTGCCATATTTGTGACGTTCAACGCCAACTCACATTGCAATGCCGGACTTCCCCCGAAGTAACAAATGCAGTCCTTTTGCCAACACGTCACGCAGCCACACCCGTGCAGGTGGAGGGAGTATAAATATCATACAGAGCATCTCTGCACAATTGGAAGCTGACTGACTGGCTGTGTTCCTACTTATCTTACGTATCCTACTTAGCTCTTGGGCTCATTTTTTGGGCTTTTATTTTTTGGCATGGAGCCGCAGAGATACCCCGTCAGCATCCGTGTACAGGGAGTGATGCAGAAGGACAAGAAAAAAGTACGGATTGTGTGCATTTTCCACAGATTATATTCTCAAACTGGGAGTTAAACATGTGCACTATTTCTTCCTGCAGATGTTCATGACATCCGTGCTTTGGTCCGACGACAATGACATCGTAATTTACAGGACCGTGGAGGACTTCAAGAAAATGCATGTAAGTGTGAAAGCACCTTTTTAACATGTCAACTCACAGTGCTTTATTAATAAATAAAAAAAACATGTTCTTTTATAGAAGCAGCTAAAGAAAGCATTCCCATCCACCAAAAAAAATGAAAGAACCGTGCCCAAATTTCAAGGTATTCCACTCATTTCTTATTCTGCATTATCTCTCAAGATCAGGGGCCTCAAACACGCGGCCCGCGGGCCAAATGTGGCCCGCAGGACACTAGTAGTTTGAGGCCCCCGCCTTGATATGAAAGTTAGTGTGGCCCGCGCAAGTTTGATATGGATGCTGTATGATATCATGTACCCAGAAAAAATTATTACGTTTGATTAATGTTCATGTTAAAGGTTAAATAACTGTTAATAGTTATCCTCCCAATCTGTGTGGAAGTGGTAAGTTTTTGGCTATTTAAGTTTAAAGGAAATAACTTGAAGGCTACCGTTTAGGTCGCTAGCTCTCTAGTTTGCGAGTTCATTTTAATCTGAAAAAAATAATTTGTCTACCCATCAACTATATGTGGTTAAGTTTTTATTATAAGTTTTTATTATTTGCCGTTTTATTATTATTATTATATTTATTTATTATTGATTGATTGATTTTCTTTATTCTTGATTTGTTTATTTATTTTTCATCTTATTTTGTGTAGAAAAAAAAAGTAAGATATTTGAGAACAGTGGAATGTTTTATCAGAGCTTTTATTGTAGAAAATTGGAACCAAAGCGAAGTTTTTAAAATTTTTTGGTTTTTAATAAATGCGTTTTTTTGGGGGGGGGGGGGGGGGGGGGGGGGGGTTGGAAAGACCCAGACCCGAGCTCCAGTGGCCCCCAATTAAATTGAGTTTGAGACCCCTGCTCAAGATGCTAACTTGTCCTTTTTCTTCAATTAGTGGAAAAGAAAGCAAAAGCGGGCCAGAAGAACGGCTCAGAAAAAGCCTTGCATTACCTGAAGCCCTTGCAGACATACTGCGATAAACTGCTGAGGTCCGACCCGCAGGTCAACCAGTCGGTGCACTTGATCCAGTTTCTCCACCCCAAAGATGCAGAATTGCAGCCCAACTACTCAGAGAACAGGTATGTTTGCTTCAGTTGACAAAGAGAACGCTGAGGCTCAATGCCATGTCATTAAAAAGGTGTGCACTCGCTCCACCACTGCATATTTTCAAAGATAAATATTCTAGCTTGTGCAAGAAACAATTGAGGTAGAACATATTTATGTGGAAATAAATATTCATTTATTATTTAAAAACAAATTACTGCACATAAACACATTATTTTTGTGTATTTTTAAGTTTTTTACAAATAAAACTAAAATTATTTTAAAATTATTTGTATTTATTAAAAATAATTCATTAAAATATGTGCATGGTTACTACCAAACAAACTTAGCAAAATAATAAGAAACTGACATTATTATTATTATTATTATTAATAATAATTATTATTATTATTATTATTTATGTATTTATTTATTATTTGTTTTTATTTTATGATTTATAACTTAATATATTTATTAAGTTTCTGCTACAAAAACAGGATATATAATAGATAAAAGTGTTTAAAAGGTCTCTTTAAAGGTCTCATTTCAAGCCTATTAAAGCACCTTAGTTAAAAAATCCAGCACATTTTAAACACTAAAACAACTCACTTGTATGTAGGTCATTGTTGAGCCACAGGCAGTGTGTCCACACCTTATTCAAGATGCCAGATTGTTACCTGAGGCCTTTAGGAGCAGCCAACTTACCTCAAGTCCTTGTCTCTCCGCCTCAGCGTCGTCATCATGGCCCCCGAAGGAGACGCCACGTGGAACACAGTCCAAAGCCCGGGCGGCGGCAGTGTGACCCAGCCTTTTGCCACGGAGACGTACAGGTGCGTGGCCCCCTTCGAGACCAAGGACACCAAGAACAAGCCGTTTAAGGTGGCGCTGAATGAGAAAGTGGATGTGCTCATGAAGGATAAAGCGGGTGAGAACATTAGCTTTTGGGGTAAGAACACACCTACCAGGTATAGCGTCCAAATCTAATGTCTTATGTGCTTAAGGTTGGTGGCTTGTGGAGAACGAAGACAAGAGCATGGCTTGGTTTCCAGCGCCGTACCTGGCGAGGCTGGATGATGAACCGGAAGACGACAGTGTGGATGGACTTCCTGAAAGAGGTTCGCCCCCTCTATGAACACTTTTGCTCATTCATGAGTTCTCTTGGTTGGACTTTCTCATTGTGTTGCTCTGTCCTCATCAGGAATGTTGTACAACGTCACCAAGAGTTACCAGGCCCACAATGACGACGAAATGACCGTGAGCCTTGGTGCTGTGGTGGAGGTCCTGCAGAAGTCGGAAAATGGCTGGTGGCTCATCAGGTATTACAATCTTTCTTTGGCAATTTCACTGTTTTAGGAACACTTACCTCAGAGACCTTGAGGGGTAGGGGTGAACTCCTATGACGGTGCCTTAGGGTAGGGCTAACAATGGAGGGTCACTGGGGTGGTGACCTCATATTTACTTCTGTTGGACCCTTGATACTTGACTTGTACAGCTTGGGAACATACTTGGGAAGATACTTAAATCCAGTTTGTCCCTGGAAGACTTACCTTGGAGACTGACATGCACCCTTTGTGGTAAAATGGGTCGGATCATTAATGTTTTTGTACACTTTCCAGTTTTTCCGTTCCCTCGAAATACAAGGATTACAGGATAGAAAGGTTAGGGTAAGGTTTAGGGTGTGATAAGACACATATTTGTATTTCAAAGGTCATGGACAAGGTGCAAACTGCTCTCTTGGACTTTTGATGTACATATTTCTGATCAATCCTTCCAGGGTTTAACCCGACCTTTGGTTTTCTTCCACAGATACAAAGCCAAAGCCGGCTACATCCCCAGCATGTACCTGAAACCCCAAGGCAACTCTACTGCACGCAGGACGGGCCACTCCCAAGAGCCCACTAGCCCTACCCTCCTGTCCCCCGTGTCCCCCGTGTCCCCCAACAGGCTGGCAGTGCAGTCGCAGCAGCTGAGCCGCTCTCAAGAGAATCTTCTACGACCTTCTCCAATGCCCGCCAGGCCCACCTCACCCAAACCTACCACACGCAAAGGCCTCCAACCAGAGAGCAAGAATTTGTCCAAATCTGCTGAGTTCCTGAACAGACCTCAACCAGCCATACCAGTTCGGCCCATCATCAAGAAAGCCGCCGCCCCACCTCCCCCTCCAAAATACATCCCTAAACCAGTCATCAAGGTGGAGAGCGACATCGACGACGATCAGCACCTAAGCGCAGAGGAGGACAGCGACGGAGAATTCACAAGCGACAGCGACTTCAGCAGCGATGACCTCAGCTCCTCCTCGGCCAGCACGCCCATCAGGCTGACCATGAGCACCGACGACTACCGCATGCCACACAGCCGCACCCCTCCGCCGCCGTCCAGGCACAGCCTCAGTCCAGACAGCGGCTTGGAGGGCAGACTGACGCCCAGTGTCTCTGACTCAAACATCTTTAAGAGCGCTAATGCGGCACCCAAGATGCCACCCAGGCCGAAGACAAAAGAAATCCTCACACGCTGCACCACTGTCACACGCAAGAACGCAAAGAGGGCCGCAAGCCCAGCACCCTCTCCCATACAGAGCTGGTAGCCTCTGTGCTTATTAACCAAGACCACAAGTCATCTACTGATTCTTGTAGCTAATTATTATTGGAAAGATGTGTCTGTGTTCCAGTCTCTTCTGACTGTATTTTCCATACTGGAAATCTTTTGTTGTGCTTTACATGCATTTAGACAACAGGAAAAATAGCTCCTTTATAAGTTCACCATAATATATTTTTGTTTGTGTGTAAAGAAATACTTGTATACAAATAAAAGTGTGATGGAAAACCGGGCAGTGATCAATACTTGCACAAGCCACATACCACAAGGAGTTGAACTCTGGTTCAGCCACATGTCCTCATTCCAGTCCACAATGATCAAACTTACTGGTACTTCAAAGTGGCTCTTATCCAACCCAGGAGAAACTAAAAAAATGCATGATTGAAAGCCGTTACAATGTACCTCAATGGACATCCACTAAGTCTGGTTTAATACCATTTTCCAGTATAGTATACACCATTCATTCATTCATTTTCTTCCACTTTTTCCTCCCAAGGGTCGCGGAGGTACTGGAGCCTATCCCAGCTGTCTTCGGGTGAGAGGCAGGGTACACCCTGGACTGGTCGCCAGTCAACCACAGGGCACATATAGACAAACAACCATTCACATTAACATTCATACCTTCATACCTTCATACCCATACCTAACATTTTGGAGTCACCTAGCATGTTTTTGGAATGAGGAGGAGAAAACCCAGCATGCACGGGGAGAACATGCAAACTCCACACAGAGATGGCCGAGAGTGGAATTGAACCCTGGTCTCCTAGCTGTGAGGTCTGCGCGCTAACCACTAGCCCACCGTGCCGCCTAGTATACACCAGTGGTTCTCAATTAGTTTGAATTGTCACTGAAGAATTCTGCTCTCTTGTTGTCATTATACTGTACTAATTAAGTCTTGTCCTAAAAAAAAAGCTATTTGTGGTTGTTTAATGAACATAAACACATAGTGTGTCCAGCCGTTGAGAACCGCTGGTGTAGATCGCAGTTGTTCAACAAAACAATGTGTGAGCGTTCAGCTGCATGAAATGTGAACCATTACATCATCAATTGGTCCCATGATTATTATCATCATTATTATGATTATCCAAGCTGACTGGTTGCCAGCCAATCACATGGCACACAAAGATAAACAACCTTTCACATTCACTATGGACTATTTAGAGACTCCAATTAACCTAAGTAGTTCTGGACCTGGAGTATAGCCAAAGAGAACATGCAAAGATGCCCAAACTGAGATTCGAACAAATATCTTTGCGATCTCTTCACTGTGTGGCCAACATTTTTTCATCTTAAGAACATAGCCCGACTCCATCCATCACTTTCATTTTCTGCTGCTGAATTCCTGACCCACGCGTTTATCACATTTAGAATCGACTACTGCAACAGTATTCTTCACGGTATGAAGGAAACTCACAGCCTCCCTGTACTTTGAGGCCAGTTCCTGGTGGGTCTCGAGTGTATGTGAACATCCCTCCTTTTTAAATTCCCAGACAGTGCAGTGGGTGGGTTAAGTTGTGAGTCACATATTTGTTGACTTGTGTTTGTTTGGCACCATGGGTGAGGTTGTCCGGATCGCTGCATGTGAAAAGCTACTTAAACCATCAAAAGGTTGTCTCTGATTCACTCAGACGACTTGCAAGTCATTTTTTCCATCTTGTATGTTAAAAACTAAAATTAAATACTTCGGTAGCAACCTGCGGGCCTGATTTAAACGCTTGGTGGGGCGAATGTAGCCCCCAGGCCATAGTTTGCCCACCCCTGCTATATCATATTACGTCACTTATACTGCGTATATCACGATGTCAATCAGACCAATGGCTGTCACTCGAGGTAGTTTGAGGCAGCAAGCGGGAACAAATACTCTCACAAATCATAATTATTTCTACTGTACTGTCTATCTACCGCTTTGAACTGCGGCTGAAATTTGGGTATAAGCTACTAGTTAACGCTAGGCAGCTATTTGGTGGTTTATGTGACAATGGCTAGCTAAGAGCTAGCAGCGCTAGCATTACCAGTGCACTAGCTAGTCATCAATACATCAGTAAAACATACTTCAATTATAGCGAACTCATTTATGTATTTTTTAAATATGACATCATATGTAACATATGACAGGAACATCAAATTTCAAGCAAGAAAATGATTAAAGACCCACCCATAATCCACCAGTAGGAGTCTAGACTTGTTTTCAGAGAGTTTGTGTCCCAAACAAATATGCACATTAGTACACAATAAGGTCATTAAATCTTACCTTTATACATTCCCACATGGTATCAGCATTTGGGACCAAATATGACGTGGAAGAAAAAGAGTAATAAAACAGCACAGTAGTCTGTATCTGTACAGCCGGACACAGTCAGAAGGTGCGTTCAGGGACTGCTAAAGTGGGACAAAACACAGCTGCATTTGTTAAAATAATGGACCATATTACTAAACTTGATATCCATTAAAGGGGAACCGCACGTTTTCTTTAAATGCCCATCATTCACAATTCTTGTGTGAAACATGAACTTTCCCTTTTCTGTGCAACTCGAGAAAACAAGTTAATATGAGCTAGCTAACAATACACGTCATTGGGACACTCTAACAACATTGCATCGTATCTTGCTGTATTTTGCTCAACTAAAACATTACTGAAACTTCTTATGCTAGTCCCATCACCAACAGCAGCATAGATAGCGAAAACACTTGCGATGTTCACTCTCCTTGGGATGACTGTGTCTTCCAGCACAAGACGTGTGCTCCAGTCCTCAGGTAAAAAAATGCTGAAAACAAACAAGCATCTTGTTGAATCTTTGTAGTGAATTGAGAGCTAAGAATCCACTCTTCCATTTGTGCTTAGCAACATGTCGTGTTCGTCCACCAGATATAGTTTTTCAGGTTAGGTGCTAGAATAATAATACCGCCATAGCTTGTTTAATATACAAGTCAGTTATGAAAATGGAACACTGTTGCCATTTGATTTTTTTTTGTGAGGGCTTTAACTCATATTAATTAATTAATCAATTGTAAAAATTAATTATTAATTAACTAGCTCATATTAATTAATTTCGTAATGGACCGAAAAGGAAAAGAAATGTGTTCATGTGTCACAAAAACTGTGACAAAAAAGTGCAGTTTCCCTTTAAATCCTTGATTATTACAGATAAAAGCTTATTTCTATATGCGATTACGTGTGATTAATTGAGTTAACTATGGATTAATCTCAATTTCACATTTTAATCGATTGACAGCTCTAGTTATAAACCTTGTCACCCGATCCCATGCCAGATACAAGAAAGTCATCGATGTGAACCACTACAATACCAGCTGTCCAATATCCATCATTAGCATTTGCCCTGACATTTACCAATAACTTTATCATCCAATTCCAATGTGATCTTTAAACACAGGGCCAGGTGTAAACCATTACACAATTCATTCATTTTCTACCACTTGTTTTCACAAGGGTCACGGGGGTGCTGGAGCCTATCCCAGCTATCTTCAGGCGAGAGGCGGGGTACACCCTGGACTGGTCGCCAGCCAATCACAGGGCACATATAGACAAACAACCATTCACACTCACATTCATACCTATGGACAATTTGGAGTCAACAATTAACCTAGCATGTTTTTGGAAACTGGAGTACCCGGAGAAAACCCACGCATGCATGGGGAGAACATGCAAACTCCACACAGAGATGGCCGAGGGTGGAATTGAACTCTCACTACGCAATTTTCATCAAAATATTGAAGTGATTGTTTCCCTGATTTTGTTTAATGCAGCTTTCAGCCATCACCCACAGTGGAAGCAATACAAGTGATTCTCTTCACCGTGGCACTTATCACTGGATAATTGACATAATTTTTCTGCCCGGGAACCTTTGAAGGGCTCGTGCTGCGTATGAAGACAACTTAAAAAGACAACATCTCGCTTCTATTAAAATACATGTTTGTTTTTCATTAGAAATCACCAAGAACATACGCTTTTGTCGTAATATGGCAAAAGAAAACCACACTCTTACATCAACAGCGGTGGAGCCGGTTGATCCAGCTGAACAGAACAGTCATCTGCAGTGGAGTGACAGCTTAGCGCTTTTATGTTGGTGTCAATTCACCTTCCGGCTGTCTGCACAATGTATGTGTTTGTGGAAAAAAAAACATTCCACATGTGAATAGCCTTGGAAAAGTCGACGAAAGCGAAGAAGGTGGTGTCAGTCAGCTTGAGAGAATGGAGCGTTGTTGGAGCGAGGAAGTTGCGACAGCTTTCACCGTCATTTCATGCGTCTCGTCTTCATCCTCCTCAGAACTCTCCTCACTGCTCTCAGCAGGGTGGCTGCCATTTTTGGTGGCTTTCTTGGTGGCGCTCACCTCATCGTCGTCGTCATCATCCTTTTCCCCATCCTCCTCAAACTGACAATCTGGATCGTCATCGTTTCCGCTATCATCTGTGTCGTCTTTGTCTTGGACGCTGTTCTTTCCTGGGCCCTTGTCGATCATAAACACAGGACCAGGGCCCAGTGGAGCTGTGTCCATTTCTTCATCTTGGTCCATGCTGGAGATAATGACACAAACACTCATGTTTTTTTTTAAACATATCGAAAAAGACAGAAACTATGGCCAAATTTTGCATTGATGTCAAGTAAATGTGGTTTGTTATTGCACATATAAAATGTGTTGGGTCCATTATATTTGTTATAATTATGCACTTTACAGTACATATGAAAGTATTTCTTCTAAAATATACATTCAAGTCGTACTGAGTTGCTATGATTACCTGCTCAAACCAGATTAACCTGGAATACTTCCCTGTCATCATGTCTAGGCATGTGAGTCTGACCTTCACCATCTCTTTCCCTCACCTATATGGCTGCCTATGTTAATTAACATGTTAGGATGACATGCAGATCTTATTAAATCCTACCCCTGCTCCATTTCTTCCGGTGTTTGAAATATTACATATAAATATACAGTTGAAAGATATATTAAATAGAAGAAAAAATATGTGTGCAAAATTATTAATCCCTTTTCTCAATAAGATAATCAATAACAATAAGATAATCAATTAATTAAAATTACTGGGATCCTACATTAGCTTAATGACTATACATGCCGAACATATGAGGTTGTATGTTTATTTGTATGTTTCTTCTGTTTTCTGCTTGTGTGTTGGTTGCAATGGATTGATGATGTTCCCACCTGGTCGGCGCTCCGGCTACTCTCATCTTCTGCCACATGTAGTTGAGGAACATGGTCGCCTGCATAAGACGGCCGATCCTCTGCATGTGTCTCTCTATGAGGAAGATATAAATAGAGTAAATGTGACTGGGTTCTGTGCCAATCTTGTGCTGTAGTTTGACGACTTGCTGTGCCAAGCTCCCATTAAAACTCATGTGGCTGTTCTAGTTGTGGGTCAGAAACAGGCTCAGCTGGAATGTCAACGATCCATGCGGCTGTTTACTCCAACTTTTCACTTTTGTATGTTTTTGCTGTCTATTTCAGAGCATGGCTAAATGTGACCCGTATCCCGATTTGCATACCAAATCGGGTGCAATTGTCTGACCTGTGTAGGGTATAAGGGCCTCCAGGTGAGCGCGGGCGCCCTGGTACTGAAGCATCTCCTCAGGTGGAAGGTGCGTAAGCAGCACCTTGAGGACGGCCTGGGCATCCAGACAGTTCTTCGCGTTGGTGTTCCACACCGAACAGTAACGCAGGACCGACTCTAAACAACAACATGGTAGCAAGGAATGGTTATGATATGTTGTGATGTATTACAGCATTACAGTATGGTCAAAGTTCATTTTATTACAACTGGAATCACAATTCCGCCCAAAATTATGTTGTCTAGGTATATGCATGAGACCTATTGATGAAAGCTGACTCAAGGTACTGGATGTAGATGGAAAGGTCAAAACAGACAAACATACTCTTTGGAGTCATTCGAGTACAGTACTGTCCTTTCATATTTTTTTAGGTCTGTCAAAAACAGCGCTAAAAAACACCGCACGGCGGACAAGTGGTTAGTGCGCAGACCTCACAGCTAGGAGACCAGGGTTCAATCCCACCCTCGGCCATCTCTGTGTGGAGTTTGCATGTTCTCCCCGTGCATGCGTGGGTTTTCTCCGGGTACTCCGGTTTCCTCCCACATTCCAAAAACATGCTAGGTTAATTAACGACTCCAAAATTGTCCATAGGTCCATAGTGAATGGTTGTTTGTCTATATGTCCGGTCCAGGGTGTACCCCGCCTCTCGCCCGAAGACAGCTGGGATAGGCTCCAGCACCCTCCGCGACACCCGTGAGGATAAGCGGTAGAAAATGAATGAATGAATAAAATATTTAATGTAATTAACACATGCGCCTAATGTAAAGCCACACTTCTGTCATGACAGCAAACTGAGGCACAGTAGTATTCCCATGTGGTCACACGGCATCTGATGCTCTTTAATAACTTTATTCTGACCTTAAAAGGGGTACTGCACTTTATTTTGGAATTTTTGCCCATCATTCACAATCTTTATCTGAAACATGAACATATTTATTTCCCTTTTCTGTGCATTATAACATGAGAAACAAGTTAAAAGCTAAAAGAAAGCTAAAAATGCAAAAACCTTGAACAACATTGCATGGTTTGGTATACATGCTGTGATCATGCATTAACACGTACACTGATGATAACATGTAATAGTTGCAGTATTTTGACAATTTAAAAAACACTACCAAAAATTATTTTCTAGGCACATTGATACTTATGCTAGTTCTGTCAAAAACAGCAGCATAGATACAGAGACAGTGATGACATTGTCCGCTCTCATTGGGATGGCTGTATCTTCCAGCACAAGACGTGTGCTCCAGTCCTCAGGTAAAAAATGCTGATGGCAAACAAGTCTTTGTAGCAAAATTGAGAGCTAGGTATCCACTCTTCAGACTGTGAATGACGCTGAGACGAGTGCTTAGCGAGGCGTCGTGTTAGTTAATGAGTATATACGCACCAATGAAAGACGTTTCGGTAGTGTTTTTAAGCATCAAAATACTGCAACTATTACATGTTATCTTCAGTGTACATGTTAATGCATGATCACAGCAGGAATATCAAACCATGCAACGTTGTTAGATGTTTTTGAAAAGGGCTTCATAATTGAAATAGGTGTACCCCAATGACGTGCATTATTAGCTATCTTATATTAACTCGTTTTCGCATGTTATAATGCACAAAAAAGGGAAAGAAATATGTGTTCATGTTTCACATAAGGATTGTGGATGGGCAAAATTTTAAAAAGTGCAGTTCCCCTTTCAGACATTGGACAGTGGTACAGTGTGATTTCCTGATTTCTTATTTTTTGGCATGTTTGTCACACTTCAGATCAAACTAATTTAAATATTAGTCAATGATAAAATAACAACACAAAATGCAGTTTTTACATTAAAATTTTTATTACTAAGGGAGAGCAAAAATCCAAACCTACATGGTTTAATGTGAAAATGTGATTGCTCCCTAACTCTGATCCCCCCATAAAATGTAACTGTGATGAATTGCGTGCACTTTTCATACCTTTCTGATCCTGTCTAAGTTTCAGCACAGTCTTCTCCAGAAGCTGATGACTATCTTGGGCTTGGCGGATTTCTATAAGAAGAAGAATGTGAACACAGTGTACCAATGCGGTTGGATCACATATACAATAAGAAGAACATAAGAGTCCAGTGCTGTGCAGAAACCGGCAAAACCAGTGTGCAGTGTACATATGTATGTATTATGTATGAAAATGGCAATGTAGGACAGGGATGATGAAACATGGGGGAGTTACGCAAGTTTTGTTTTAAACCCGTGCAAAGCAAATACCCCAGACAGAATCTGAATGGTGCTCATTAAGTTTAAGTACCTTTAATTACAGACAGCACCGTGTGCGGCTGGTCCAACGAGATGGCAAGGCCCAGAGCTTTCAGGTATTTCTTCTCATGGAGCAGGTTAGACAACTCCTGTTGCCTTCACAAAAAAGATGTAGATAGCATTTCAACTCAAAATCTTCCTGAAACTGCAATGCAACTTTGCCAAGAAAGTCAAATTAACCAAAGCTAAGACCAGGAAGTGATTACACCCGTGTGCATGCAGAAATTGATCCTGCATGAGGTCATGCAAGAGTTAATTAGACCGCAGCTATTGTCACGCTTCTCAGAAACACTCAAGGCTACATCCCACCTGTTAAATCATTTTCCCCAAACAAAAGTCTGAAAAAGTCTTGATTGAGAATAATTAAGGAGACACCAATTCTCTCCTTAATTTTCTTTTTTTACTCAAGTAACTGCACATCGTACATATTCCAATATGTCTAATGTGTTGTAGCGACACTTGTAACACTAGTGTGTTATTATACTACATAGCTCAATGAAGTAATGAATATAATAACTTTCATATTAACTGCATGTGAAATCAAATGAACTAAACATGCAAAAATACACATTTGGCCTTTTGGGGGGTCTAGGGACACTTTACATGAAAACTAAGGTGGGGCCAAACAACCTCTCAGAGCTTTTCTTCCTGTTACTCACACATACCAGTCACCAGTCAGACATGTTGAGCAACCAAAAACATACTGTCATACTGGTGAGATGTAGTATTCTGGTCATTACCTCACCGTGCACTCAATGTTGCCAGCTATGAGTCTTCCTCACATTCTGTGTGGAAGTGGTATGTTTTTGGCTTCTGACTTGCCACTCCATTTGAAACCCTTTTTTAAGTTTGCAAGCAATAGATGTGAGGCTAATGGATTAGCTTTCTATTTAGCAGCTGTCCCTCCAGCATAAGAGTTGTACACTGCGTTGTAAATAATGAAAAATAGGAGTATAATAGTGAATGTTATTTCATTTCTACAGGGCTCTAATAAAGTCAAAAAACTGATTTTGAAAGTCATAAACAGGTTTTCTACAGTCTTACTAAGAAAATATTCAATTTCTTAACCTTGAATCTTATATTGGCTGCACGGCGGTCGAGTTCAATTCCACCCTTGGCCATCTTGGTGTGGAGTTTGCATGTTCTCCCCGTGCATGTGTGGGTTTTCTCCGGGTACTCCGGTTTCCTCCCACATTCCAAAAACATGCTAGGTTAATTGGCGACTCCAAATTGTCCATAGGTATGAATGTGAGTGTGAATGGTTGTTTGTCTATATGTGCCCTGTGATTGGCTGGCGACCAGTCCAGGGTGTCCCCTGCCTCTCGCTTGAAGACAGCTGGGATAGGCTCCAGCACTCCCCTCGACACTCGTAAGGATATGCGGTAGAAAATGACTGAATGAATGAATTCTATATTGTGGAAATTCATTTATAGCAGTCGGTTCGGGAAGCAATAAGGGACGACTATAAATTTTTATTTTAATATTATCAGTTGTTGAAAATATGTTTTATATGTTTGAATATATATTTAAAAATACAGCTTATTTGATTGAAAAATATATATTAACTAGGTTACATTAATTAGGTCTTTAAAAATACTTTTCCAAACAATTTCAACCAGAGGATTCTATTCCGTTATAAAAAAAAAAAAGATAAAACTTACTTCATTATCTGATCCTCCTGCTTGGCCTGCTCTTCTGCCAGCTCTGCTTCTGTCACATCCTGGTGGCGGATACAAGGTTTTTAGCCATCAATTCCCCTGTTGATGCTTGCCTATATTAGTTTGAGTGTTATTCGTGACTTTAGCAGATTAGGCATGTATAGCATCTTCGATGTCCATGAAAGGTGGCACATATACTACATGACAAGAAGCCATTACATTTTGGTGAATATTGGAAGTTATTGTCTCTTAATAGCAAACTTCTGAGCTACTTTAAGTCCCCGCCACATGAAAAAGCAAGACATCCAACTCCATTACTCACCATCCACACAGTGATGTTGGAGTCGGCTGACCCGGTTACCATCTTGTCGTCATTGTGGCTGCCGTGGAGACCCCACACTTTGTCCTGGTGGGCATCCAGGGTCTTCACGCACTCGTTGGTCTTGATGGTCCATAGTTTCACCAAACCATCTGAGCCACTATGGAGAGGGAGTGGTTGACGTGGATGAGTTTGGTATTATATCCTAAAAGTGTTTGCAATAAATAGATACAGTAAACCTCGGATATATCGGACTCGGATATATCGGAAATTCGCTCACAACGGACAGATAAAAAAGAACCAATTTTTCTGTAATGCATTTCCAATAAAAATTCATTGCATATATCGGATTTTTTATAACAGATTTCGATTATTTCAGACAAAATCTCCAGTCCCGTTTCAATGCATTTCCATTAAATTTCCCTCGCATATATCGGATGGCCGCATCGTGGCGCTCCGATTCGCCGAATCGTGATAGGCTGCTATACGACGTCATTTGCAGCATTTGCAGCGTTGCCTGCGCGTCCAGGTACATTGGAAACATAGTCAAGGAAGTGCCTTTTTATAACGGATAAAATCCGATTTACGCATATACCGGATATAAATCCGATATATGCGTAAAACGGACATTTTCCGGTATACGCATATAACGGATTTCGCTTATCGGACAAAACCAGTGGGAACAATTGAATCCGATATATCCGAGGTTGACTGTATACTGCTATACAAGCTGTTTATTTTCCATATTATTACCAGTTGGGAAGATACATAGATAGATAAAAATATGACGAGATATCTCTTTTGGAGGAAGGCTGTATTGTGCGAACAGAAACCATTCAGACTGCATTTGGCTCAGCACCAACTTTCAAATACCAGCGATCACCCATTTTGTTTCCTCAAACATAGAAGACATCCGTGTTGGCAATTTAGCAACATAGTCGCTATATTTAGCATGTGAGGGTTTCCTGCATCATGCATTTATTTGGTAATTAAAGCCATGCCATTGACAAAATTGCGCGGGAGTGAGCCCACCTCTAACACCATGCAATGCACATCTAAAAGCTGAAAAAAAAGACCTCCATAATGCAACCCAGCCCCTGATTAACAGAGCTTGGACTCACTGACCTTCCTGGCAAAAGAAAGGCGACGGCGTTACCTGCTAAGCAGCTGAGTGCCTCGGCTCACAAAGATGACCTTCAACACGGACGCGTCGTGCCCCTCAAATGTCTAAGACAACAGAACACAGTTGTTGATGTTCAATAATGTGTTAGAATCCAGCAAGGTGGTCATCGGTAAGTTGAGCCCACCTTGAGGCAGCTAAAGTTCTGCAAGCCCCACAGCTTGCTGGTGCCGTCTGAGGAGGAGGTGGCCAGAACCTGGTCGACGGGGGAGAAACAGACGGCCCAGACGCCTCGCCGGTGGCCACGAAACACCCCGAGTAGGCTGATGCTGTCCTTACCCGCCAAGGACCACAGCTTGGCTGTGCGGTCTTGTGAGCCGGAAGCCAGAAGCTTGTCGTTGGGTGAAACGGCGACGCTGTTGACGTCCTGGAGTAAAAAAACATAACCTTAAATCCTCTTATGCTTTATTTTCCATTCCTTATTGTATAATAATTGTGCTACGGGTAACCACTGTGGTATGTGTAACATTGAGTGTTTAAACTGCAATAATTATTTTTGAATATGCATTAGAAAGTGTCTATCCATCTTCAATGCTGCTTATCCTCACTAGGGTCGCAGGGGTTATGCTGGAGCCTATCCCCGCTGACTTTAGGGGAGAGGCGGGGTACACCCTGGACTGGTCGCCAGCCAATCACAGGGCACATATAGACAAACAACCATTCACACTCACATTCATACCTATGGACAATTTGGAGTATCTCCCTCTTCAGTGAGTGGCGGTTGGCTTTTATATTCACACACTATAAATAAAGCATCTATATGAGCAAGCAGGCAGCAGTTGTCTCATGCTTGCAGTCTTACCTTTCAAGTTCAAATTTTTAAAAATGGGCTGATGTAGGCCCTTATGTTAGCAAGTTACACTGACCTCTAATGTTGAAGGCGGTGTACTGCACCTACTTGCATCAAATGTGCCTTGGTATCAGTTTCATTCAGCTATATCATTTACACATACATTTGTCAAAAATCCTACATCCCCTGAAATATTAACCTCAATAAATAAAAAATATACATATTCTTTATATTTCATCAAACATCAACTCCAATCTGCTTCATTTCATTTGCTGGCAAATTCAGAGTGTTTTTAGTTATTAAACTTTCAACATGTACATCAATGATATCTCCAAAGTTATGAAAGACTTAAAACTGGTATTATTTGCGGATGATACCACTGCTTTTTGTTCTGGAGGGGGTACAGACGAAATCATTAGAAAGGTCAGAGAAGAAATTGTCAGGCTAAAAAGATGGTTTGATGATAACAGATTGTCCTTGAACCTAAATAAAACTAAAATCATGCTGTTTGGTAACAGCAGAAAGGACATGCACAAATACAAATAGACGGGGTGGACATTGAAAGGGTGAAGGAAAATAAATTTCTGGGGATCACAATAGATGAAAATATGAGCTGGAAACCTCATATTACAAATATAGAACATAAGGTGGCCAGAAATATTTCAGTATTGAACAAAGCAAAATTAGTTCTCAATGGAGAAATCACTCCACACTCTTTATTGCTCTCTGGTTCTACCATATCTTACTTATTGTGTGGAAATATGGGCTAATAACTATAAAAGCAATCTTCACTCGCTAAATGAACTGCAAAAAAGGGTAGTAAGGATAATTCATAATGCCGCCTACAGAGAACATACTAACTCCTTATTTCTAAAATCACAAATACTTCAACTTGCTGATATAGTTCATCTTCAAACAGCTAAAATAATGCATAAGGCTAAAAATAACCAATTACCTACAAATGTCATCCAGTACTTCTCTACAAGAGAGGAGAAATATGATCTCAGGGAAGAACTAAATCTGAAACACTTATATGCTAGGACTACGTTAAAAAGCCATAGCAGGTGGAATCAAACTATGGAATGGATTGAGTAAGACCCTCAAACAATGCACAACGATGAGCCAATTCAAGAAACAATACAAGCAGTTGATGTTTGCTAAATACAAGGATGAAGAGTCTTGAACCAGTCATGATGTGCTATACATATCACTATATTGACACTTACTATGGTACCCATTATGTCATTGGATGGTCATATCACCTCGTACTTCGGTACGTGATAAAAAAAAAACCTTAAACTAGATTAGTAAAGCAGGAAGTGAACAAATGTAACAGTTACTGATTGTAAAAGTACCAGATGGAGGGGTAGGATTTAATAAGCTTTGCTTCTTCCTACTCCTTTTGGACATGTGGAACTGTGAACTGATTATGGGATGCACTCAATTGTAATCTGATGCATGTTCAACTGAAATTAAACCATTACCATTACTTTCAGCTGGTGGAAAGATCCTAAAACAGTTTAGTATCTTTTTTTTTGACCGAACAAAATACAGAGTAACACCGCCCACATGTTATGTCATATTACGTTCGGGTTGTGCACTAAAATGTTTGGGCCTAAATTTAACCATGCACCTCCTATTAGAACATGGGTGTGTGTGTTATCATCTCTAATTGTGTCTGTCTGCTAATGTTTTTATGCGTACCTTATCATGTGCTTTCTCTGTGACACGTGCAGTCAGCTGAGAGACATGTGTTGTCGACAAGTCTGCAGGGAGATCCCACACCTTTACAGTGTAGTCCTGACTGCCAGAAACTATGAAGGACGTTTTCAACCTGCACACATATGTAGCATATTTAATATCAGATAGACAATTTAGTGCCCATGCAGGGGATGGATGTGTGTTACCTGGAACAGGTAATGGAGCCCACTGCATTAGTGTGGCTGGAACCGTGTGCCACACAGTGGACGTGGCCGCTATCAGCATCCATTCGCCACACACGCACTGATCTGTCCTGTGGACAAACACACGACAGGCACTATGTGCATGACTTGCTCTAAAGAAGACAGAGAATGAGTTTTGGTGTGTGCTCACCTTTGCACAGCTTGCAAAAACAAAGCCTTTTTTAAACACGTCCACTGAGAGGACAGTATCTGTGGGAGGGGATAAGGACAAGAAGGATAACATCAATTCATACTGCTCATTTTCATTAGCGCATTGTCGTCATTCTCATGACGGCGGCTGGGTTTCGGTGAAGGGGTTCCTCCCGAGTAGAGATTGACTGATTTATTGGCGGACCGATTATGACATACGCCCGATTCATCAATATTAGTGACCCATGTAACTAGGGGTGTGTATTGGCATACGTATCACGATACAATATATCACGATACTGTTAACAAGGCGATATTTTTTTGTTTTTCTTGTAGTTAAAGATTATTTCCTGGAAAAACTGAATTACACCCGCAATATGCACTTACTAAACACATTTTTATTCCATTAGAACAGTATGTTATGCTGTATCACAAACTTTCATCTGTAAAACTTAGCATTTGGATAAATAAAGCTTGAACATCCAGCTTTAAATTCACAAAAAAAAACAACATAAAAAACAAATAAATTAAATTACGGTGCAGCCCCCTTCAGGTCCACGACAGGAGGAAATGACTACAGTTTACACATTACACTACACTTTAGGGACACGTTGACAGGGCCCGTCAAGGAGAATGTTTGACTTTTTTTCATGCAAGTTTTAGAGAGCGTATTAAAGTGTATGTTGCATCTCTGTGAGATTAACAAAGATTGGTGTTTGCTTCAGCATTTCTTTTGTGAGCTGTTTGCAAATGCTCAGTGGCTGCAGATGGAACTTTTTAAATAGCAAGTAAACATGTTGGTAAGCCTTTGTATTATTTTAAAAACAACTCATATTATCACTTTCAGCCCAATGCAGCCACTTGTTTTTATTTTTAAAATGCTCAACTATAGTATCAAATTCATATATGGGCCGATCTATTGGTTATTGGTAAATAGCTTAGATATTAGCCGTCGGCATCTGCCCCAAAAATCCCCTATTAGTCAGGCTCTACTCCCAGCCTTCATAGTCTAGACGACAGCATCGGATGCACGCCAGGCCTTGTTGAATGGAATTTCCTGGTTACGTCACATGTTTTCATCCTAATCTTTACTGGCATTACTAAACAGAATAAGTAACATAGCTTACATACTGTTCTGCCTGTGTCGATACCATATGGGTGACATAAACCCATATCCAGGGTGCTGGATGGTGTGGATGTGCAGGAAAACAAACCATTGTACTCCACAGTATCCACTTGACTGCAGCAGCCTGTTCTCTTGCTGCCCCCAGTCTCCTCATCAAAATATAATAATCTCCTCACTCTCCTCCATTGTCGAAGTGGCTAAAACACTAATATTTTTGAAAAAAACAACCCGCCCAGATTGAACAAAAATCTGCATAAAAAAAGTACATATATAAAATGAAATCTGCGCTTTGTGTTGCTATAGATCAGGGGTCTCAAACACGCGGCAGGACACTAGTTTGATATGAAAGCCGCCTTGATATGAAAGTTTAATGTTAGTGCGGCCCGCGCAAGTTTGATATGGATGCTGTATGGTATCATGTACCCAGAAAAAAATATTACATTTGATTAATGTTCATGTTAAAGGTTAAATAACTGTTAATAGTTATCCTCCCTATCCGTGTGGAAGTGGTAAGTTTTTGGCTATTTAAGTTTAAAGGAAATACCTTGGAGGCTACCGTTTAGGTCGCTAGCTCTCTAGTTTGCGAGTTAGCATGTGTTTCAAGACCCTGCAGTTGCGCAATATGTTGTAAATAAAAATGCGGTTTTTTTTTTTTGGGGGGGGGGGGGGGGGGGGTACCTGATGCGGCCCAGCCAGACCGTAGCTCCAGTGGCCCCCAGGTAAATTGAGTTTGAGACCCCTGCTGTAGATGATTTGGACTGATGCACACATGTGTGCGCATTAAAATTTCCTTGCAACCTCCCTACAAACCTTCTGCATGATACACTCCCATGTCTTAAAATTGCATGAACAGTTGTTTTTTTTTATGACTATTAAACATGATAAGAAAATCTAGTGTATGCACCTCAAATGTAGTGTAGATCACATTATTACTGTAGTAACCTCACAGACACACATCTTATCTGTTGGCCACTCACCCGTGTGTCCATAGAGGATCTGGCAACTGTTAGTGAGTAGCTCAAAGACTTTCAGCTGGCAGCTGTTGGTCGCAACCACAACGTGACTGCCATTTTTACCCAGGAACTTTACTTCCAGCACCTCGTCATTGTAGCCCACAAACTGTAAAAAGGGGAAAAAAAGAGATTTCGGGATGATTATATTGGTCATAATAGATTGTGTCAGTGCAGCTAACATTGTGTCAATCTCCCTCTGTCCTGACCTGCTGCTGTGTGCTGAGAGTAGGTAGCTGGTAGAGCACGATGTTATGCTCTGCTGTTACTGTGGCCAGCCTGGCGGAGGCAGGCATGTCGAGCAGGTACGTTAGACTGCAGGGGTTGTTGTCCTTCTCCTCCTCATCTTCAGAGGGAGGGCTGAGGGTGGAGTGGAGTGGCTGGATGTAGACACAGCATCCCGTGCTGGATTCCCACACTCTCAACACCCCTGGCATGATTAAGGGGGAAAGAGTTTTGGAATCTGATGAGATCTGAGATAGAGTCAAAGCTGTACCTTTGCTGCCCGCTGTCATGAAATGCAGGTCTTTGGTCTTGACTCCAATTTTAGAGAGGTCTGTTTTTGTTGGGAGGATCAAAACACCCTCCACAGCCTGCACAGAAAGACAACAAACACTCAAATCGTACTGTAGATTGTTTAGATATGTATAAAAGGTATTTTAAACACTGAAATTTCCACCATACCTCATAAACAGGTACGGTTCTCTTCACTGTCCGACTCTTTAGGTCCCACACTGTGCAGATTTTGTCTCTGCCAGAACTGCAACAAAACATCCGGAAAACACACAGGTGTCAAACTGGAGCCCCCAGGGCCAGACTCGGCCCACCATATTGTTATTTGCGGCCAGCGAAGGCATGTAAATAATTCATTCATTCATTCATTTTCTACCGCTTATCCTCACGAGGGTCGAGCTGTCTTCGGGCGAGAGGTGAGGTACACCCTGGACCGGTCGCCAGCCAATCAATTTGGAGTCGCCCATTAACCTAGCATGTTTTTGGAATGTGGGAGGAAACCAAAGTACCCGGAGAAAACCCACGCATGCACGGGGAGAACATGAAAACTCCACACAGAGATGGCCGAGGGTGGAATTGAACCCTCGTCTCCTAGCTGTGAGGTCTGCGCACTAACCACTCGACCACATGAACGCAGTGCAGCCGCAAGTAAATAATGCACATCAAAAATTCATTTTGCCAGTTTTTACAGAAAGTTTATACTGTGTGCACCTGTTTTTTTTTTTGTTGATGTGGAAAACTGATGGCCTTGTTATAACGCAAGCAGAACACGCTTAAAAAGTGCATACCTGATCATGGTGTCACCATCAGGGCTGAAGCTGAGCGACGTAACAGCGCTAAAGTGGCTCTGAAGCACACACACACGTTTGCTTGTACGCAGGTCCCACAGACAGATGCCGCAGTCCAGGGAGGACGAGAACAGCTGCAGCCGGTCGATGTCAGGGTGGAAGTGGACCAGGCTGCGCACATGAGGTTGAGGTTTGTTTTTTTATGCTTGATTAAAAAAAATGAAGTCTTATTCTCACTTACTGTACGACACCAGATGATCCTTTGAGGTTGTGAGTACAGTACTGCTTCACAATATCCCAAAGTTTGATCGTACCATCACACCCACCTAAAAACAGGACAAACTGTGTTTTTTTTTTCGGAACAGCAAATGATCAATTCTTATTGTTGATGCTACGGCTGACCTGTGGCTAAGAGAGTGGAGGTGGAGTCAAAAGTCATGCTGGCAACGGGAACAGTGTGGATGGCTTTCCAGGAGCGAGTGCATTGCGCTTTCCTCCAGTCCCACTGCTTCAACAGAAGAGCTCTGCTGGCTGTTATGAGAATCTGTGGAAGGATACAATTGAACACCAAAATCTTTGTGCCACATATTCAGTGCACAACTATTACCTCATCATCGCAGCTAAGTGCAAACGATGTGATGTCCTCTTGATCATCCTGCAGTGAAGACATCGAATGTCAAACCAAGACCTGTCATTGTCAGGATGTACTTATGTTAGCCTTACATGCTCAATACTGTGGATTATCTTCCCAGTGCTGATCTCCAGAACATTGACCCGAGATCCACATGTGCAAAATATGTATTTTTCATCTTTGCTGATCTGTTGGACAAAAGATTGGACACGGCACATAGTCATGAATCCTCTGGACATCATTCCTTCGGATGGTGGCAATTAATGACATTTGAACAGGCAACTTCACCTGTACTTTTCCTCCTTTGTAAAAAGGCTCAATCTTACTGGAAACAGCGTAACTGGAATATAACAAAACAAACACATTAGTGACATGTTGCTACAACTAGCTTAGCATGAGTTAAGTGCCCTGCACGTTGCAACGCGAAACAAACTTACTTTGTTTTGAACTTCAAGTTGATATTCGCCATTATTCCGGAGACACAAATCCAAACCGATTCTATTTTAGCGACTCTGCTGAATAAATTGTCCAATTCCACAGGTAACACGTTGTCTACAGTCTACACACACATATTCCCCGCATGTTGATGGGTAAAGTCGCAAGGATTGTACGTCATGGCAGGAAGCGATTCTGATTGGTCAAACTGGTCATGCTAATTTGCTGTCGTGGTGACATGACGTCATGAGTCAACAAGTTGTTTAGTTTTAAATAAATATACTCCCTTCCGTTACGTAGTCACAGTAGTACAGATAATAACATATTTAATAACAACTTTAGTGCATTTTATATACCATATGCTACATTAATTATTTTCTCTGCTTTGACTTGCTGTCAACTCGAAAGAAGACTGAATAAACAACAAACATGTAATAAACATGTAATAAACATATAATCCAGCAACAACAAAAAATATATTTTATAAATATGAGTTTTCTCGTTTTTTTGTGCAGTTCTTTGTATTTGTATATTTGCTTTTCAGTGCAGAAGATTCTAGACGTTTTCTTTTTTCCGCGTGTAACTTAAACGCATCATTTTGTGATTGCCTCACCTGTCATTTGACATTCGCCCAATTGGAAGTAGTTTACCAGATCAAATGCCATTAAATATTTTTAAATAATTGATCAACTCGCCGTAGGCCTACGATAATGGACGTACAAAGTTTGCTTGATGCTAGAACAGCAAGGAAGGGGCTCTCTCTAACAATGGGGGCGGCCATTTTTTATTGTTGGCATTTGTTTACATTGCTCTCACATGGGTTCCTCTGTCACGTTTTGTCCGGAATGTTCACGTATGAGTGTTTTGTATCGATAACACGAGGGGTGTGCTCTGTGAGATGTTAATGGGCCGATATGGCGTAAAGTTGCTCCGAGAGGGAATGGAAACACAACAACCTACAGGGGAACAAAATGGTGAGTATATTTGAGTGTTATTTTTCCCTTTTTAAACTAGTGTTTCTTTCATGACAATGTGGTCAATATGCTGATAATCAACATCTATTTCATGAGGCATTGTTTGTAAACTAAAGACAAACATTCACTTTTTACTACATATATACAAGACACTACTAGTATGGGGGTTAACAGCCATATGACTTTCAAAAACAATTCCATTGCCATTATGTTGAAAGCACTGTAGATAACTGAAACTATTGTTTAATCAGCCCTAAATCAATTGTAAACACGATAAATGAGTGATGACCTCTATCTTCTCAATATCTAGGCGGACGCGGAGGTGTCATCCCAAAGTGGAGGCTATGACGTGGAATTATTTGTGGAGACACCAGACTATGATCTCATCTGCACCATATGCCAGGGGGTGCTTCGTTGTCCTGTCCGAGCAGCGTGCCACCACATTTTCTGCAAGAAATGCATTTTACAATGGCTCAAGAGGTAAACACAAACAAAAAAATAATACAAAATGGACATACGTAGATGTTTCAAACTATTAAATCAATGTTGTTTATTCTTTGCCAGACAGGAGACTTGCCCTTGCTGCAGAAAGCCAATTAACGCATGCATGATCTTTGTCATGTTCAAACTCAGCAAGTCAATCGGGCGCATGAAGATAAAGGTATTTGATATGTCAATATTATGCATGTTAATACACCATACATTGTGCATTATAGTTATTTTTATTTACTCAGTGGATACTACAGAATCTTACAAATGTGTGTGCACACCTCATATTTGAGCTTCTCTTGGGAAAATATGAAAGAAATGAAACTTGGATATACGTGAGAGTAGTCAGTGTACAGCTTGTGTGGCAGTACACATTTACTATACACTGAAAATGACAGACATTATTATTAAAAATGATTGCGTTCCAAGCTGTACAATGACTACAAGGGTGTGTACATACTTTTGTGAGCCTTTATCTGAAAATGATGTCTCAGTGGCTGAATATAGATTATGCTGGACGCTCCTTGAACTATACGTTCTTTGCACATTTATTTGATTGTTGAGCATTTTCTTTCATTACATGTGTTGTAAATGTCTTGTAAAGTTGTGTGTGTGTGCTCTTCTACAGTGTAAGAATGAGATCCGTGGTTGTGCAGTGACATTCCCCCTGTCAGAGCAGTACTGCCACAGCATGAGCTGCTTGTACGAGCTCATCCCTTGCCCCTATCAAGGCTGCCGCGCTCAGCTCCTTCGCCGCGACCTAGACGCTCACTCGCGTCACTGCGAGCATTGGCGCCAGCCCTGCCACATGGGCTGCGGCACCATGCTCTCCCACCGCACTCGGGCTCAGCACAACTGTTACATGCAGCTGAAGCAGCAGTATGAGGCCCGGCGCAGGAACCACGGGGCCATCGCCGCCGCCCTGCAGAAGAAGATGAGGAGAATGCAGAGCACAATGACCCACATGAAGCGGCAGATAGGGTTGATATGCGAGAGCCTGGAGGTGATGGATGACCTAAACGAGGTGGAAGAGGACTTGGGTGAGGGCAGCTCCAGCTCCACTGGGACGTCTGGTAGCGATGGCAACATCTGAGAGAAGAATACAGGCCTCTCTATTTGTACATGTGTTCATTTCATTGATGATGTGTGCTGGAAAATGCAGGCATCATCACATTATATGGAGGGATTGTGCTGTTTTACATATTTATATTGTAAATATAATATATATAATAAATTACAAATTGATTGGTTTATCTCAATTGATTGGTTTATCTCAAAACAGAATTAGTAAAAAATTGGCAGTGAATTAGGCGTTGTAGAAGCAGAATTAACTTAAATATTAAGTATAATATATTACAGTATTAATATTATGTAAATACTAATAAATACAAATTCATACATTTGTCTTGTGAATATTATTTTGATAACATTTTCCATCGCTATTTTGAAGTGCAATATATTAAACACTTTAAAAAAATATATTATATTAAATACTTTACTATAATTATTTCATTTGTAATTCATGTAAAAAATACAAAATATGCATATTTATGCTTTATAAATTAATTAGATTAAATACTGTTAGAAATTTTATGAATTAATCAATAATTAGCATACGAGTCAAATGTGTTTTGGAACGTTACTGTAAGATGCTGCAATAAAAGTAGCCATTAGGGGGCAATAGATAAGAGCGCTTTGTCAATGTAATATCGCGATGTTTCATGAGTGAATAAAAACAGACGAGACTTCTGCCGGGCCTTCTTCCTATTGCAACCATCACGTAAGTACAAGACACCGCGAACATTGGAGCGCAGAAATCCGTATAAATCTAGTCAATCCTGCCCCAATTATATCCATTACCCCTACGATGTAACACTGAATGATGTTAGTAGTGATTGTGTAGGGATATAGATGATATTAATTAATACAGATTGTATATTTTGGAGCTGACAATATGTTCTTAGCTAGTCAATATGGCCCCGACTCTCATGTGCTAAGGAACCCCGAGCACTTTTAAATGGAGACTGTATTCTACCACTAATATGATGGTTTAACGATGGGTGTTTTATTTGACAGCAAATGGCGGACGACGCCGGTGGTAGAGGAGGTTTTCGCGGAGGTTTTGGCCCAGGTGGCCGTGGTCGGGGCCGTGGACGCGGCAGAGGCCGTGGTAGAGGCCGCGGTGCTCGCGGAGGCAAGTCCGAGGACAAGGAAGTGAGTTCTCATTATTCGTATGCATCCAGTTCCACCTATATAAAAGATCATATATTTAATAATTACCTCTTTTTAGTGGGTCCCTGTTACCAAGCTGGGTCGCTTGGTTAAAGACATGAAGATCAAGTCCCTCGAGGAGATCTATCTGTACTCTTTGCCTATTAAGGTAAGTTAATTCAGGATGGGCCACTGTTTTGTTTGCATTGTAAACTTATTGCAGTACAATTTAGTAGTTCAGTCAATCAGTAATGTTATTGCTTTGGCATACAACATAGGTGGCCATACTGTATAGAAAATTAAAGGATTTTGGGGATGATTTGATGGTCACAAATGTTAGTTTTTTTTCATATTTGAATATGAAATGATGGGTAAATGAGCATCTCTTGCATGTACATATGTTGGAGTGATAATTTTTGTATAGCAAGTGACAGAGGCACGTGAATCATTCCTCATTCGTAGACAATAGCCACGTTTACATGAGTTTTTCTCTCTCCGAAGCCATGGCATACATGGAAAGGAATATTCCAATTGCGTGTCTACATGTGCCGCTATAATCAACCAGAATAGTCAATGGGGCATGCGCAGTAAAGCGTAAACACCAACATCACGTGATACCGACTTCCTCCAGTTTTTCTTTCACTTGTTGGAATAACTCCGTATTGCCAGTTTTTCCTTCGTCCAGTCTTGAAATTTAGTTTGGATGAAAAACAAACTTTCCGCAGCAGTCCAGTGCAGATTGCTCGCCTCCAATTTTTCAAACCGAAGAACGTCTCGAGCTGCGTGTTACGTCATATCTCAGCATTCGCTGAAAGAACGCACCTGGGAACAGGAAAAGATAAAGTTCAATCTTGCTAATATTTTATAATTAAGCTCGGCAAATGTTTTATATAGATATGTATTTTTTAAATAAAACTGGAATGGCGTATAGAAGGGTTTAGATTCTGTTCCACAGATGGCGCTAATTCACACGAAAACTGCTTGCCAACCGCCAATAAACAGAAGAAAAACACCACAAAGAAGAACGCAGTCTGACAACTTTCCGTTTGAGCGGGTACAAGATACCTCAATCTGATTGGGGAAAGGAATATTCCACCCCTGTGAATCCGATTATATATTCATTAGGATTGGCACTTTTCTTTCGGAATGAGGTGTATACAAAGGTTAGTCTTTCCGTTTGAGCAAATAGTTACCAAGAATGGAATTGGAATATTTGGGTCCATGTATACGCGGCTATTGTGCAGCTTTTGTCATCACATGGTGTTAAGATCACTTTTCAAAACCTCTGCACATGTGGATTTTTGTGACATATAGAATAAAATGCAAAAATCATACCGTAATGTATAGTGAGATGTGCACAAAGGTGTAGACCTAGGGGAGGTGCTCCTGGTATTAACTCTAAGGGGTGTGTGTCCTGTATCCTGACTAATGGGCTGAACCTTTTTTGTTTTAGGAGTCTGAAATCATTGACTTCTTCCTGGGTTCTGCGCTGAAAGATGAAGTTCTGAAGATCATGCCTGTTCAGAAGCAGACCAGGGCTGGTCAGCGTACCAGGTTCAAGGTGAGTTCCTCTGTTGTGGTTGTCATTTCGAATACTGTGGATATTTAGATGTTAAAAGTCTATGCTTGCCTTTCCAGGCCTTTGTTGCCATTGGTGACTACAACGGCCATGTTGGTCTGGGAGTGAAATGCTCCAAGGAGGTTGCCACTGCCATCCGCGGCGCCATCATTCTGGCCAAGCTGTCCATCGTCCCAGTCAGGAGAGGTTACTGGGGTAACAAGATTGGCAAGCCCCACACCGTACCCTGCAAGGTGACTGGCCGCTGCGGCTCCGTGCTGGTGCGTCTCATCCCTGCGCCCCGTGGTACTGGTATCGTGTCTGCTCCCGTACCCAAGAAGTTGCTCATGATGGCCGGTATTGATGACTGCTACACCTCTGCAAGAGGCTGTACTGCCACCCTTGGAAACTTTGGTAATTTGATTCTTTTTGCTTTATTGGTCTTTATCCTGTTTCTTCTCCTAGCTCTGCTTGACTTCACCTATGCTATGGTGTGGTTGGCGTTTCATGGAGAGAAAGAAACGAGTGTTGTAATGCACGACAGGAAGACCCCTCATGGTCTCTTCTGTTCCCTTTTTGATGCTCTACACTTCATTTCCCAAATAACTTGATTCACTAAACATTTGGAACCACATCTGAAACATTGTTCCTCCTTACAGCCAAGGCCACCTTTGATGCCATCTCCAAGACTTACAGCTACCTGACCCCTGATCTCTGGAAGGAGACGGTCTTCACCAAGTCTCCTTACCAGGTACGTATGTTGCACAACACTCACTGTTGGCAGACTATGAAATGTTCTAACACATGAAATTGCTTTTTCAGGAGTTCACTGACCATCTGGCCAAGACTCACACCAGAGTGTCTGTGCAGAGAGGCCAGGCCGTCCAGGCAGCATCCTCCTAAACATTTTTTTTTTTACAGTGTTGAAATAAACATTCTGGGGGAAAACAATCACTTTAGCGCCTTGTTTTTGATTTGATAATGAGCAATGACAAACTGAGATCAGTAGAAAAGCTAGATAACAGCCATATATAGATCTAATAAGCCAAAGAAATTAGCATTATTCTGAAATGGCAGGTTCTCTTTGACAAACCTGTAAATCCTTAAAGGGTGCAGTTTCAGACAAGCAATGAAATTTAAATTTACTCCTGATTGGCTTGGGGCTGTGATGGTGAATTTCTAAATATTTTCCCTATAGCCAATGTTGGTCATGAAATAATACATTTTATTTGTATAGCGCTTTTCAAGATACTCAAAGACACTTTACAAAAGAATGAAGTTGAATAGAGCAAGTAAACAGAATAAAAGACACACCAAAATACAACATTCAATGGTTAATACACAGTTAAAAAAGCGGGGCGGGGCACAGCAGTCAGATATAAAAGGTTAGACATTAAAAACAGATTTGAAGAGGTGGGTTTTGAGTTGTTTTTTGAAGGTGGGAAGGTCAGGGCAAGCACGGAGTGAATGGGGCAAAGAGTTCCAGAGAGTGGGGGCAGCGATGGAGAAGGCTCTGTCTCCCCAGGTTCGGAGCTTGGTCTTACAGGGGAGTGCCAGGAGGTTGGAGTCTGAGGAGCGAAGGGGATGCGGGGGATTATGTGGATGGAGGAGGTCTGAGATATGGGGGGGTCAGATCGTGGAGGGCTTTGTAGGTGATGAGAAGAATTTTTAAGTGAATGCGTTGGGGGACGGGAAGCCAGTAGAGGTTTTGGAGGACAGGGGTAATGTGTTCACGGGAGCGGGTGGAGGTGAGGAGGCGGGCAGCGGAGTTCTGAATATATTGTAGTTTGAGGGTTTTGGATAGTGTACCGTAGAGAATGCTGTTGCAGTAGTCGGTTCTGGAGGTGATGAATGCATGGATTAGGGATTCAGCGGCAAAGAATGTAAGTGATAGACTGAGTCGGGCTATGTTCTTAAGATGGAAGAATGCTGTCCGGGTTAACTGTTTGATGTGGGGTTCAAAATGCATTAAATAGGCCTCTTAATACACTTTTAAGTGACAAATAGGCAAGATTCGAAACTTGATTTAAACACTTTATTTTACAACTATTACACAGAATAGACAAAAGGATGATTATGCGTTTTGGGTCTGAGCTGCCATCATCCTCTCTTTTTGCTTCATGAGACATTTCCTCCCACTAGCATAAGCTCCTAGGTCCCCATCTGGAACAGAAACGATTTTTTTTAATGCATATTAAAACATCTCAAACTTGTGCCATTGATGGCTCAGCTATTGCCGGGTTTCTCCCCAACCAGTTTCTTCATCTGGTGATTTCACTGATGACGCCCTTCACTCAAATTGAACATGTTTATCATTAAAATCACCAGCTGGAAAGAAAACCTACAGTGTCTCGGCCTTCTGTTGACACACCTGCATTAAAAAGGTCCATACATAGTTGACAGAAGTGACTGCAAGCCATTTCATCAACTATTTTTTAAAAGTAAATCATGAAAATTAAATATATACATTTAGCACAGGGGTTCCCAAACTTTACCAACTCAGGGCCCACTTGAAAATCTAAAAAATGTCTGCGGCCCACCTTTGTCCTATCAACAGTACATAGACAAAATGTTGCGTTCTCAGAGCACTTAACTTATTTTTATTAATAATCATTTATTATATAATAATTCAGGATTGAAATGAAAGCACGGGGATGAAGGAAGCCCAAACTTTTAATCTATGGTGTATACACAAGACAGAATTAATTCTCATACTTTTCATAACTGCATTCAAGACTGGCATGATGACCAGAGAGCTACGTTCCAATCATAAACTGTATAAAGTTCCTAAAATATTGTGATAGGTCAATAACACTCAATAGGTTATTATTGGCTGTAAATATATATTTTTTTAAATCGTGCAATAAATACAATTTAAAAAATAAATAATATTTTTAATGACCTCTCATGGCCCACCAGCGGGCCGCACCCCACACTTTGGGAATCTCTGATTTAGTAAATTGTTAAATATCTTGAAATAATTCGACGGCATTGAAAAAGCAATGTGAAAAAAAAAATCTACTGATTCTGTCAGTCGTCTGTCAAGAGTGGGCGGGATCAACAATCTCTTTGGTTAAGCTGCCCTCTGAGACACCCACACAAAAAAGCATTATGATTTTGGGCTGATTCCCAAGGTAATTAACAGGTGCAATTCAATATACTATTTAATATCTCAATTACATAATTTTGTTTTAATCATGTACTTATTGCCTTTTGATAAAAAAAAAAGCCTCTATACGAGTAATTTACTTACATATAGCTATATATGAAATAACTTACAGCGTGACTGGAAGTTCTTGGTAACTTCATTGAACTGCTGGATCTCCTTAAAACAGTTCTGCTCGTAGCTGGGACCTTCTCTCTGCTGACAGGCTCGGAGACGCTCCTGGACCACCTTTACAATCTCCTGGTCCACTTTACTGAGGTGTAATAGAACAGAGACCAACACAGTTAAATTGCATAAAATAGACTTTTTAAATCATGCTCTAAGAGGAAATATGTGTCCTTTGAGTCTGTTTATGAGCACCAAACCTGTAAAAAATGAATTATATCCCTCACTTACAGCAACAAATCCAGTCACAACATTCGGTACACCTGTGCTATCCTCCAATACTACAAATTCAGATGCACTTACTAAAGTGCCCGGTAACTGTAGCCCACTAAGCATCATGGGAAATTGAGTAAAAATCTCACTAGTCTCTCCTCCATTGCATCTCAGCCTCGTAGTAGCACAGGTAATCTCCTTCTTGGCAGTCGGTCAGGTCGGGAACACGGCGGAACTTCTGGTGGTAGTACACCAACCTGTTTTTAGCCCGAATGCTTTCGATAGCGTCTGGGAAGTGAATAAATATGATTTAGTAACATTAAACAGGTGACAAGAAAGCGGACGCCATGTTTATGCTAATGGTTTAATGCTAGTCAAACACTGTCATAGAATACCACTTCTGCTGAAATTGTACTCAATGCAATATTTTGTAGATAGGCCTAAATATATGTATTATGTGTATTTACTATGTTTAATTTGTAATATACCCGGTAGCTGTACTGTTATGGTAGCTGCTAGCTAGCTCAGTTAGCTTACCTCTAAATGTGGTGACAGGCAGGTCCACGGTGTAATGGAAGAGTTTGGACAAAATCACCGCTGGGTTTGGCAAAGCTGTCTGTTTGTCCACGACCGGAGTCTGCCGTGGGGGCTCCGGATATGCATCTTTATCAAAATCTGACGGCATTTCTGCCCTAGTTTAGTCAATGTGAGAGAAACCCTACAATTCGACCTCGACAGCTCTCCTTTCGAGGTGGCGCATGCGTACTGGGCACGATGTAATGGCGATGTAGAGGTCAGTGAAAAGTTGGATCGCCACTTCATAATATTTACCGTTATTCCTTCAATTGCCTCGTAAATGTGACACTTTTCATGTGAAGCTTGTTACACACATGCGTGCTTTTTTCTGAATAGAAAGGTGAAAGGACGAAGATCCGGGTTTGTTTTGTAGTTACATGTTGTACCCTAAACACCCAACAGGTGGCAATATTGCGTAGAGTTGAGAAATGACAAACGTTTAAGTACAGTATATAACTGTTTGGCCTGGTCGAGACACTATTTAAGGTAAATCAACAGCATTATTGTAACCTTTTGAGTGAGAGAGGTCTCCAGGCTACAGTTATCCACATAATCATATTGTCATATGCTGATGTCTAACACACGGAAAAGCCAAATCAAATGAAACTGGTAATATTGTGGTTTAATGTGCATCAGTGGCAGGTTAGTGTGTAACCTGACACAAGTAATTGTATGGGAATTGCAACGTTGTCTTCAATGCCGTTGTGGTTTTACTGTAATCCAAAATGACGGAACAACAAACTTGCACAAAACACATGGCACAAAAACCTATTTAAAGTGGATGCTGTCATCATTTCTGTTGCTATCCTTATTGTCCTGGGGAGTTTATGCAACAACCAGTAGACTTTGGTGTTTGTGGTCTATCGTATGTAGGGCATTTGGATTTTAATGTGTATAATTAAAAATGTTATTGTTGTATTTTTACCCTTCCATCATAAGACACATGCCTTTTTAAGTGTATTTAGTGCACTTACCTGGAATTGTTCCATTAATAAATCCACTAATGTGAACATGACTCATCCCTTTCTGACTTTGGATCTGCTGGCTATATTTAATAAATGTCAAAGTCAATGAAATGCAACACTGATGACAATCAAAGCATTGCCTTTCTTGGCTAAATTGTTCCTCTCCACTAGTCTTTGCACCACCTCAAACTTGCAGTGCACACTCCTCCCCGTCTCCACTCTGGCAAAGATTGCTTTTGTTTGAAAGCGAATACGGTTCCTCAGCGGGGTCCAAACACCAAATTAGAGCCTCACTTTACACGCTGTACCTTCTTGCATCAGGTTCTTCATTCTAGCTCGGTCAGTGTGAACAGACATGGTCAGTGCTCCTGCTGTTGCTTTTCTGCTTTTGTATCAATATTGTTTGCCTGTTTTGGTTTGCATGGGAATTGGATATTACTATGCTGTGTATGTCTTCATCTAGTCTCATCGTAAATTCCACGCGCCACGCCACGGACACCTGGGCTTTCTTCGCAAGCGCAGCAAGAAGCACAGGGGCAGAGTGCGAACGTGGCCGAAAGATGACCCCAGCCAACCCGTGCATCTCACTGCCTTCCTGGGCTACAAGGCAGGCATGACCCACACCTTAAGAGAGGTGCACCGTGTTGGCCTCAGTATGTACAGTTGCATGCTGTCAGGTTCAAACTCCTGTGACACTTGTAAAAACACTTAAATACAGAAGATACAGACAACAATATTCAAAGTTACTCGCAGTGTGGAGAGTGAAAGAACATACCAAGTGACATGCAGCTCCACTCTGAGTATGCAGTTCACACTTTTTATTCTTTTTCGGGGGTCCCTACTACATGGTCGTGCAACTCTAAGGGGGGGAGAAGGCAGTTGCACGAGCTGTATTTGTTCGTCTATGTGTGTGTGTATGTATGTGAGAGTAATTACTTTTATTGTTTTATGAGTTCTTATCTTGAATCGCTGTTGGGGACCCTGCAGATGAGGCCACGGTGAGGCAGCATTTAGCCACTATGGCCCCCACCTGTGGAACAGCCTGCCGGAGAGCCTCAGGACTGCGGAGACTGTTGATATTTAAAAAAAAAAGATTGAAGACACACCTTTTTAATCAGGCTTTTAACTAATATTTTTAAACTTTTCTTATGTTTTTATCTTTTTAGTCCTATTTTATGCTCTTAGTCTTCAGCTTTTAACTCCAGTGTTTCTTGGGGGGGGGGGGGGGGGGGGGGGGGGTCCTCCACACTGGGGGCTGTGTCGGGTCTGCTGAGGGGGTGCCATCCTTGGGTCCCTTCGACCCGGCCGGCTGGGGGTTCCTCCCTTTAATGTGGGGGTCCGCCCGTCTGTCGGAGTCGGGGGGGCCCGGGTGCTGGTCCCCCGATGGCACGGCCTGCGGCTCCTCCCAGTGTGGGCGGCGCCAAAGGTGGCGTTTCCTTGATCCTCAGTGCCATGCCATGTCTCCCTACTGTGTGTGATTGTGTGTGTGTGTGTGTGTGTGTCTAGTATGGAGGGTGGGAAGGAGAGGCTTTCTTTTGTTTCTTTGTTTTTTTTCCTTTTAATTGTGGTAATTGTTTTAATTCTGTAAAGCACTTTGTGTTGCATGTCTTTGCAGGAAAAGTGCTATGAAAATAAAGTTGATTTGATTTGATTTGATCCAGGCGCCTCCAGGACCTGGGGGTCGCTGGGGGTCTCTGATCAGGGTCACGGGAACATTCCTTCTTCAGCACATTCAAACACTTTCTATTGTCTAAGCAAATGGAAATAAGGGTGATAACTAACGCTATATTCATTCTATCTACATTTTATTCTAACACATGCATGCATCAATATGCACACGTGAATATACTAGGAATCTTACACAGCGTCAACACACAGCCATTATTGTCTAAATAGATGAATACAGAATATACCATAATTTCCCCATTAACTCCACAGAGCAATCAAAGCGAGAGCAAGTGGAGGCAGTTACCATTATTGAGACCCCCCCGCTCATAGTGGTGGGACTGGTGGGCTACATCGACACCGTATGGGGCTTGCGTGCCCTGAAGACCATCTTCGCTGAGCATCTGAGTGACGAGTGCAAGCGCAGATTCTACAAAAACTGGTGAAACGTGTGTGTGTGTGTGTGTGTGTGTGTGTGTGTGTGACCTGAAATTTAGCCCAGGGACGCTTTGTTTACTTTGCTTATGTTTCAGGCACAAGAGCAGTAAGAAGGCTTTCACTAAATCCTGTAAAAAGTGGCAGGATGAGAGCGGAAAGAAAGAACTGGACAAGGATTTTGCTCGGATGAAGAAGTATTGTTCAGTCATTCGGGTTATTGTTCACTCTCAGGTATGATGGTGTTTTCTATCACGTTTAGAACTTTATAAAAGGGCAACATTCACCTGACCACATGTACGAGTATAGGATGTCACCTCCTTAATCTCACAGCTGTTTTGTGCTTACAACTCTGGCCTCATGGAGCTGTTTCAAATGACAGTTTAAAAATAATTTTTAGGGCAGAACCTGGCCCTCTACCCCCCAAGACTTTGCCTTTACTTTGGCAGCAAACAAGATGAGGGTCAGCCAAAGACCACTCCATAACATTGTGTGAAGGCTTCAGCTTGGTAACACGATCAATATGCACTTTTAGGAAATGATGTGGTCGCCTGCTTGTATAACTAAACATGCTGTGTCCTACATTGACTACATCGGTTTTTATGCTCCCGCTTTCAGATGCGATTGCTGCCCATAAAGCAGAAGAAGGCTCACATCATGGAGGTGCAGTTAAACGGCGGGAGCATCTCGGACAAGGTCGATTGGGCGAGGGAGAGACTGGAGCAAGCTGTGCCCGTCTCATCCGTCTTCCACCAGAATGACATGATTGACATCATCGGGGTTACAAAGGGTCATGGCTTTAAAGGTCGGAATACTCCCGAGAAACATTCAGTACATACTGTATGAGTACAAAAGCAGTATAACGTGTTGATAGGTGTGACAAGTCGCTGGCACACGAAGAAGCTCCCGAGGAAGACCCATAAAGGTCTACGGAAGGTGGCGTGCATCGGAGCGTGGCATCCTGCTCGTGTAGGCTTCACCATAGCTCGAGCTGGTCAGAAGGGCTACCATCATCGTACTGAGATCAACAAGAAGGTCTATTTTGTACCCATAATTTGTCTCAATAATGTTGGAATGGGTTATCTTAAAGCTTCATGTCCTCAGATCTATCGGATTGGGAAAGGTGTTCACATCCATGAGGGAAAGGTGATCGGGAATAACGCCTCCACTAGCTACGACACCAGTGAGAAGACCATTACCCCCATGGTATTTACATTATGGATGTGTACATTTCTAATACAGTAGTATAGACTATTTCCTCTGTCACACTTTGGACACGCCTGGTGTAAATGTCAATTCTCATGCATGCAGTCTCATCGACAATTAGCAGGATAGCGTTCCATTGCAGTACTATAACATAACATATGGTAATAGTATAGTAGTTATAGTAGTTATACTAGTAGTAGTTATAGTTAATAGTGTTACTAGTATAGTAGTAACATGTACTTCAGGGTAACCGTGTGACATGCAATTGTCTTGCCGCAACAGCAGGGGCAGTGTTTTCCTAAGAGAACCCACAGCTTGCGTTGACTAGCTTTTTAGCTTTCTGTGTAGTGGATGTGGAGTATCACTTTTATTGTACATGTTGCTCTGAAAGCAATCCTTGTTTACTTACGCAGGGAGGCTTCCCGCATTATGGTGATGTAAATAATGATTATGTTATGGTGAAAGGCTGCGTGGTCGGCGCCAAGAAACGTGTCCTTACCCTCAGGAAGGTAAGTACAGGTTTATCGTCAGGACATTCGTAATAACTCTTGAGATATTTCAACGTACTGTTTTCTTAAAGTCTTTGCATGTGCAAACGTCCCGCAAGTGGACGGAAGCCATCGAGCTCAAGTTCATTGACACCACGTCCAAGTTTGGTCACGGTCGCTTCCAGACTGCGCTGGAGAAAAGAGCATTTATGGTTTTATTGCACAGCACAATTATTGTGTTAACGTAATGGCACCGCTATGCCTCTGATGACTAACCCCCGACCTCTTGTCTTTCCTGTAGGGCCCACAAAAAAAGGACATCCTGAAGACGATGCCACAGCCACTGGCAGAGGAGACTTAAATGGGGCTTTTTTTTTTAAGAGACAAAGCAAAACGTTCACGGAGTAAAGTGTTTCTCACTAAAAAGAGCTTTTTCAGGAAATGTTGGAAATATTGAAATATTGGAAAAAAGTAGGGATGTCTGATATTGGCTTTTTTGCCGAAAACCAATATGCCAATAATGTCCAACTCGTAGTTTCCGAAACCGATATCACAGTTAATTATTGGTTTTCATGATCGGGGGAAAAAATCACTGATATTGCATTTTTATGCTGATAAAAAAAAGGCATCAATACATATTCAATGTTTTTTGCATTGTATTTTAAATTACTGTGGCAAAATTCTAAGAAAATTTCCATGGGCAACTTTTGTTGTCAAGTGAATTTTAGGTAGGTAGTAAGCAATAGTTTTATATTACAGTATTTGTGTATATAGTATTTATAATATTTCTAGTAATACTCTTGTAGAATCTGGTTATTTGTATAGACAACTTTACAGTTATTTCTACTTGCAGTTACATTTTATTTATACAAAGCAATTTGTGTAAATTCCCTCCAAAATTTCCCGTTAATTCCATTCTAACAATGAAACATGTACATTTTGTGAGCTTTTCATTATTTGAAAAAAATCTTAGAAAAAAAAATTGGACAAATTACATGCTTTTTATTGGACAATATTCAAGATTTTTTTCATCTGAACATCCTATGGAAATTTACCAGAAAGTTCCTGCCCTTTTTCAAATGTCTTACACCTTAGTTAGCATCAGTCTTGAGGCTCCATGGAGGCTTGACGGGAGCGGTGGGAAAACAGTTCAGCTGCGGGTGGGTTGTCAGGACCGGAAGCCATCAGGGGGACATATAAATCATCCATGTTGGGCATGACCAACACTTTCTGTTGTGGACAATCAAGACTTTTATGATGATCAAGTTGGGTTGAATTTTTAAATATGTTGCTATTAAGGGAGTGATGCTTCATACTGACCTGGAACTCGCACTTAAGTTTTTTGTCGATCCACTCTGTGACTTGAGTGAAGGTCACCTCCCTCTCTCCAAACATTGGACACACACGAAGGTCTAATTTAGGAGGCACCTGGAAACTATACCTGAAAGACAAAGTTAAATGAAATGTGTATTTATCCTGTGCAGCATTGAGATTTTTTTTGCCTGCATTTGTTTGTGTTCAAAATACTTCTAAAAGTTCTGAATGGGTTTGGATGAAATTTGAAGTAATTGTAGGAAATGGGATATAGAAAAACTCATGAAAGTTTAGGGGTGATCTGGATCACAGTCTGGATCCAGAAATTGTAAAGGATCTTTAACATTGCGAGAATGTAAATCCACAAAAAAAATTGGTCAGAGCACTTGGGGATATTTAGCCTTCCTGGTACATTGCGCTATCATGGTATGTACATATGTATGCATGTTAGCATTGTTAGCAAGCTAGCATACTAGCATGTTTTGCTATTTTCAAGGATACTTAACCACCACTACCATACTAGGGTCTTAACATGCAAACGTTAGCATGTTAGCAGTGCAAAGCATGATACTAGCATAGTAGCATTTTTATCCATTTTCATGGGTAGAAACTTAGGCGGACTTAGCACTATCATCATACTAGGTGTTAGCATTGCCATTTTCATAGTTAGACATGATTATGGTAGGTGTTAGCACTGCTAGCAGGCTAACATGATCATACGAGCATTTTATGCAATTTTCATGAATGACACTTGGCGCTATCTTGCTAGGTGTTAGCATGCTGACATAATTATACAGTGCTATCATGCGAGGAGTTAGCATGCTAAAATAATTGTGCATGCTAACACTAAGATTTTTACCATTTTCAGAGTTAGCGCTATTATGCTAGGTGTTAGCACTGCTAGCAGGCTAACATGAGCATTCTAGCATTTTATGCAATTTTCATGAATGACACTTGGCGCTATCTTGCTAGGTGTTAGCATGCTAACATAATTATACAGCGCTATCGTGCGAGGAGTTAGCATGCTAAAATAATTGTGCATGCTAACACTAACATTTTTACCATTTTCAGAGTTAGTCCTATTATGCTAGGTGTTAGCACTGCTAGCAGGCTAACATGAGCATTCTAGCATTTTATGCAATTTTCATGACACATGGCGCTACCTTGCTAGGTGTTAGCATGCTAACATAATTACACAGTGCTATCATGCAAGGAGTTAGCATGCTAAAATAATTGTGCATGCTAACACTAAGATTTTTACCATTTTCAGAGTTAGCATTTCAGGTGTTAGCATGCTAATGTTAGCATTCTTTTAAGTCACTCAAACCCTTCCAGTATATGTTAATGGTCAAGGAATCTCAATATATTGAGATTCAATAAATGTAGGACTAATATATACTTTGATGTAAGTCACAATATGGGGAGAACTATGGTGCTTGGTGGAGGTCTAGTTGTTATTAATACCATAGTCTGTCTGTAGGGGGTGGTGGGATGTTGATAGCAAGAGTTCCAATGAGTTCCACAACTTCAACGCTAAGCATCAGAGGCACGTTGGACACCTCGGCTATCTTCTTCCGGATGTACTCGTTCTCCGTGGCCTTCTGGAAATATCTGGACTTTGCAATCTTGTCCACAAATTTCAGGATCTTCTTGCCCGTGCTGGCACCTGTACTCCTGGGGGAGAAAAACACAAGGTAAAACAGACATATTGTTTTGTTTATTGAAATGGAAGTCTGTTTTACATACATGTCCTGTGCAACCACCGGGGTCTTGTCTCCCACAGACCCTTTTGTCTCAGGGGGAGGGGAGTCCTCTTCATCGGACGAGCCCACACTGGACGACTCTTCATCGCTATCAGCCAGTGTAGACAGTCTGCGCTTTGAGCTTGAGCCCCTGTTGGATCACATTCAAGTAGTCACCTCCACATCACTTGATCACCACTATAAATATCCACTTAAGTAGTTACCCTTCTTGTTGGGCCTGTGGAAAGGTTTGGGACTCTTCTGGGTCCCCTTTACCCAGCTTACACAGGTTCATCTTAGTTTGCAGGGTCATTTGAAAGCAGCCGGTGTACACCAGCTCCACCTCCAGCCACAGACCTGTGAATAATATACACTCAATTGACATTTCATTAGGTAACCGTACTCTTAATGAAATCCCACAGCTATAATACTAACAAATGAAGATTTGAACCTCAAACTCCTGGCATGCTAACCAGTCGGCCACAGTGCAGCCTCACAAAAATCAACTATAGCACTAAACATAATGTAGGTTATTTCGAAATGCCCGCTAAGTATGCTGGGTAGTCCAGCTGCAAAAACAATATAAACTATGAATAAATAAAAACACATTATTTTTTTTAATTATTGTATTGTTTTCAAAAAGTATTTTCACGTTACCACTCCGGTGATTATTGTATTGATGTAAGTATATCCTATTTATGTACCTCTGCGGTCCAGTGTAGGTTTTGAGATGCTGAGGATCCGAGGAAGGCAGGTGCCCATGTCCAGGTCAACTAGCATCAGCTCACTCATGAAATACGGTAACTTTAGTGACACAAAACAAGATCCAATCATGTAAATCACATTTATATACCAGCTGAAACATTTTTTTTGCTTGAAATTCTTTTTTGGAACAATTTGGATTGACCTTTCTTCCTCAAGAAGGCTGGTCTTAATTAAGGGTTCAACATGGGACTGTGTATGACACCTGATATTTAGCCTATCTTGTCTGTATTTAACACTCCTTCCCAACCTTGATCTTGCTGAGTTTCTTCTGAATCTTCTGGGCCACCAGATCGGTCCAATACTGATCCTGGAGACAGTTGAAGAAGATCCTGCCGATAAAGGAGTTCAACCAGACAGATTGGTCCTCAGGTGCTGGATATGATCTTGGCCCAGAGTCCGCACTTGACTCTGCTGCATTCACTTCATTGTCGACCTGCAGCAAACAATACCAGAGAGGTAGTGTGTGAAAACAAGTTTCTGAGTTTGTTCAATTCAGATTTCAAGCAATATTTTCAGAAAAATATTTAGTTGGCGCAAACCACTATGTATTAAGTTAGCTTAAGATGCATTTGCTTGTTGTCCTTTGTGATGCTTCAGAAAGCAAGGAGTACACAGGATATAATGGCCCAGAAAGGATCATTTCTATTTCCTTTGAGAAGAATAAATGCGGACTAACGTTACCTGTCCAGTCAGTAGCTCATGAGCTACGTAGCTCCTAACCACTTTTAAAGTAGCTATCCAAATGGTTTATTCATTTATTATCAACTCCTATACCGACAAAATTAGAAAGTGGGGTTCGGCAGTACTCCAGAAGTCCTCGAAAGCGCTTGGGAGTGTGACCAATCAGTCCCTATCCCGAAGGAGGGCCATGGTGGAATAATTTAAAACAGACCGTTTGAAATCCAAAGAATTACAGCTGGAATAGGTGCAGATTCTGGAAGATCTAGAAAGCTTTCTGTGAGGGTTATCGTGTGTAGCTGCTGTCATCTGATATAAACTGTCGTGACAACAATCAACAATGCATCATGTACACTGACCCTTTGGTCGGCTGTGGAGTTTCCTTTGTCATTAAGGTCTGGGTCGGTTGCAGGATTAGAACCCTCAACAAGGTGTGTCATGTATGCGTTGTAGTCCAGCGGCTTTTTAGTGGCAGCTTTCTCCGGTTCTGGAAGGTCCTGAAGCTCCTTTTTGCAGTCGTTAGCAGCATCTCCTCCTTGTGGTGTGTCTGGAACAAAGAGGAATGGTCCAACGGGGGGGGGGGGCATGGGGCTTTCATTTGAATTTAATACAGTGTTTTAGTGTGCCTAACAGGTGGAGGAGATGCTAGAAGAGTGTAGGTTTGCCCTGGAAAGGAGAGGAATGAAGATTAGCCGGAGTATATGTATATGACGGATATGTGTGTGAATGAGAGGGACTCAAGTGGAAGAGTGAGGTTACAGGTACAAGAGCTACAGAAGTAGTTAAGTAAATGGAAGATTGTGAAAAGGAGGTGAAGAAGTGTGTGCAGACATGATGGAACTGGTGGAGAAAAGTGTCAGGAATGAAAGGAAAGGTATCCAAAACTGTGGTAAGACCAGCCATATTGTTTTGGTAAATGTGGTCTTCAGTGCCACTGAGGAAAAGACAGGAAGCAGAACTGGAGGTAGCAGAGATGAGGATGCGGAGGTTCTCATTGGGAGTGACCAGGATGGATAGGATCAGGAAGGAGTACATCAGAGGGACATTACATGTTAGAGGCCTTGGAGATAAAGTCAGAGAGGCCAGACTCACTCAATACCAGACATTTTTCATAATTCAACCCCTTCAGTGCCAGCAATTTTACACAATTTTGACAGATTTTTCAAGGTTGTGTTCTGTGGCTGTATAGACATGGAACCTAGACAAAGAGATTAGACCAGGGGTGTCAAACTCATTTCGCATCGTGGGCCACATACGGCCTAGGGAGATGTCAAGTGGGCCGGACCATTAAAATTATACCATACTCTGCTATAAATAACCAAAATATCATGTCTTTCCTTTGTTTTGGTGTAAAGAAGCACATTAGGAACATTAGGAAAATATTGAAATTTAATGAACTATCCTTTTACAAAACATTTTATGAAACACCTCATATTTCCTTAGACAAATGTGCAATTTACTTTTATCATTCACAAATATGCATTGCAACTGATCCCACTGATTGTACAAAGGCACAAAACTTTAATTGGTACTGAAAAATATAGTAATGCACTTTAAGATTAAATGAGACTTTTAAAGAAAGGGATTTTTAAACCACTTACACATACGCATATAAAATCTAAATCTAATCCCTGCGTACACCTTACAAACTAAGGAGAGTGATTTTAAATGTGTAATGAAGAAAGTGTTCGCCTGTCCTGTAAATCTGTAAACTTCATACATGAAACATACATACACATACAATATATACTGAAAATTTATGGAGTTGTATGAACAGTAGAATTCCATCACACAACTTTTTTTGTTTTTTTTTTTGTTTTGAAGTTTTAACATTAAAGTGCACATTTTTTAAATCACCACAGTAAGGATTCATCTTCACAGAGCTGTATTCTTTCAATGCAAACAGTAAGCCGTCATATTTTTCGCTGTGATGAGTCTCGTAGTGGCGTCGAATATTATATTCCTTCAATACCGAAACTTGTTGCAAACACACCAAGCACAAAGGTTTTCCGTGCAACCCTGTAAATAAATAGGACGTGGTCCATTTTTCTTTGAAAATTCTACACTTATCTACTTTTCTCCGTTTGGATAACGACATTTTGGCTAATGAGGGTGTAGCGGAGAGGTAGAGACCAAGGTATTAACAACGTCGTAACAAGCAGCAGATGGCGCATTGATACCGTCTGCTGTTTTCAGTCTGTCTCAGTGATGCGGCTTGTCTTCTACTCTGATGGAAAGAGTGCGCCCCTTAGCGGATAATCCATGAATTGCAGCTAATTAAAAATATGAATTCCATGTCTTTTATGCATTTTTTCCACTTTCAAATTATCCTGCGGGCCTGATCGAACCTCCTTGGGGGCCGGTTCCGGCCCGCGGGCCGTATGTTTGACACCCCTGGATTAGACTCATCTTTCATCAGGAAAAAAAATTAGTTTCTACCTTTTTCCATTCTGTAGTGGAATAGCATTAGAACATAGGTAAGTTTCAGGAAAATATCAGTTTCCAACAAAAAAAAATTTTGAACAGATATATTTCAAGCAACAAGGATGCTGAGGTTCTCATTGGGAGCGACTAGGATGGATAGGATCAGGAAGGAGTACATCAGAGGGACATTACATGTTAGAGGCCTTGGAGATAAAGTCAGAGAGGCCAGACTGAGATGGTTGGGACATGTCCAGAGGAGAGATAGTGAATATATTGGTAGAAGGATGCTGCGTTTAGATCTGCCAGGTAGGAGGCGTAGAGGAAGACCAAAGAGGAGGTTTATGCATGTAGTGAAGGAGGACATGAGGGTAGTTGGTGTGTGAGAGACAGATGCAGAATGGAGGCGCTTAATTTGCTGTGGCGACCCCTGAAGGGAAAAGCGAAAAAGTTTTAGTGTACCTAATAAAATTAGCCTTCACTTACTCTTGCTGTCTTCTACATTTGCACATATTTCCGCTGTCATCCTGGAAGCTGATTCAAAGCACTGGAACCACTCCTGTTTCTCCCGCCCCGTGTTTGCAAACAGGTAGAGAGCGACAGGAAGCGCATTGTGCGCAGGGACGATCGCGGTTCTCTTTGCTCTTTCTTCCGCCTCCTGTCCTTCAAACACACTCTCCTCCCCCTCCGCTAGAGTGATGCAGATGGGGTACTTTTTATTCCACACCCTCTTTCGAGCCAAACCAGTTGGTGCAAGTGCGACCTATGATAGAAGTCAACATGAGCGGCATGACAAAAGTAGGATCAGTGTTAAGTGTAGAGAAACACATACCGTACAGTTGGCCAGCTGGTAAACGCATGAACGCGGAAATAAACTCTCCTGCGGCGTCCCATCGAGCGTTTGTGGGTATGACAGGCACAGCTTGCTACTGTCCAGGCTTACGTAGACAGGATGTGCGGCAGACTGCTGGAACGTCTCCAGGTTGTACACACACGTTTGAGTCATCCAGCCCTTTGGGGGAGAAATGAGGCCGTTTCATGGACAGTGTATTGACTCAAATATAAGACGTCCCAAGACCCACTGTTGTGCAAAGCTGTTCAAGTACTAACTTTAACAACCCATGAGCCACTTTTCTTAACTGCATCTCTCCATGTCGCTTAAAAATACCGTCTTATACTGTATTTGGGTCAATGCGATATTTGGAGTAGCGTAACAGTGCTAGCGTTTGTGTTAGCATTTGTATCAATTATATTACACAACTCAACTGTTTACCACTCCAATTTAAATTGTATGCTAGATATCACCATACCACATATTATGGTACATAAAGTATAAATGAACCTTAAATTTAGGTTTTAACTTCTGAAAAAAATTTTCTAGCCACAGCCAGTTGGGAAATCCTGTTGCAAATGGCATGGCACGTTTTTATTCCCAGTATTGTGTCATTCCAGGAAAAACCAGGAAAGGAAACCAGGAAGTAATCTACTACTGCAGCACATAAAGTTATTGTCATGTACTGCATCTTTCTTGTCAGAGCACACACAGCCAATTGCAGAAAATGCTGCTTGCCACAATGCATTGTAGAAACTGTTATTGAAAGATTAATTATTGGTAGTCACCCTATATTGCTTTATTAAGTAAATTCATGCAAAAAATGTTTTTACCTCAAGGGTTTCTGGATCTGTGATCTTCTCATTCAGTGGAGACCTGCTTCTGGGCCTGCTGTAGTGAGACTTCCCTCTGCCAATTGACCATTGTGCAGCTAGCATAAACACTATCACCAAGCCCAAAATGACCCCACATGTGACCCCTACCAACACACCTGTCACATAGGAGGGAATGGGCATCATAAAAAAGCTATAAGCCGCAAGGCCCACTATGAAGAGCCATTGAATCGGTAAGGATACGCCCGGGGCCGTGCCTCCAGATTGGGGGTGAATTCTGTGTTGTACGACTTTACAACTGTTCGGGTGCACCACCACTTTAATTGTGTCACCGTAGGTGTGGATCTCTAAGTGGGTGTCTCTGCTGTACCGCCGCTGTTCTGAAAAGGAGCTCCGTTGACGTCTTCTCAGAGAAGTATCACACACACCTCCATCATGTCTTCTCAGGCACTTAAGGTCTGTATTTTCTCTTCCTTCTATTCCTTGGGAAGACGGTGAGTCTCCCACAGCAGACATAGACGGACTACCGGAGCTTTCTTCCCCCACGGTCTGATTCATCATGCTACGAAACTCCTGCGAGGCCCTCAAGTACTCCTTCCATTGGTCCTCCATCATGGGGCTCCGATAGTTTGCAGAAAGTGACGTTTCCCCGCTATGTTGAAGGTGCACCTCTGAGCTTGGAGACCTACAGTGCATCGTTTTGCCTTTTTGTAAGGCTCCCTGCTTTGGTGTGGCGTCAGGGGAGGAGGATTTGACCAGGTTGTTGGGAAGAAAGGTGCCTGTAGAGGATGCTGATTGGTCAGCTGAAGAGCCAGGAGAGGCTGGAGAGGAAGGCAGGAGTACGACAGGCTGTGGTTGCTGGCTTGGGCTAAGGTCCTCCTGAGGTTTGTCTTTGGAGAAGACCGCAGAAAGACCCTCCTCGTTGTCCATGTTTAAGATGAGTTTACTCTCTTCCATATTGGCCATGAAGTGGAAAATGGAATGCTGGTAAGACTGTTACGCTGAATAAAATGAAGCAAACAGTAAAATGTCATGATACATAATTAAGTATTCTCAATCCCACTTTTAAAGAACTAACATTCCAGGTGAAGCTATACCACTTATCCTCATTAGGGTCGCGGGTTATGCTGGGACCTATACCAGCTGACTTTGGGCGAGAGGCAGGGTGCATGCTGGACTGGTCGCCAGCCAATCACAGGGCACATATAGACAAACAACCATTCACACTTACATTCATATTTCTGTCATTCTTATTTTGAAGCTCCTTGGGATAACTATTTAGTAATAATATGCTTTAGTTCTCCAAATATTTCAATTTTGCTCTTACTGCTTATAACTGCTGTTTTTCTGGTGTTTTGTTATTTATAGTATTATTAGAAAAACAAAAACAAACAGCCACAAGCCACAAATGGCCCCCAGGGCTACACTTTGGATAACCCTGCCTTAAGCAGTCCATTTCTGGAGGGTTTATGATGGGGGACCCATTCCACCCTGAAACGGATTCAATTACATTTCTGTGATTTAAAAAAATATATATTTTAAAAATAATAATTGTCTATAGGGCTGCACCTTGAACCTAATCTTGAATCCAATGCTGCACGGTGGTCGAGTTGGTTAGCGCGCAGGCCTCACAGCTAGGAGACCCAAGTTCAATTCCACCCTCGGCCATTTCTGTGTGGAGTTTGTATGTTCTCCCCGTGCATGTGTGGGTTTTCTCCGGGTACTCCGGTTTCCTCCCACATTCCAAAAACATGCTAGGTTAATTGGCGACTCCAAATTGTCCATAGGTATGAATGTGAGTGTGAATGGTTGTTTGTCTATATGTGCCCTGTGATTGGCTGGCGACCAGTCCAGGGTGTACCCCGCCTCTCGCCCGAAGACAGCTGGGATAGGCTCCAGCACCCCTACGACCCTCATGCGGATAAGCGGTAGAAAATGAATGAATGAATGAATAATTGTCTAGTGTTCCAAGGGTTGGGTTCCACATTTTAAGTTGTACTGTATTTCCCTATTTAGGTACTATCCTCTTTTCCTTTATGAGGGTCATTATTTCCTAAAAAAAGAACTGCAAAATATAGAACACATTTCTTTAACTAAGTAGTCATACTTTTAGAAATACAACATAGTGGACCCTTTTTGAACATAGCAGATTTATACCATATATTAAATACAATGTGATCATTCTATAGTCTAAACTAGTACTTTTCAACCTTTTGTTGAGCCAGATATTGTTTACATTGGGAAAAATTTTGCTGCACACCACGTGCATCACTAAGTGTATTGGAGGAACGAGACAATCAGCTACGTGTTGCCACACGGACGAATATTACATTGCTCTGCCAGTCTGCAACACCACGGACACTTGACAATGATATAATATTTAAAGAAAATGATTAATGTAAATTTGAAAAAAATTATATCGTCAGATTAAAGCATTCATATCACTGATGGCAGCACAAAGAACCAAGTTGCATCATCCAATCACTTCGTTTGTTTTAGAATGTAGTAATTGCAGAGCATGTCACATATTGTAATAAAAAGTGGGGGAAATTATGCATCCACGTTCCATCTATGAAATACACGATTGTCGCTTTATGGAAAACACATCTCAAATTATTTGCATTTCTACCCTTGATACTTTTTATAAGATTTTGGAAAAGAGTAATCCTCAATTCTGTCATTCATTCAGCAAAGCATGAAGTTATCTTGCAAAAAACGGACAAACTGAAACTGACAGATGTACTGAATAATAAGTGTGTTATTTATTTATTTATTTATTACATTTTTCATCACGATCTATGACCGTTGCAGAGATGGCTGCACTTACCTTGGCTGTACAGTTCTCCAGTCAGCAATAAGCAGTCGACAAATGCTGAGCGCATGATGACCCGTCCACTTTACCGCAAGCAACTAACATGCGTCTCATTTCTTTGATTCTTCCTTTTTTCCTCGCACCAAAGTTAAGATGTAAGCGAGGCGCACGTCAGTTGCGTCTCTCCTGGTCGTCAGCACTCATCTCCTTTTTCCTTTAGTCGTCAACCCTTAACAGAATAATGTGATTATGGTGGACTGCTCCCATCAGACAGGACGCAACTCTTTAATCCAGATTATTCTTGCAGGGTTCAGAGGCCAAGAGTCGACTGTGCGACTTAACGTCATAACAGTTTAGTGCACACATGCACTTACATTAAACGGTACGCCTTGTAGATGAATTAAAATAAATACAACTCAATCGGTCACAACATTGAATGCTTGCAGTAGGAATCGACCGACACCACATATTACTGATTTTTGTAAATACGAGTTTGACTTGGTTCCGGTCATTTGTTGTTTTATTTTGAAGGATGCGCTTTCAGACAGGAAGTTACTAACTATTGGATTGGAATGTTTGGTAATCGTTTACTTCTTGTCCAACTTGAATAAGACACAAGTGGAAATGTCTTTCTGTTCCTTCTTCGGACGAGAGGCTTTTGCGGACCATTTCAAACCAGGTGCCCTCACTATTAACTTAAACTTACTTGGTGTTCTTCCTTAATTTGTTGACATTTAGAACTCTTATAGCGGAGATAACTTGCTAGTTAAAGGGAGCTAGCTAGCTAAGCCACTGTTAGCCAACAGTTTGCTTAACAGGAAATACGAACAGGAAATAAAGGTTGCATGTCTGACATATCATATTGTCGGACATACAGACGGGACAGAAAGTTTGTTTTGTTGGTGTTTTACTGTTTAAAATGTTGAACTTATGTAACCAATGTGTTCATTCATTATACAACCGTTGCAAAACACACGACAGATGCTCAAAACACAAAACTACAGTAGGAGTGGGCGATACCGTCAACACTAGGGTGTGTACAAATACTGTAAATACAATAATATACTGGATACCGATGACAAAACTATTTATTGAAAATGTAAATTTCACTCACGAACTTGTATTTCGTGATTATTATCACAATTGAAAAAAACAGGACAAAACATTTTAGGTAAGCTAAAAACACAAATATAAAAAATAAGAATTTGGTTGTATACTGTAAATACAACACAAAGATAATGTAACAATGTCACAAAATAAAACGCTAATCTAATTTTATTGTATACAGGTGTTTGAGCAAAATAACTCCCCAAAGCCCTCTGTACAGTGACTTTATTTATTCCCTTAGTTTGTAAAAAATAATATGAATATGTAATTATCAACAATATAACAATAACACCCAGGGAGAACATGCAGACTCCACACAGATGTGTCCAGTGGCGATTCAAACCCATTGTGTGGCCAACATGCTAACCACAAGGCCACTGTGCCACCATAACCATTATCTGTCAGTTGAATGGAAACTATAAGGACTTGTTAACATCACCTCATTCTCATTATATATTAATTCCTTCAGGGATTTACGCATGTGCCAAATGTGGCCACCAGCTATTCTCCAGCCACTCCAAGTTTGAGCACTCATCTCCCTGGCCAGCCTTCACGGAGACCATCCACCAAGACAGCGTGTCCAAACATCAGGAGAGATCTGGAGCTTTCAAGGTCTAACTACTAGGATACCTATCCACTGTCATAGTCAAGCCAATAAGCACTGGTACAAAACATGAATGGAATCTTGTGCAATGCAGGTGTCGTGTGGGAAGTGTGGAAATGGCCTCGGCCATGAGTTTGTCAACGACGGGCCCGCTAAAGGGGTGTCTCGCTTCTGAATATTCAGCAGCTCACTGAAGTTCGTCCCGAAAGGTACAACAGAACGCCAAACTTGTGCTGAGAAATGCTGTTGCCAAGTCTAAAACTGAATATAAACATGTGTTGCATAGCAAAAGTGGTCTCTCTCCACAGATAAGGTTGATGGACAGTAAAGTGAGCCTTCAAGAGGAAGTGCTGTTACCCCTGCCGATGTTTCTGTATGCTGCTAAGTGGTGGACAATGAATGAAGTGCTCTGGAGGAAAAGCCCGTCATGGGAGCACCAGAGTTCTGATGGACAATGCTCACACTACACGGCAGCAACAGGAAAATAATACAAATACAAGATAAGATAGGATGCATAATGGAGACTCTGGATCACTCATCAACATTTTACAGTATCATTAGTTCACAGCTTTTACATTGGTTTCTCAGTAATTTATTGTCTTCAATGCCATAATTTAAACAATTATTCATCCTTCTCAGGAATTAAAGTGTTCGTACAATGCTGCTTGTAGTTCTAGAATACAGGATATGTGGAAAAAATAGTAAGAAGCAGCATGTATAGTAATATTTTTAAACATTTATTGGACCTTACTTGATGAGAATATAAGATAGCAACATATTCTAGTTATCACAATACATACATGCAAAAAATATTAAAGACATTTTAAAATGTTCTGACATTTTTTTTCTGACTATACCCTACCTCTTTGTTTAATGCGGTAAAAACGCCCACTAAACCTTATTTACCTTTTACGACATCATTATGCTTTACGGCGTATGATAGAAGTTGAGCCACAGCGCCATCATGAGGTGGCAGCGAGGTTTGGTTTTTCCGTAAATAGCTGCAGTCACTTGATCTGTTTTCCTTCAGTTCTAACTGGAAAATCAAATAAGAAGGCGGGTTGAAAAACGTATTTACGACATGGAAGAAACGGAAATGTCCTTTTGCTCATTCTCTGGTGGAGAAGAATACAAAAATCACTTTAAGCCGGGTGAGTCATTACTGTGAACCATGTAACGTCTTGTTCTTGTCTCATGTGGTTTATATTTCCCCTCTCAGGTATATATGTGTGTGCAGAATGTGGACATGAGCTGTTTTCCAGCATGTCAAAGTTTGAGCACTCTTCTCCTTGGCCAGCCTTCTCTGCAACAATCCACGAGAACAGCGTTACCAAACACCCTGAAGCATGGGGACCCATAAAGGTACACGACAGACCAAGAGAGTTATTTTCAGAAAACCGGTCGGTGAATCCAAATGTTGTGGATTTAAATGTGTGTGCCAGGTGTCCTGTGGGAAATGTCACAGTGGACTAGGCCACGAGTTCCTGTATGATGGACCAAAAGAAGGCCTGTCACGCTTTTGAATATTCAGCAGCTCACTCAAGTTCATCCCTAATGGTTAGTCCGTGTAACTTCATCTTCAGTTCTACTCATAATCCTCATGGGTTGGCTGTCACCACAGAATAGTTGACATGGACATAAAGGTGAGCTGTAAGAGGCCCACTGCTGCTGAAAAAATGAGGAGCTCTAGGACAAAGCCTTGACGGACTCCTGGGCTTTGATGGGACTTGGCTGCACTGAGGCATGTATGAACACATTCAAATACGTGAAATTCACAGTACTTGATATGCAGAAAAGTGAGTTTGTGATAGACCATATAAGACTACACAATGGACAAAAGTATATGGACACCATTAAGACACCTACAGGAATTGAACATTTGAGGTTGGACAACATTTGTCATCCCTGTCAACACTCACACACTTTAACCCAGAAACTTGTCTGTGTTGTCTTTGTACATCATTGATAAGGGTTCCTGTCCTTTTGTCATTGTGCAGCAACATGCAGTTGCACCATTTCACCAGCAGGTGGTGCTCCCCGACCTGTTTGCTTCATGCCTTGAAACACTCAAGATTTTTAATTTGGAAAATTCACCAACATTCTTAAATGAGTCTTTTTGAACGAGCAGTCTGCATTAACTGGGATAAATGTGAGCACATGGAGCAATATTACTGACACTTTTTTCCCCCTGAATAAATCCCATTATGCACCACAGCATATCCATCTGTGATTTTAAGAGGTCTCTAGTGTTCTTTTATCCCGCCAAAGTTTGCCAGGTGATGCAGCGGGCCTGCCTTTTTAGAACATTGGCTCGTGGTGGAATTCCAAACAAAGTGAGGCAATGTGGGCGCAAGTTCAAAAACTGTGAGCAGGTGTGGGGACACCTGTAGAGTATTACACCTCTCCGTTTTATTGCCGCATAGTTAAATTAACGATGAAAAGTAGCAATAGTAATGATAAAATACAAATAATACATTTGGTAAATTATAGTATTTGACTGATAATTATCTTATTCCCCAGATGACATAAAGATGTACATTTATTGGAAATGTTACAACCCAATTTTCAAACGAAACTGACCTTTTAATAAGCTAAACAATCAGTGGTTGGCTTACAAAGACATACTGCAATGTACAAATGGTCCATAAAGGAATGACGCAATCCCAGGAGAGTGAAATCTTCTTTAACTGCCAAATGTCATCTTTTCACTTTTTTTGCGCCCAAGTCTGCAGTCAATTAAGAGTCGTCAGTTGATGGTCCCGGAGTACCATTTGCCTGGGAGCCCCAGCTCATTCATCCACTAATACCTTCCTTGCCACTGATTAGATGTCTCTGTTGTGGTTCCTCTTTTAAAGTTGCCCCACACAGCTGGCACGCAGACCCCCACTGTCCTCAGGGGTGAGCAGTCTGGATGAGGTAGGGGACTTGGAGCAACAAAGCCAGCAGACAGAAATCCAGAATTGAACCAGATGTGAGAATGACATATGGGGGAGGAAAAGAGAAAAGGGAGGGGAGTAATTAACGTGCGCTATCTGCAGCCGAACACTCTTTTCTGGCTGGCATGGGCACAGCAGCTGCATCGCCAAGAGGAAGCAAACAGGAAGCAGGAAGTGGTAATCCTCTGATAGAAATCGGGAGGCAGACTTGGACTGTGACCACACTTTTTTTTTTTTCTTCTTCTTCTTCACTGATCTCTGAGGCTCATCCTGAATGTGAATCCGTAATTATGTCAAACCAGCGGAGCATTCCAGAGGCCCGAAGGCCGAGCCTGGAGCTTGCCACTGAACAATACACAGGACAGCTTGTTTTGATTGTAACATTTATGAGGTGGCTGCGTCAAAGCAGGCTTGTTTATGAGACACTACTGCACCTGCTTCTGTTTTGAGCCGCACAGAAACAAAAAACGTGTCCGCATGCCATGCCACGCCACGCCATCCAATTCATATGATCCCAAAACATCTTGTGGGCTCTGCCTGACAGAAGCTGATGTGGAGGATTAAAGCACCAGGAAGCCTCCCATATGAAGACTATGTGGTGAAAATGCCCTCCATATGTGTCCCGTCTCGGCATAATGAAGAAAAAGATAAATGAGGCTTTTATAAGACAGGATTTCTGCTTTGGATCAAAAGAGAAAGAGACTGAAGGCGCTCCAAGTTCTTGCATTTCGGTCGGGAGAACACATGCTCGGAAAAGAAGGCACTTGATCTAAAGAATGAATTCCACTTTTTCTTTGCCTTTTTCTTATGGACCAAAAGAAATTATGAGAAAATATGACTATAACCATAGAGCCCTGGATACATATAAAATGGCACTATGTGACAGTAGTCCGTCTCTGTCACGGGAATTATGTGTCTTCAAACAGTATAGTTTATTTTAATTTCATTAATTTCATTCATGTACACTAAAGTTTTGTGATGGGACCAAATAATGGACTTTAAACAACAACTCAGCATGCATTGTCTTCCTCTTTAGAAGTTCTACTGTATTTCAAGGCCATGCTAGCCATTAGGTAGTTAGCAACAATATGCTCAATTGTTATGAAAAGTAAACTGATTTGCTAAAATAATACTTAAGATTACATTAAGATTTATTGTTAATGTATGTTTCCCATGCATGTCTTACAATATGACAATTTGTTTCAGTGGTAACTTATTTGAATGACTTTAACTGGATGATTTTGACATTGCAGTTAAAGGTTTTATGATGGTGACAGCTTGACCCTGGAACAGATCAAATCAGTTTCCTGTGGGAGGACCTTTTTAAGATTCAACAGTAGTTGAAGAAAAATCCAAGTGAAGGTCAGCAAATAAACATGATTTATGGGGATGTTAGCATACTAAGTGTATGTCTTGATGGGTTGTTTTGGCACTGGTCTACAAGTAAAATGCTTCCGGAACAAAAATAGTGACATTTTTCTTGGTTTAGGTCACTGATAAAGTCAGAAGTGCAGATTGGCTATGGTCTCCAAGATACAGTATCTAGTCAAAATAGGGAATGTAGTTGTAGTTTATCAGAACGTAAAGTGTGTCTACATGCAAACAGTTCTACCAGAAAGCCAGAGTTTTGTTATAAAATTTGTATTTATTGGCAGAAATCTGTCCCTATAAGGCAGATAATTATAAGCAGCTGGTGACAAACATCCAACTTTATTGTCACTTTTTATCACATGATCACATTCCTCTTTCTGAACTCCGGCAGCTTCAACAACAAAAGGTAAAGCCCTTCTGAAAATGGACGACGTGCTATCAAGCGTCTCATACTATCTCCTCGCTCATCTGTTTTCAGGGAACATCACCATCAGCACCCCCCTTTCCCCGAACAGACCGACAGCACATCTCCACCTGTATGCGAGCTTCAAAGTGAGGTGTGGTGTACTGCTATTGTTCAGGTGGATCAGGGAGATGGGCTCTTGTTTTCAGGGCAGGACAAAAGTGGCTGATTGTGGGCCCCACATGCTACCTTTTATCCTACACTGATCACAGACTACACAAGGGCTCTTTTGGGGGCGAGCCTCACAAGGGGGGGGAGATAGATAATCCAGAAAGAAAAGTTCTTCTATGTGCTTTTTGTTTAAAGTCTGACAGTAGTAAGAAGAAGAACAATCCCCTGGAGGGGAAGTTGGGTTGTCCTCTCTGTTAGAAGTTTTTGCCTCTGCTAAGGAGCAGGAAGGCAAAAAGTACTTTTATTAACTTTCTACGGTGGTGGACACATTTGAATCCGGATACACATTTTTTCTTAATTTGTCTATTTGCATCACAATAAAACAATTTTCTGCCTTAGGTGGCAGTCAGTATACATTACATTACATTACACTACAAAAAAATGATTTTTAATTCATAGATCTACTGTATGTCAGTTGGTTATGCAAAATTTTGTTTTGTTAAATAAATGTAGTTATTTTATAACAACATTTTAGTTTAAAACCTGAGTAGATAAATTTATTTTGTGTCCTCCAGTTCACCAAAATTGTTAACATTGTGAAAAAAAGTCAAGTTAATATTATAAATACAATGTGTGAAACTATACAAATCTATCAATTATATTTAACAAATTTGATTATGTTCAATGGGCTGACAAAAAATAACATTTGATCCCAATATAATTACGGAGCCCCCAAAGGGTCATGGCACAAAATAATACAAATTTATGCGAGATAATGCACACTATCTGAAGCTACAGGACATACTTCTGGTCAGAGCTTTCCTTCACATATCGGGTGGAAATGCATCATTTAATTTCCATCTTCAGCACTTCAGCACATCATTAACTGCACAAATGTGGAGGCATGACGTCGGGATGTTCCGATCAAGATTTTATGCTGCCGATCCAAGAGTAATCCAAGAGTGAAATTGATTCCGATCACATACTGTACATACAGTGTAAATGTTTAAATGTACTTAGGGGTCACTAAGGTTTTTTTTCTTGTGAGAGCTACTTTTTCAAAATGAAAGTGTCCAACATATCTAGTCTTCTCACATTATTAACTGAAAACCTGAATGAAAAGCAGGTTTATCCCCCTTGCTGGATCCCTCCAGCCGCATCCGCTGCCTTCTGAAACACAGATGCAGCCGACTCCCTCTTCTGTGCCTGGAAAATGTTGATAACTGTGAGATTGTGTGATAACAGTGTGCACAACACCCGTTTCAAGCGTGGCATAAACGCTCACTCTTCATACTTGTTGTGCGTCATACATCATCCGGCGCAGCAACACAACATGTTACATGTAAGTGCTACATAGTGTCTGCATGTAACACCTTTCCTTCCTTTCCATACTGAGCTACTGCTTCCCTTAAAATGATGATATTCTTCACAGTTCATCAACATTCATGCTCCACACTTAACATTGGCTAAACAAATGGGAGTGTTGTGACACATACTGTCCTCCCGCAAACCCCGGCCAAACTACAGCCACCCACCTAGCCAACCCTGCAATTTGCTCATCCTCTCTCATCTTGGGCACTTATCCCCCAGCTTGAATGCCACATGAGATGCAGCACATACCTACCGTGTGGGTTTTTTGGAGGAAAAAAAGTCCAAAGGGTGTGTTTTTGCGAATTAGCTGTAAATATCTCGTGTTTGCTTGCAACAGATGTGCACTTAAATGGTTTGGTTTTTGCCATCCATGTTGGGTTGCTTACTTTTTTCAGATATTTTCAAGCGTGTGAATGTTGGGAAAGAATTTTAGAACTCATTCATTCTTTCATTTTCTACCGCTTTTCCTCACGAGGGTCGCAGGGGGGTGCTGGAGCCTATCCCAGCTGTCTTCGGGCGAGAGGCGGGGTACACCCTGGACTGGCCGCCAGCCAATCACAGGGCACATATAGACAAACAACCATTCACACTCACATTCATACCTATGGACAATTTGGAGTCGCCAATTAACCTAGCATGTTTTTGGAATGTGGGAGGAAACCGGAGTACTCGGAGAAATCCCACGCATGCACAGAGAGAACATGCAAACTCTACACAGAGATGGCCAAGGGTGGAATTGAACCCTAGTCTCCTAGCTGTGAGGTCTGCCCGCCGTGCAGCCGATTTTAGAACTATACCACCTAATTTGTCAAAACACACACCCCTACTATGTTGCCTGATTATTTTTTTTGACAAATACACCACATGGTGCCCCATAACTGACTTGAAATTTCTCACACAATGCCCTTTACAAAACACCCACTGTAACTTTGCGGTATTTAGCCAAATTGCCACAATATTTGGTATATACTCCGATATACTATTGGCTGTATGATATAAAAGTGGAACCATAAAATCACATTCATTTAGACAAAAAATATTTGACTGGAGGATGAGATGCTACCATGGCTCTCCAGTAGGACCCCCAAGCAGTCCGCTGTCCTCCACCACCGACGAATTCAACCACTTTTTAGGCTATCCGCCTTTAGACCGCCGACTGCCACGCCCACACGGGCGAGTCTTCACTGTTAGCCGCACTCAAGTCTTGTCTTATGTGTGTCTTGATAGGTGTGAAGGACAGGCTGCAGATCTACAAGCACAAAAGAACGATCTTTTTAGCCGGTTTGGACTTCAAAGTGAGTAACTTGTGCATACAAATACTGTAGTGTGATTGTGTGATCACATCTCGAGTAGGGAGGTGGAGGTGTGGGGATTTCCACTCACCTGACAGCTTTATGCCCCTCGGCACCTCCTGTGCAACACATGCACACACATACAGTATCCCGACTGTAACCCACTTCCTCAGTTGCGTCGCCAAAAGTATCCTTACCATGATCCATCATCACCTGCCTTTGCATGTCACAAAATCATTTGACGTAGATAAACATGACTTCTACGTTGCATAGTGTAATCTTTTTGTGCCACTGATCTGGCTGTCAGCAGGAAGAGTTGTTTCTATCAGTCACACAGGCGGTGTGAGTGATCACCTTTAGTCTGCATTATTAACACTGCCAGGTGCACACATGAGAGGTGATGTTTTAGTCATAATTTGAATGGTTCAAGACCGCCAGAAATGTCTGGTGCTGAGGATGCTCTCATACATACATTTTTAGTGCAAATCGGGATAAAAAAGTTATTTGTGGAATGCGTCCCTCCTTCCCTAGAAAGTGAACGGTCGTGTCCTATCATTTTTAACATCATTCTCCATGAAACAAAAAGCAGCTTAGTTATGAACAAAAAACTAAGTAAGCCATGATTTTGTCATTTATGAACAATTTATTTTCTACCAAGGATGGTGAAGGCCAGACGGAAAAATATAATAAAATTGAATATAATAATATTATGATAAATAATATTATATATATAATATTATGATACATTGTACAAAATACACAGTACTTTTTTAGAATCTAGTCATGACATTACCAGAAAATAAGCTGTATATTTTGTAGGGTTATCAAATGAATAATAATTGTAATTAATCAGGTTTTCAAAGTGATTAATCATCATTTGCTACAATGTGGAAATATGGCTATTTTTGCTGTATTTTATGAAAAGAAAGATAAATGACAGGGCACAATAATATATATATTTGTATTTTTTTAACAGCTCTAAATGAACTGAAAAATGAAATATAGCTAAAAGGTATGAAAATGTAGTTGTCTAACACGAGTTTCTTTTATAGTAGCAAAAGATTAGAATCACAGTTTAATGTTATTATGCGGCATGAGGGGTTGCATTCAAAGACCCCATGTACTGTAACTTAAGATGAAGTCACATGTTTGAAGCGTAGATGTATTTTCTGGGATTTCCGAGCATACTTGAAATCACTTTCTGTTTTTCTTTATCAATCTGTTTATTTAGACTACATATAGATTCATAGTAAAGACGTTGTTGTGAGGTTCGGAGTTTCCCTGAACTCATTCTGAGGAGGACTAGAGATGAGATGGTGAGTTGGAGATACATATAGTGTTGGAATTACACTCCTGATAATGGGAACTCAACCTGACGACAGCTGAAAGTATGATACCAACCGGGGCGGCTCTACACTTTGATTGGTTAAGACTACACTCGACTGTGTTAAACCCTGTTATGCCTTCTCTCCTCCCTGTTTGCCACTTGCGCCGGTGGGAGGGAAGGAGGTGCGGGTGCGCCGAGCTGCGCTGGACTGCACCGCTCACGAAAATTGCAAAGTGCGCTGGCCACAACCTGTTGGTGAGGCGTTGCCAAACTACGAAATCAGAGCCCAATATCATTAAAATTGAAATCACATATAGCGAGGAGACCAGGGTTCAATTCCACCCTCTGCCATCTCTGTGTGGAGTTTGCATGTTCACCCCATGCATGCGTGGGTTTTCTCCGGGTACTCCGGTTTCCTCCCACATTCCAAAAACATTCTAGGTTAATTGGTGACTCTAAATTGTCCATAGGTATGAATGTGAGTGTGAATGGTTGTTTGTCTATATGTGCCCTGTGATTGGCTGGCGACCAGTCCAGGGTGTACCCCGCCTCTCGCCCAAAGACAGCTGGGATGGGCTCCAGCACCCCCCGCGATCTTTGTGACGAAAAAGCAGTAGAAAATGAATGAATGAATTAAATCACATATGACACAAGTTGTAATTTCACACAACAATGTCATATAATACAATAATTGACCCCAAGTTGTATGGGTTGATTGATTGATTGATTTTTTTTTAGTATGACAGACTTTCAGAATATTGTGTGCCAAAATTTCGACAAACACTGAATGGAGTCAAAATGGAACCAACACCAAACCTCACTAGACTGCATTGTTGGCCATACACCTATTTCCCTGGCAGCAGCAGCAGTTCTTTATGACATATAACATATAATAATAATACTACACCCGCCTGTTGCTCACTGAGCCTCCCTCACAGTCGTGCTCTGGGGGTCATTAACTGCAAGAATGGCAATAAAGTCTTGCAGCAGCACTTCATAATCGCCAGTGGTCATAAACTCCCTCAGTGTTGCGGCACCGGCCCCCTCACACATAATGGGTGGAGGCTCCCATGCAAAATGCCAACCACCTCATCATCGTCTTCCTATCACAGACTACTGAGCCGAGCCATCCATTGCAAAATAGGACCATTGCCGTTTTAATTGTAGAACACGGACGTGGTCGTTCCTCACAATCGAAGACGGAAACGGCCCATTGGCTTCACCAGTCGTTATAAAATAATAGATGGAATCACTGGTGTATTTGGACCAGATATTGGCACCATCTTGTTCATATTTCTAGACCGAGACCGTCATTCACGCTACTAGTAATGTACATATGTAAAGTGTTTTACTGTGCAGCTTCCTACATTCATTCATTCATTCATTTTCTACCGCTTTTTCCTCACGAGGGTCGCGGGGGTGCTGGAGCCTATCCCAGCTGTCTTCGGGCGAGAGGCGGGGTACACCCTGGACTGGTTGCCAGCCAATCACAGGGCACATATAGACAAACAACCATTCACACTCACATTCATACCTATGGTCAATTTGGAGTCACCAATTAACCTAGCATGTTTTTGGAATGTGGGAGGAAACCGGAGTACCCGGAGAAAACCCACGCATGCACGGGGAGAACATGCAAACTCCACACAGAGATGGCCGAGGGTGGAATTGAACCCTGGTCTCCTAGCTGTGAGGTCTGCGTGCTAACCACTAGACCGCCGTGCCGCCCCAGCTTCCTACAATGCTGTAGTAAAATAAATGCAGTGCAAAGTAACTTAGCATAGCAATCGTATCACGATACAGCAATTATATAATGCAAACATTGCACAAACTCGCCCCCACGCTCTTCAGGCATACCATAAAAATGACCGGGGGTGGGGGGCAAAATTTGTGCAAGTGACAAGGTGACATAACAATCTAAACAAAAAAAGATGGCACGCTTTGTTAGTTACTGTGGTAGAAGCTTGGTGGTCTCAAATTTTATGTTATTAAAAACGCTCGACCATGTACAGTATGTCCATGTCGGCTTAAGTAGCCATTTTTTAGTGACAAGAAGAACATACTTTAAAATGAAAACATTGCCTGCATAGTTAATAAAGACTTTAGGATGTGGCCACTTGACCCTGGAACTGATTATTTCTATTTTCCTGCCATTTTTTGCACTTTACATGGGGAAAAACATGAACCTTTTTGATGTACATTATTGAACATGCTCATGTAACTGATACATCTGTCATACTAAAGCTACTTTATTTCCCAGCAGCCTGTTTTCCCCCCCGCCACCTCACATATTTAGTACACTCATGTTGCCTTTGGCCAAAACCCGCTGTCAGCACCCGAGCTGATAGTTTGCTCATTTTGAGTTCAACATAATTTTGCATTCCTTTTGAAATGCAGACGATTCCCACGGGGTAGAATCCCATCTCCTGTTTCTGCAGCATGAAACACTTTGACACATACACACACAAACACCCAGCCTATCGTCTGCCAGATATTACAGGACAGTTGATACTACTCAGTCCCAACTCCTCAAGGGAAGTTTTTTTTTTAATAATGTGACAGAGCTCCCTTCTCTACGGTCGATGTGACAGATTGGAATGACAAAAACTTGGGAAACTCCAGAGAGTGGTGAGACAAAGTAGTGTGGTCTTATAGGGCCAGTAATTAGAGGCATCACACAATAGGCCGTATAAAAGAAGTGGTTGGAGATATATGACGTCACCGGCTGGTTTGTGGACTACGCTTTAAATGTCAAGTCTGGCACACGACTTCCGAAGAAGTGGCCAGATTTGGAAGTGAGTGGAAATAGTGTTGTTTAAACTAGGGCTGTGAAAAATAGCATGTTAACGGTGGTAACTTCATTTCATTCGTTAATTGCGGTACAATTTTTAGCACATGAACATAACAACAGCAGTGCAATTCCTCAACTCAAACATGTCTCGAGTCCTGGTAACGGCATTTTCTAATTGTCACAAGACAGCAGCGAGGTGCATTCACTAACGCTCAGAAAATCACAACAACGTCTCCATTAAGAGTGTATGTTTGGTCTAAATAAAAAGAAAGACAAATGAAAAGTGAATATTATTTTCTCTCATTAGTATAACTTACTCTCTGAAGTACAAATTACTGCATTTGAGTGTGCTCGGAAACTTACGTTACGTGGTGTGTTTGAATGCAACCCTTCATTGCTCATAATAACAGCATGATTCAAATGTTCTGCTATTATTAAAGAAACCAGCATACATGTTCAGACCTGGGTGCTGATTTAATGGTGATTAATGAATGATTAATCATGATGAATTAATTTGAATGCTGCGATTAATTTTATTCAAAGTTAGAATCATTTGATAGATGCAGTTTTCACATCCGTAACTGTCGTACAAGTATAAAAAGAAGTTAACCACTGTATATATTTAAAAGGTGAAGACCATAAAAGACTTATTGGAGAACGTGTAGCTCAAAAGAAACATTTTCAAGTTTGGAAAATAAGTGTAAAAAGAAGTTTATGAGCGCTAAAATGTAGAACAGCTGCAAAACAAGTGAAGTCTTAAGTTAATCCTCTGTTTGCTGATGCTGGTGATGCCACTCTAGAGCGATATTAATTGATGTTTCACCACTGTTTCCACTGTATTCTTAAATATTGTATATAGAACTTAATTTTCTGAATATACATAACATATTTAATTTATTTTTAGAATTATGTGAAATGGTCAAAAAGTGTGATAATTTATGTTGATTGATTCCACACAATTGCATGTTATGTAATATTTAAATAAAGCAAAATTAAATGCAGCATTAGCATTTTTGTGGAACCAGTGGACATAAAAACACTGTATTGAGAAATATTGTTTTTAGGGGAGATAGGAAAGTCTGGGTAAAGCTGGGTACCCACCTGAATAGGAAAGTTTTTTTTAATTTTTTTATGTAATCATGTGTTCTTTGCATTTTGTTGCACTTAATTTAATCATTTGACTTGACCTTATATGCTTTCTTCATTTGATGTGTTTTTATTCTGCTATTCATGCTTTGTAAAGTGTACTCGTGTGTAATGTAGGGTTGTCAAACAATTACAATTTTTTTTATCAGATTGAACACAGTTTTCAAATTAATTAATCATGACTAATCACCACGACTATGTCTGAAATACGTATGCCAATTTTTACTGTATTAAAAAAATATTTAAAAAAATATACAACTCCAAATTAACTGAAAATTTAAATTGAGCTAAAATAAAGAGCCACTAAGAGCAATGAGGGGTTGCGTTCGAAGACACCACATACTTTAAGTTGAATTCACATGTTTTAAGTGTATTTCCACGTATCAGTTTCCTTTTGTCTTTCTGCTTATTTAGACCACAAATACACACAATAAAGATGCATTCAGAGTTTGGACTGTCCGTGAATGCACTTTGCGGCGATGTGGCGGGAATGAGGACATTTTGTTCCGAATAATAAGTTGTAGATACAGTACATACTGCATTACAGGTTGTCAGAAATGCAAAGTATTCATGTTTGAGCGGCAGACGGCAGTCATGTGTGCAAAATTTTGCAACAAAATTTGCGTGAGAAAGGTCTTCATTTGAAGGGAAATGATTGGTTGATGAATGCAAAGGCCTACATTAAAAACATCTGTGACATCACAGGACAGGAGGTACCCATGTGACTCACATGATTGCCGCCACATTTACAGCTTGACTCATGTCCCGGTTTTGTTATTAGACGATTCATTTTGAACATCCTGTTATAATTGTAACCATGATGACCAGGGTACAACCTATATATGCTAGTGTGAAAGGTTAACATTTCGTAACAAGCTCCAAAATGTTGTTTTCCTACAGGAGGGGAAAAAAAAAATGACTGGTGACAGTGACACACTAAAAGGCAGGGCTGTGCGGTTTAAAGCTGACGTCATGGCAATCAGTGTTTCAGACGGCCCTCAATTATCTCATTTAAGTGAGAGCGTGGGATTGGTTGGCCGCCGAACGCTCACAGAGGAACAATACGCCTTCACACGCACTCATCTTTTTGCTATTGCAGAAGAAGACTCCACAGGTAATAATAATAAGACTACACTCGCACGCATAGCGAGCGATACAGCCCCGACAATTACCGCTCTGTCAGATTCGCAGGCACATGTTTGTGTGAATCCCCCGAAGAGAGCTAGAAGGCACAAAACCTGTATGCCAAACTAATCACACTCCTCACTCATTTGTGACACGCACGCACACAAGAGACACACCCAATTGGTGTGTGTATAGGAGCCAAACTCCAGATCCCCAAAAAGCTGCGGATTAGAAAAGAAGGCATTTCCCAAAACATTCTGCGGCCTGTGTGATGACATGATTGTCAATCCGCTTAATTCCCCTTCAAACTTCTTTTCTGTAAAAGATTCTGACAAGGCAGAGACAGAGGGGGTAAATAACTGGTATTCTTGCCCAGACTTGCTCTCTCTCGCTCTGTTAAGGCTTTTTTTTTTTTTTTTTATTACCGACATCAAACATGCATGAAAATTGCTTGGCGCAGCTGGTTTCTATAGCGGTCGACGAAGGCTGGCACACATTTTTTGTTTATGAGTTGAATATCTGTTTGCTTCTATCTCCGTACATGTGTGTCAACCTCGCTCTTTAGATTTTTAAATTGCTTCCATGCTAAATAAGAGGTTCGCTTCATGTGGGTTTTACCACTTTTTTTTTTTTTTTTAATACTTTCAAGGCTGTGAATGTTTTTTTTTTTCCTCTTCCTTTTTAGCGACAAACATCTCCACTGGCTGATCTCAGTGATGTCTCCATAATAACGCAGGGAGTCACAACGTTCCACAGGTGACAAAGATGGCCGCATTTGTGGGAGAGAGCAAAACATGCTTTCATCCGTCTTTGTTTTTGCTTTGCTCCCACACATGAAACGTTTGAGGTGATTTCCACCTTTTGTGTTGCGTTCTACCTGAGGGCTTAACTATGTATAGGGAGTATCTTACGAGCCTACGGCTTCCATTTCATCAAAAAGAGCTGCACTTCAAACTGAACAAACTGTTTGCTTTATTCTACAGAAAAGTCAATCCCTTGAACATAAACAGCAAACTCTTCATGCCTTTACTTCGCCATCGGTGTACAGGAAGAGACTCTTTATGTCCCTGCATGCATAATATTGCAGTAGGGACAATGCTATGCAGGGTGGGCCATAAGTTTCCATACATAGTCAAAATAACCTGTCATGTTTTTTATATATAATGTGTTCTATAAGATCCACACTCAGCCATCTTTTGTGGAGTTTGCATGTTCTCCCCGTGCATGCGTGGGTTTTCTCCGGGTACTCCGGTTTCCTTCCACATTCCAAAAACATGCTAGGTTAATTGGTGACTCCAAATTGTCCATAGGTATGAATGTGAGTGTGAATGGTTGTTTGTCTATATGTGCCCTGTGATTGGCTGGCGACCAGTCCAGGGTGTACCCCGCCTCTCGCCCGAAGACAGCTGGGATAGGCTCCAGCACCCCCGCGACCCTCTTGAGGATAAGTGGTAGAAAATGAATGAATTAATAAATATTAAATAAGAGAATAATAATGATTAAACATATATATTTTATAACTTGGGCTGCATGGGGGTCAAGTGGTTAGCATGCAGGCCTCACAGCTAGAAGACCCGAGTTCAATTCCACCCTCGGCCATCTCTGTGTGGAGTTTGCATGTTCTCCCTGTGCATGCATGGGTTTTCTCCGGTTTCCTCCCACATTCCAAAAACATGCTAGGTTAATTGGCAACTCCAAATTGTCCATAGTGTGAATGGTTGTTTGTCTATATGTGCCCTGTGATTGGCTGGCGACCAGTCCAGGGTGTACCCCGCCTCTGGCCCAAAGACAGCTGTGATAGGCTCCAGCACCCCCATGACCCATTGTTTCAAAAACATTTCACTATTTTCTACTGACTGTTGATGAACTAGCATTAGCACAGGTAATGTTATGCTTGTAATGGTGATATGTTGCTGGAGATGATTTATGTCCTGTATCTTTAACTGATACACCATGGCCTTCAAGTGCCCCCAAAGATAGAAATCAAGAAGGGGGGGGGGATCTGATGTGAATCATAACTTATGGCCCTCCCTGCGGAAATGAAACTTGGATGTACTCTCGACTATAGTCAGTGTACACCTTGTATAGCAGTATGGATGTACTATCCACCAAGATACAGTAATTTGCTACCTTCATGTGTCATCGGTTGGGGCTACATGAATGCTACCAGCACTGGGGAGCTGCGGTTCAGGTTCAGAGGGAATGTAAAAAACGTACTGTTGTGGGAAAATGGCCCACGTGGCCAGCCCAAACACACCCCCAAGTTGACTAGTGCCTTGTTGAGGAAGCTGAAGGAGAAGGTGATGGATTAAGTCGAAATATATACACAAAATATTACCACTTTGGACATGTTCACTGTGAACCCACTCACTTGGGTTGCCACCTATTTAGATTGTGTTGTGTTGACTCATTTCCAGTGTTTCCTAAATCTGGGTTCAAACTCCGATACAAAGCTGTACGCTGACTGCTCTAAAGTATATCCAAGTATCCTCTGTAGTATTGTGAAGAGATCCACTGTATGGATAATACACTGAGAGTAAACCCATGCAAAAAACACAACGCATGGTGGTTTCCATACTAGATCGGTCATGGCAGCTTTAAGAATTTTGTCAGGGGTAATCTTGCGGCTATCGCAAATGGCCGACAGTTTATTCCTCATGCTGGAAATGACAAAATGAGACTAGTGGGTTTTTTCCTGTCAGGATTTTGTAATTTGCCGTAATGGCTGACACGTGTACACAGCACGGGCTGAAGGGAAAGCTCGATCTGAGGCAGTGCAGTGCAGTGCACCTGCGGGCCAGAAAGTTGATATGTTAACAGTGTGCACTTGAACGCACCACTTCACACACGTACACACTTATACACACACAGCGTAGTCCTTGCATCCGTTTTGTTTGTTTCTTTAATCTGGCTTGGTCCAAAGTCGTCAGTAGAAGCCTAAAATGGAGCAATTAGCATGTGGGGGGAAAAAAGCAAATAAAAGATCTGAGCTCCATCCTGACCTCATTCTGGCTCATGGTGCCAGCAAGACATTCATTTCCAAAGCTGTGAATTCCTCCTTGCCAGAATGGATTTACAATGGCTGTGCGTACTTCAAAACATATCATTATTCTATATTTGCCAGGGTCACGTTGCTGTCCGCAGAGACCTTTTGTTTAAGCGCTTTTTTTGTTGTTGTATTTTTTTCATGCTTCTGCATCTCAGTGAGAAGAACCGCAATCACACCCTTGTTGATGCTTAACTTTAAATTTTACCGCTTTCCCCTCAGGCTTTTTAAACCACGACAGAGGGCCAAATCAGTGGAAAAATAAAGCAAATCCCAATTAGAAAACCTTTGCAGAATCATGCCAGATTCATTTATCTGTGTGTGAAGAGGACGGCGCCTCAGGCTGATGTGTGTCTGTGTGTGTGTGTGTGAGCACACTTGTTTCTCAGACAGATTATCTATCTCTTCACTCTCTCATTCTGCCTACTCGTCTATTCACACGGCCATTTAGTCAGGTTCAAAGTCTGAGCATCTCTGTGCCACAGGAAACTTGAAACCTGCCCCAGCTCTGCAGAGATGGAGGATGGATTCTCTACACACATAAAACATCAACACTCAAAACTTTGATAGGACTAAAGTGGTGGTATTGTCCAGCCTCATTTTAGGATCATTTTTCATGGCAGTTTGTGGATCCCTCTCTTTTTGGTTCAATGTTTGAGTCCTCAAAGTTACTAAGGGTGCACTCACGCTTTTGTACAGAATCGGGCCCATTTATGTGTGCCGACATTTCATTAAAAAGTGTATTGTTGCAACTGTCATGACTTTGTGGCTTCTTTTGAGTCATGATAGTTATTTCTATTACTTGTGGTGGCTGTTATAATAATATGCCATATACTTAGTGTGCGTCTGCCCGTGCTTGAGGTAGCGTACTGTGGGCTTTGATTTTGTGGTTTATTTTGAGGCAACCTACTTATTTCTACTGGTAGGGAAGAGCAAGCAACAATACAGTTGTATGATATTACACTGTTCCACCGCAACTTACCTGAAATTGTGGCTTATTCCTGTTCATTTCTATTGCTGAAGGTGGTGGTTATCATTAATAATTGGTGGGAGGAGCAATCACCAACAACATTGTATTGTATTACTGGAAATTTCATGACTTTATTTGGAATTGTTCAGTTTATTTCTACTACGCATGGTGGTGGTGATCATTAAAAACTGGTGGGAGGAGTGATCACCAAAAAAGTTGTATCGTATTCCTGCCACTTTCCTGACTTCATTTTGAGTCATTCCATTTTATTTATAACTGGCGGGAGGAGCAATCGCTAATATTTTTGTATTGTGTTGTACTACAATATATAGTCATTCTGTTTATGTCCACCATGCAATGCGGTGGTTATCATTAATAACTGGTGGAAGGAGCAATCGCCAACAAAGTTGTAATCTATTAGTGCAACTTTCCTGACTTTATTTGGAATAGTTCAGTTCATTCCTATTATGCATGGTGGTGGTTATCATCAATAACTGGTGGGAGGAGCGGTCACCATTGTATTACAATATACAGCTCATTTTCTGACATTGTGGCCTACTTTGAGTTGTTCTGTTTATTTCCACCTTGCAAAGTGGTGGTTATCTTTAATAACTGGTGGGAGAAATGCTCACAAAAATGTATTGTGTTACTGCCACTTTCCTGACTTCATTTCGAGTTGCTCTATTTCTAATATGCAAGGTGGTGGCTATCATCTTGAACTGGCGGGAGGAGCAATTGCCAATATGCTTGTATTGTATTACACTATACTACTCCTTTCCTGATCTAAGTTTGTGGCTTATTTTGAGGCATTCTGTTTATATCCACCATGCAAAGTGGTAGTTATCATTAATAACTGGTGGAAGGAGCAATTACCAACAAAATTGTATTGTATTACAGTGCATTACTTCACCTTTTCTGGCTTATTTCAAGTCAATTGTTTTTTTTCTATTATACAAGGTAACTACTATTATTAATAACTGGCAGGAGGAGCAATTACTAGCATAATTGTATTCTATTGTATAATGCCGTATTATTACAACTTTCCTGACTTGATTATTTCGAATTGTTTCTCTTTTTTTTGTTGCTGTTGTATACAGCTGTTAACTTATTTTGACTTGATAGTGAAGAAACGCATGATGTCGACGCCGTCACGCTTCATTTAAATGGTGAGTCATTTTACTTTGGTTTTATTTTATAGCGGTAGCTAGATGAATCAATATGAAAGTACTATTATATAATTTATAATAGCTTCTTGTTTTTACAATTGTGTGACCATTATGGATGTTAAAATGTTACTTAAAAGATTGATAGAAGTGTGTGCTGTTGAGGAGGGAAGGGTGGAGACTTAAAAAAGGGGGGAGCTAAGGCAGAGCGAGAGAGAGAGAGAGAGAGAGAGGAAACGGTGAATGAGAGATGAGTGAAGCTCAGCGTGCCTACACACAGCAGACTGGAAGTATATTATTGACCGGACCGGACTGCCAATAGAAAAACAACATGAGGATTATTTCCAACAAATCTTATTTTCTTCACTTTCTCAAGCTCCTCGCCTCATTTTCTGTGCTCAACAGGTTATAATGTACAACCAGTTGATGTAAAGGAGGAAGACGAAGCATGCTGTCAAGGTTCTGGCCCTTCAGCACCGAGCAGGAAGTCCACTCATGGGATGTAGTGGATGCAGAGTCAGGTTCAACTCGGCCAAGGTGCTGTCCTTCCTCACCATGGTCCTGATCTTCACTTACTTCTTCTACTGCCTCACCGGGATCTGCCACTCGGCTCCGAGGACTTTGTATGTGGACGATGACAGTCTGGGCGTTCTTCTGGAACCTCTTCCAGGGAACCGAACCGCCTCTACAGACGTCGTGCAGCCCCGCAGCCTGCTGGAGGACAACAACAACAACAACAACATTCCTGTGTCCAACACTTTTGGGACCAAGAGGTTCCCACAGGCCATCATCATCGGCGTGAAGAAGGGAGGAACCCGCGCTTTGCTCGAGTTCCTCCGAATCCATCCGGACGTCAGAGCCGTGGGAGCTGAACCTCACTTCTTTGACAGGTTCTACGATAAAGGACTGGAGTGGTACAGGTGGGCATGCCATCACTTTTTCATCCATAGACTCATACTGGGCAAAACATGACATCTGCATGCGTGTTCTGGCAGTATGCACATATCAACATTGACATACAGCCATAACATTATATAACTTACATATCTGTAAAATAGTACAGAAATATACATCTACAAATTACATTTAACAAAATACAAGCTCCTAAAAGTGGGGGAGAAAGAATACTACATTTTCATTTCATCTACATAGTAACTCTACACAATGAAATTATATATTTAACAATTATAAAACAGTACATACGTCTAGAAACCTTTTATTTTATTTCTACATGTCTACATGAAATTAATGAAATTATATATATTTTTATTATTCTTTAAATATTTTTTAAATATCATTATGTATTTTAATATATTTTTTTCTGCATAAAATATCCATCCTGAAACTATATTTTTTAAAATATAGAAAAAAATATTACAACATTTTCATTGGCTGTGTACATTATATATACAGGATAATGTAGTTGACTGTATGTATTCAGCTGTATTTATTCACATGACAAGCCCAAAATATTTCATTATGAATTTTCATAATTAACACAAAATATCAGAAAAATCTGTCCCTAAAAAATTGTTATAGATTCTAATAGTTTGTCCCATGCTAAATGAAGCAGTAGTGATGATTCCCTGTCAATACAATAACACCCATTTGTACCCATCACATATAACAAATACAATCAACAATTGAGATAGATAGATAGATAGATAGATAGAAATATAGATAGATAGAATATTTAACGGCTTAACAAATTAGTGGAAGCTCGAGCAGCAATTATATATCCTCCATTTGTACTTCCTGTAAGTGTAATGGCCAGGTGACTCAATATTTGTGTCCACACCCAGGTGTAATTACCTGGTGCTACGGTAGAGGTCACTATTGCTTCTTTTGCAAAGCCCCTGACTAAATGGTGGTGATCATCTCCAGATGTTGGAGAGAAGGTCCTAATTGAGCCTAAACTGAGCTATAATTTAAGTGTGGGAATACTCTTTGGACCTACGGAAGACTATGATGATCTTTGATAGCAAGGATGAAAGGATGAAACTGTAAGATAAGGTGAGCAATTGTTATGTCAGCGAGCAGTACAGTCATCCCTCTCCATTTGAATCTTGTGGCTTCACTCGATCAAATTTTTTTGAATACATAAATAAATTATCATTGTTTATCCAAACTATTTAATTTTATTTAAATATTTTCAGGCAAAATTAAGCATTTTCAAAAATAAAAATGAACAAAACTGGTCACTAGGGGCTATTGCCTGACCCAGATGTCGCTAGATGATGTCATTGGTTAATTTGAATATCATTTACATGTAAAAGATTTGATGTAAAAGATGCTGTAGGACAAAAAAGCATGACCCCATAAGGGAGACAAAAATATGAGGAAAAACCCGTTAATTATGTTTAGAACTAGACTTGCCTCCAGCCTCCACCTTTTATCCTGTAGTGAGGAAAACTAGGACTACATTTTTCCTTCACATGTTGTGACACATGTGACCAAGTCGGAACGAGGCTTGAGTGTAGTCATTCAATGAAGATTAAGAATAATTTACCATTTCGAACCCGCTCTGTAAAAGCCTTTCGCATGTACTCTTAGTGTGCCCCGGCTTGTGACCGCTTTGGGGTAGGATAGGACGGTGCTGCTACTGGAAACCTTACAACAATATGTGCTTTCACTTTTACGTCCCCAAACACAAAAAACTCCCCAACAACATCAGAAAATATTGCTGAAATGTAAAAATATTCAATTTCCACTTCAGGGAAATTCACTGGAACTTATTAATCGTGATGAATGAGGGATTACTGTAGTTATTTTACCTGTACCAACTGTTTTATGCTATTAGCTTTAATGTTCAACTTTTGTTTGGGCCTTCTGAACTTATTATAGTCCGATTGTCTTGAACAGCACAGCATCAACAAAGTAAACTAGTCAAAGTTTTTATACAGTGGCATGTTTATTGTTGTGACGTGAGCTAAAAGGTACATGATGAGAGTTGATAGGTGTGGCGGATTAACACGTCTTAAAGAGACAGCAGCAACATGATCCCGAGTGAGGTCACCGAAAGACGACTCGCTTGATGTCACCAGTACTCAAAAAAAAAAAAAAAATAAAAAAAAGTGTGTTTGCTGTCATCTGCAGCGACCCAAAGAGAAGTCGCCGGAAGTCATGAAGCGTAGCTTTGTGTGTGTGTGTGTGTGTGTGTGTGTGTGTGTGTGTGTGTACGTGTGTGTGAGAGATAGACAGCGGCTCATCCAAGCGAGTCTTCTCAAAAGGACTAGCTCAGTATCTCACACACACACACACATCTGATTTATCCCAGGCATGTGTGCTTGACAGGCCCTGAAAAGTGTCTCTGACCTTTGACCTTTCATCTTGTTCAAGTTCTTTGTGTCTTCTGATCATATTTCTAAAAAAAAAACTCTCAAAAAGTCCTCAGCTGACTTTGGGCGAAAGACAGGGTGTGGAGTTAAATTTTAAAAAATAAAATTAGTAAATTAAAATCTGGAAAATTACCATATTTTTTAAAATGAAATGTATCACTTTACATTTCATTTTAAAAAAATATGGTAATTTTCCAGATTTTAATTTAGTAATTTTATTTTTAAAAAATATATGTTATTTTAGCATGTCACAATATGATGAATTTTCTTTTGTTATATTCAATTCAGATTTAATTCATTAATTCATACATTTTCTACCGCTTATCCTCACGAGGGTCGCAGGGGTGCTGGAGCCTATCCCAGCTGTCTTGTAACCCAGGCATGTGTGCACGGGGAGAACATGCAAACTCCACACAGAGATGGCCGAGGGTGGAATTGAACCCTGGTCTCCTCGCTGTGAGGTCTCGACCACAGTGCCGCCCCCAATTCAGATTTAAAAATAATTATTTTCATCACCTCGTTTTGCTGATTGGCTTGAAAAAAATCACATTCTGCTGCCTTGTTGTGTGTCCTGCTTGGGGTTATAGTTTTCAGTGGTGTAGAACGACACTACTAAATCCATGAAAACACATTTGCAGACTGGCAAGCTAGGGCCAAAAATAAACTAACAGCCATTCAGCCAATCAGAAGCATGATTAAAGTTATTTGTCGGGGATATAAATACAAATACAAACAAATCCCAAAGCACTGCGGTTTTCTCATGCTGACGCTTCCTAATGTCACTTTTTTGTTGACTGAACTCCACAGAAAACCTGTGAGCAATTCATATTTAGCAATAAGATGCAAAATATGCAAAAAGATAAATACCGGCAATGCAATTTACACAATATTTGACTCTCTCATTGATGTTTTTTGAAAGCTTGTCAATTTTCCGACCCCCAGTTGTGACACCAAAGGTCGCTCTTGATCGGATTGCTATTAAAAACGTAATGTAAGCCCTATAAGGGTGGTCACAATGTCAGCACTGCTGAATATGATGAATGCCTTCCACGGGATGTATTCAAATCAGCATATGCAAGTGATGGATTTTAGCTGGAGTGAATAATGAGCAACGTTAATGCTGTGTTCTTATCATATCTTATTCAGTCGTTTTGAGCCTATGTGACAAAATATCCACATCAATATTGCTCAACACATACATACTAGATAAATACAATGGGTGATATTCCAGACACATCATTTGGTGCCAGCCAAACTGATTGGTGTACCAGACCTGGAAGCGTTGTCTTGTAATGTGTTTTAATGGCGGGCAAGTTTTTTTGGCAGGAGTTGGATCTTTGTGATGCTTAATGGGTTTTTTCAAAAAAATGTTCAACCCTCTCACACCATATGGAGGATATTACAATACACCCATTGCCGTGGTTCCTATCCAGTGCCAGTGAAATCATACAAGGAGTTGAGAGCTGTGTCAGTCTTGTTTTCATATAATTAGCTCACGAGGAAAGAAACAGGATGGAAGCAATTAATTAAGTCCATTTCATGGAGATTGGTGGAATAATAAAGCATGAGACAAAGGGGCGTAAAATTAATACCGCACGACTTTGGATTGGGATGTGCCTCGAAATGTGCTTTCAATTACAGATAAACGAGAAAAAAATAATTTTCCATCAGCTTAGTGTATTTTTGATGATTCAGCTACCCTTTTTTCTAAGCAGCTGGTTGGTTTGGCAGTTAATTCTATTATGTTAGCCCAAGAACACTCACATTGATAATAATATTAATACAAAGTATTGCAACAACATCAACATACACATTGCTGATAAAGAACTATACAGGAACTAAAGTATTGCATTGAAAATTAATCAAGAATTAATCAAAAAGACAATCACAAGTGATGAGCTTTCTGAAAAAATATGAATTTACATGCAACTTTACAAAAAACAAGGCCAAAGTTGCTTATAGTAACTTGTTGTAATATGTAATATGTAAATTAGGGCTTCTACTTTGTGGAAATTAACTCATCACAGGCAATGAAAATTAATCAATAATGAATCAAAAAGACAAATCACTGGTTAAGTATTAGTAAGTGTATAGCCCATGTTCTTGCGAGAAAAACAAGTGATGAGCTTTCTGAAATATTGTGAATTTGTATGCGACTTTACAAAAAACAAAGCCAAGTTGCTTATAGTAACTTGTTATTATTTTATTATGTGTTTTATGTCTTATATGTCTTGTTTTTTCTATATTGGCTAATACGAGTGTATGTAAAAGTGACCGTAGGGGTGTTATTTCATGTCTAGAGGGCTCTAATAATGCAAATAAACCTATTTAGAAGGTTGTAAACAAGTTGTCTATGCTTTAACTATGCTCAAAATAGGAAATATGTAAATTAGGGCTTCTACTTCGTGGAAATTAACTCATCACAGGCAATGAAAATTAATCAATAATGAATCAAAAAGACAAATCACTGGTTAAGTATTAGTAAGTGTATAGCCCATGTTCTTGCGAGAAAAACAAGTGATGAGCTTTCTGAAAAATTGTGAATTTGCATGCGACTTTCCAAAAAAAAGGCCAAAGTTGCTTATAGTAACTTGTTATTGTTTTATTGTATGTTTTATGTCTTATATGTCTTGTTTTGTCTTTATTGGCTAATACAAGTATATGTAAAAGTGACCATAGGGGTGTTATTTCATGTCTAGAGGGCTCTAATAATGCAAATAAGCCTATTTAGATGGTTGTAAACAAGTTGTCTATGCTTTAACTATGCTGAAAATAGGAAATATGTAAATTAGGGCTTCTACTTTGTAGAAATTAACTAATCACGGACAGGTCTGGACCCAATTAATCATGATAAACGAGGGATTACTGTAACTGTAACTGGAAAATGTACATAAATTGACACAAAATGTACATAAATTGTACTCTAATGTTTACACGTAAAAGTCTCTCACATGTACTCTCAGTGTGCCCCGGCTTGTGACCGTTTTGGGGTAGGATAGGACGGTGCTGGTACTCGATGACAATGGAAACCCTACAACAATACGTGCTTTCACTTTTAAGTCCCCGAACACCAGAAAACTCCTCAACAACATCAGAAAATATTGCTGAAATGTAAAAATATTCAATTTCCACTTCGGGGAATGAATGAGGGATTACTGTAGTTATTTAACCCGTGCCTACTGTTTTATGCTGTTAGCTTTAATGTTCAACTTCTGTAAATTGTACTCTAATGTTTACACGTAGCCGAGGAGAATCCAAAACATATAAAAAATGATTATGTCCGTTCGGAAGTAGATGGTAGTTAGCCTCCTGTTGAGACAACCTCCTGTACCCCTTATTACTACATTGTTATTCTTTGGAGGGGAAAATGTGTTCACAGTATGTTTAGAATAGAAGCTGTTGGTGGCAGCTTTCACATAAATTTCACCCACCACTTCCTCCTATGCATATATGCATATATGGAAGAGGGTGTGGAAAAACACCGGAAATTCAGCACCTGGCAAACATGAGTGATGATGAGTGATATAAAAAGTCAGAAGTGAATAGATTTGTTGTGTATTTTAAGAATAAAAGCAAAACTTTCCCATCACAATTTCAGTATGACGGCACTTAAACTTAAACTTTCCCAGTGCTTCTGGCAAAGCAAAAAGCATTCTTTAGGTCTGTACGGTCAATTACCTTATATAATAATAACCCATGAAATCATAGTTTTTCCTTGAAGAAAATGAAAATATAATTGCATTTTGCGCATATTTTTCAGCTCTACTTCCTACACAGAATGTCTTTTGTTCTGGCGCAACAGGGGGACGTACATTCAAGCTATCTTCTGGTGGGGGTACAGGAAGTCTCTTAGCCACATCCACGTCGCGGGGTCTGTATTTAATAGTATCAGTCGTGTAATCAGCCCTGTATCACTTCAGGGAGGAAAAACACTACATCCTCTCCACAGCAGGGAGTTCCAGTGTGTTGCGGCCAGTCAGCAATGCTTTCCATTGCTTAGCGCTGATTTACTGTCTCAGCAAGGAATTTTCCCCTCCAATTTGCTCATAATAGACACGGATGCCACTTTAACATTAACTTTTTGCTATATTTTCAAAATGTATACATTAGTAGTATGATATTTCATTCATTCATTTTCTACCGCTTATCCTCACGAGGGTCGCGGGGGTGCTGGAGCCTATCCCAGCTGTCTTCGGGCCAGAGGCGGAGTACACCCTGGACTGGTCACCAGCCAATCACAGGGCACATATAGACAAACAACCATTCACACTCACATTCATACCTATGGACAATTTGGAGTCGCTAATTAACCTAGCATGTTTTTGGAATGTGGGAGGAAACCGGAGTACCCGGAGAAAACCCACGCATGCACGAGGAGAACATGCAAACTCCACACAGAGATGGCCGAGGGTGGAATTGAACCCTGGTCTCCTAGCTGTGAGGTCTGCGCGCTAACCAACTAACTCAACTAACTCGTCCGCCGTGCAGTCCGAAGTACGAGTCTTATTTTATTTTATTCTGTATGCTATATTGGGTAATATGAATGTAAAGGTGGCTATAGGGGTGTTATTTCATGTCAGGAGGGCTCTAATGTTAAATGTAAACATACTGATACTTTGCGGAAATTCACTTATGGTTGTGTCAGGAACCAAATAACGTGGGATTGTCACGACCACTAACGTTCAAAACATTCAAACATGTGATAAGCCAACTAGCATGAGAAGCTAATGTAGCATTTTACATGTTGACTCCGCACTTTTTGTCCAACACCACACAGATGGGGGGTGCAAGACTGGTCAGAAAATGTATAAAGTCCTTTCTACACAAAAGCTAGCAGCAAAGGGACAAAGTAGAAACCTACCAAAGTAAAACGCTGCAAAGCATCACCTGTTTTTTCTTCTTGGCACTGTTGTCCTTTTAGGAAAAGGTCACCGTGCAGCCCCTTAGTAGTATGTATTATGAGTATTTTATTAAATGATAGTAGCTCATTAATTATATGTATTGATGCGTACCTTATTAGAAGTAAGGCAACAAATTTGAGAGGAGGCAATTTATTTGTGAAAATGCTTGGCCAACAGAGAATTGTTATGAAGGGAATGGAATATGAGCATGATTTTTTTGTTGGTTCCTCTCAATAAAGCAATAGTTAGAGACACAACTTTCTTTTTCTCCTCAACTTCTTTCCACAAAGTAGTCAGCAAACCATACGTTTTCTAGCACTTTTATGGCTGTGAGACCATATTTTCTTTGTTCTCATGGGTCCATTTGGGAAGATAGATTTGCATGCATGAGAAATGAATGATGCACTTAATCACACTCGTCTCCTGACACCACATACAGGAACAAATTTATGATGCCAAAATGGCTTTTATTGATTGTCTGATAATGAGACGAGGGAGCGTTCATTAATAAGTCATGAGGAGACTGGAAAGGCAACGTATGGTCAATCACTGACGTGACACTTGTGTGAGGGAAGGAGTGAAGGACAAATCTCAAAAGAAAGAAGACGAGAGAGGCGCCTGGTCTCTTTTCTCATCTGGGAACAATCTGTCATATCGAGACAGACATATTGATTAGACTCAGATAAAGCGGGTACAGACAGACAGGCGGGACATTTGCAGCTCTTGTACTTGAATAATCAATTAATGGTGTGTTATCATGGAGACCATTGGAATAGTTTGGGATTCACATTACTGAAAGTAAACTTTCAATCAATGTGTTTCTTTGTTTATATTAATTATTATTCATCCTTGACTCAAGGAGAGTATCTGATTTTTGTCCGACTTTAATTAATTCATTCATTCATTTTCTACCACTTATCCTCACAAGGGTGCTGGAGCCTATCCCAGTTGTCTTCAGACGAGAGGTGGGGTACACCCTGGACTGGTCGCCAGCCAATCACAGGGCACATAGAGACACTCACATTCATACCTATGGACAATTTGGAGTCGCCAATTAGACGCAGCCCCCGACTTTAAGTAATTACCATAAATTCCAGAGTATAAGACGCACCCACTAAATTTAGAGGTAAAAAAATTGATTTGTACATATATAAGCCACACCGGGCTATAGGGTGCACATGTTCACGTCATAAAATGGCATACTGTGGTGCAGACAAGTCTGTAAGGACCAGAACAAAAAACACTAAACCCATCACACCGCAACTTAACACTCAAAAGGTATACCTGAGAAATATACAAAACATGTAGTAATACAATTTACAATGAAAAAAACTGTGAAAGTTTCCCCATAATGCATTTCATCTGCGCAAAGCATTTGCATACTGTGGTGCGGACAATTCCGTAACGACCAGAACAAAAAACACTAAACTCATCACACCGCAACTTAACACTCAAAAGGTATACCTGAGAAATACGTATACAAACATGTACCAATACAATTTACAATGAAAAAAAACTGAAAGTTTCCCCATAATGCATTTCATCTGAGCAAAGCATTTTATTGCAGGACCTCGAAAATGGATGCCCAGAGAGAGGCTGATATCATCGCAGTGCCCCGGCAGGCACCAATGAAAACTTAAAAATAGTTTTTTTTAACCCGTATTGGGCTGTCGAGTGGTTAGTGTCTACCCGGACAGTGTAGTGTGATGACAAGGAAGTGGTCGATCAACAGTTTCCGAGCCAAAACAACATCAGCAAAATCAATAGGAGTAGAAATGGCGCCAAATTAATAATGCGATTGACAAAAAACTGCATATAAATAAACACTTTATCCCTAACCATCCTCCTTTGATCCCATCGGATGTGGGTTCCCTCAAGCTTTTGTCTTTCATCCCATCATTTTACACGATTGTTGGCTCTGTATTGTATAGATAAACATAGAGCTGTATGCAAACCTCTCAAGTTTGTGAATAATGCCTTGGAATAGTCTTCAAACCAGTTCTTTAATAACAATCGAAATATACTTTCCTTGAACCTCCATCCATCATCCAGCGTAGTGAACGGCCCCTTGTTGCTGGCAACTTCCAACAAGCAGCTTCTTTCGGTCGTTTATTTTAACCCGAGCCACATGAAAGATCAGCTTCCAACAGCACTCGAGAGGACGTGTCGGGAAAACGAAGCGCAGAGCATTCACTCGAAAACAATTTGCGTCTAGCTCAGTCTCACACGGTCTGTTGTCAGTGTCGAGCACAGAACACACATGAATCCTGGATACTGTGTGAAAACCACATTACACGTAATGAACACTAAGCCAACAATTTCCCAAATCAAACGCGTCTGTGTGAGAGCGTTTGTGACACATCAACACTGTGACGGTCCAAAATGTACTTTGATGAGATGAAATATGCATCACACATTATTGTTCATAACCTCACAAAACCTTTTCAGTACGCAAGTCAATGTACAATGGTACGATTTCTTTTTTTTTTTTTTTTTTTGCATATTTGTCACACTTAAATCTTATAGATCCTCAAACTAACTGAAATATAAGTCAATGACAACACAATTTTTTTTAAAATGAAACTTTTTATTATTAAGGAAGAAAAAGTGTGTGAAAAAGTGATTGCCCCCTAAACCTAATTACTGGTTGGGCCACCCTTAGTAGCAACAACTGCAATCAAGCGTTTGTGATAACTTGCAATGAGTCTCTTACAGCACTGTGGAGGAATTTTGGCCCCACTCATCTTTGCAGAATTGTTGTCATTCAGTCACAATGGAGGCTTTTCCAGCCTTTTTAAGGTCATACCACAGCATCTCAATAGGATTCAGGTCAGGACTTGGACTAGACCACTCCAAAGTCGTCATTTGGTTTTTCTTCATTCATTCAGTGGTAGACTTGCTGGTGTGTTTTGGATCATTGTCCTGCTACAGAACCCAAGTTGGTTTCAGCTTGGGTTCTCCTTCGGGATTTTTTTGGTACACAACAGGTTTTTCCAGGTCCTGAAGCAGCAAAACAGCAACAGACCATTACACTACCACCACCATATTTTACTGTTAGTGTGATGTTCTTTTTCTGAAATGCGGTGTTACTTTTACGCCAGATTTAAATGGACATCCACCTTACAAAGCTTTTGTCTTGTCAGTATTTTCCCATAGGTCTTGGGGAGCATCAAGATGCTTTCTGGCAAAATTGAGACAAGCTTTAATGTTCTTCTTGAGGTCACCAACAGATGGTCCTTTAGGATTTTGTTGTTAGACAGCAGAATTCATGGTTCTATTTATCACAGCAAGTCTTTCAGGTCCTGAAGCAGCAAAACCGTCACAGACCATCACACTACCACCACCATATTTTACTGTTTAATGTTCTTTTTCTGAAATGCGGTGTTACTTTTACTCCAGATGTAATCGGACACACACCTTCCAAAAATAGTATTAGTATTAACCCTTTATAGGGCACTCACTGAAATACTTAGAAATTTAAAAAATCAATCCTTGAGTGTTATTGCGGGTTATAAGAAGACATTTTTTCTCTTTTTACTTTTTAAAAAAGTTTCAGGTTTTGAGTACAAATCAAGATCAAAGAAGTTACCATATACGGTTCCTTGCCCATTTAGGGTATGGAAAAATGGACAGGTCAAACTACACAAGGTGACATCAACAGAGGTACTGCAGTTAGAGTGAATGTGATCAACTTATCATGGTTAGTTTTTATGTTTGGGCCGAGAGTGTCGGGGCCCCAAGCGTCAGAAAATTGCAATTTCCGACTTCTGAATGAAGAAGGGCACGGCGGTCGAGTGGTTAGCGCGCAGACCTCACAGCTAGGAGACCAGGGTTCAATTCCACCCTCTGCCATTTCTTGTGGAGTTTGCATGTTCTCCCCGTGCATGCGTGGGTTTTCTCCGGGTTTCCTCCCACATTCCAAAAACATGCTAGGTTAATTGGCGACTCCAAATTGTCCATAGGTATGAATGTGAGTGTGAATGGTTGTTTGTCTATATGTGCCCGGTGATTGGCTGGCGACCAGTCCAGGGTGTACCCCGCCTCTCCCCCGAAGACAGCTGGGATAGGCTCCAGCACCCCTCGCAACCCTTGTGAGGAAAAAGCGGTAGAAAATGAATGAATGAATGAAGAAGGAAGTTTGATACTCTCCCTGTGACATTCTCTGATCTTGGCTGATTGGCATGAGAAAGTCACATGACTCTGTTGCCTTGCTGAGACATGGGGAAAACCTGTTTTTTTAAGTTACCATATATGGTTACTTGCCCTATAAAGGGTTAATAGTAAGTTATTGGGATCATCAACATATTTTTCGGCAAAACAGAGGTGAGCCTTAATGTTCTTTTTGTTCAGCAGTGGTTTTCATCTTGGAACTCTGTCATGCAGGCCATTTTTGCCCATTGTTTTTCATATGGTGGATTCATGACCACCTTAACTGAGGCAAGTGAGGCCTGCATGTCTTTATGGGATCTTTTCCTTCTAAAAACTGCATTTTGTGGTCAGTTGCCCTTATGGAAAAAAATATATTGCAGTATATTGGCAAATATAATGCAATGTATTAGGAAATATATTTCCATATATGGGATCTTATGTTTATATTTTCCAATATATTGCAATATATGCATAGATCATATATGTGTATATATTGATACATATAAAAAATATCTTGCGATCAAGACCAAAAAAGGACTATATTTTTACATATATAAAATTGCATATAATTTGGGATATATGAACTCATATATTATATATTTGGATTTAATATATTTCAATATATTGAAAGCGGCAATCATTTGTATATTCTGCAATATATTGCCATATATAACATGAATATATAATATATTGTATAATATATGTACTAAAATATATTATTCCATGTATTTATAATATATAATGTATTGGAAAATATAATGGAAAAATAATATAATATAATACAATATATTTAAAGTAATATATTGATAAATATATTTTCTTTTCGTAAGGGTGTGTTGTCACTGGCAAATTTATTTGATGATCTGAAACATTGAAGTGTGACAAACATGCCAAAAAAATAAGAAATTAAACACTTTTTTCACACCTCTGTACGTGCAACAGCACTGCTGCCATATGTTTAAAACACTAGCTGAGCTCAGCAGTTGCTGCTGGTACTTCCTGCACACTTTTGGTCCTGCAAAGGGGGGGGGGGGGGGGGGGCAGTTTTTTTCAGGAGGCTGGAAATCTGTAGGAAATTGCTGTTAAGTGGTTCATGAGTCTTTGTGGTTTCGACTCATCGGGGGCCAAACGGGGGGGTAGTGGAGGCTCCTGGTGTGCAGGCAGGCAGGCAGGCAGGCTTTGTGAGTTAGAATCACACACACACACACAAAGCTTTAATCATGGTGCCTTTTCTTGCATGTGCAGCGACATGTTTAGGTTATCTCTTGATGTTGTGTTTTTCTGAAGTGGTGTGCTCTAATGAAGCGTGTGTGCTCCTCCCGCCCGGGCAAAGGTAGCCACAAGATAGACCCACCAAAGCCCAACCTCAAAACAGGAAACAGCAGAACGACATGAACTTAACTCAAGACTTGAAAGTAAATTTCCTACAAGACTGACAGCTGACAGGTTTTGACATTGTTGAGGTTGCTGCTTGTTTTCAGTTGCTGTTATTATCGTAACCATGACAACCTATCTTGAAGTTTCCCCCTTACACGTTTTTTTTTATAGCGCCACTATAGGCAGTGTCTGAAACATTTGCTAAACATATATGTTTCCATGGGAGTAGACGGCGCTCCACTTCTGTGTCTGTCATTTTGGTTTGAGGCTGTGATGAAAAATTTGAAGGACGATAACTCGTAATGCGAGACTGTTTAAATTTAGTTTGCAGCTTTTCCTGTTGCCCCCTAGTGGCAAAAAACCCCTTTCGTAACTTGAAGGCAGTGTCTTACCTTCAAGTTAAACACAGAAGACATCCTGTCTATTCCAGATGTCTTCTACCTAGCAACAAGTGGGCTTTTTTGATTGGCCTATGGGGCAGTTATGATTGAGCCATATCAATTCTGCCCAAAAGTCGAGTGGTTAGCGTGCAGGCCTCATAGCTAGGTGACCCGAGTTCAATCCCACCCTCTATCTCTGTGTGGAGTTTGCATGTTCTCCCCATGCATGCGTGGGTTTTCTCCGGGTACTCCGGTTTCCTCCCACATTCCAAAAACATGCTAGGTTAATTGGCGACTCCAAATTGTCCATAGGTATGAATGTGAGTGTGAATGGTTGTTTGTCTATATGTGCCCTGTGATTGGCTGGCGACCAGTCCAGGGTGTACCCCGCCTTTTGCCCGAAGACAGCTGGGATAGGCTCCAGCACCTCCCACAATCCTCGTGAGGACAAGCGGTAGAAAATGAATGAATGAATGAATTCCGCCCAACAACATGTGGTAATTTTTGTCAATGGCCTCAGAACCACTAATACTGGCCCTCCATGACCTCTACCTAGCAACAAGTGGGCATTTCTTCGATTGGCTTAAAGTGTAATTATAATCCTGCCTGGTAACAAGTAGGTATTTTTATACATTCATCTCGGGAATTGAGATTGATCCCAAAAAATTCTGTCTCGTAACAAGTGGTCAAATATAGTCATTGGTGTCTGGGGTACAAAGGCCATTGGCCTATTGTGATGGAACTACAATGGTACCTCGGTTTTTAAACACCAAAATGTACACTAAAGAAATAAATTTTTCCATAAGAAATAAGAAATAAGAAATAACTTAAATCTGATTAATCAGTTCCAACCCCCCCCCCCCCCCCCCCCCCCCCCAAAATATTAACAAAAAATACATTTTAGACAATAATTATAGTTTTACATGCAGATGAGAGCAGGAGGAGGGGACGGGACAACCTCTTTTTTATTTTGCAATGATTTTTTTTCTTGAATTTAATAGTGTTTCTTACCTTCTTTATCAAATGGCACCATGGTGGGTTATTTATATTCATTCATTCATTCATTTTCTACCGCTTATCCTCACGAGGGTCGCGGGGGGTGCTGGAGCCTATCCCAGCTGTCTTCGGGCGAGAGGCGGGGTACACCCTGTGGACTGGTCGCCAGCCAATCACAGGGCACATATAGACAAACAACCATTCACACTCACATTCATACCTATGGACAATTTGGAGTCGTCAATTAACCTAGCATGTTTTTGGAATGTGGGAGGAAACCGGAGTACCCGGAGAAAACCCACACATGCACGGGGAGAACATGCAAACTCCACACAGAGATGGCCGCGGGTGGAATTGAACCCTGGTCTCCTAGCTGTGAGGTCTGTGCGCTAACCACTAGAACGCCGTGCCGCCCTATTTATATTCAATAAAAAAATTAAAAAAAGCATAGTGCTCTGTTACAGGACATGGACTAGTTTGTTACATGCAACTTTGTACCATAACTGAGACAGTGGACAAAAACCAAGGTAAAGTTTTGGCAAAAACTTGGTAGTTTGAAAACCACATTTTAATTGTAGTTGCTTTCCCTGATTGAAACCCATTAATTCTGTCTGGTAATTTTTTTTATTGGCCCATGGGGCAGTTATAATTCAACCCTAACCCTATGAATTCTACCCAGAAACCAATAGCCACATTTTGTCATTGATCTCTGGGGCCCAAATGATGTTGTTCTACATTTCTGCTAGCCAATTACTTCAATAGTGAAGCGTTCTAATAATGAACCAGAAATGACTTGAGCTGAGGCCCATTGATGTGTCGTTCAGTCCACCAATCCTGTGATTGGTATAGAAAACAGATGGTCGGATGATTTATCACTAACGCTGGTTGTTCTTCCAGGAACTTGATGCCTCGAACCCTGGATGGTCAGATCACCATGGAGAAGACCCCCAGCTACTTTGTCACTAAGGAGGCTCCAGGTCGCATCTGCACTTTGAACTGCCAAACCAAGCTCATCGTGGTGGTCAGGGATCCAGTGACTCGAGCTGTGTCTGACTACACTCAGACTCTCTCCAAGAACCCGGGTCTCCCCTCCTTTCAGAGTCTGGCCCTGAGGAACGCCTCGACAACAGAACTCATCGACACTTCATGGAGCGCCGTGCGCATCGGCCTCTATGCCAAACATCTGGAGAACTGGCTCCAGTATTTCCCTTTGTCGCAGTTTCTTTTTGTCTGCGGTGAGCGCTTGGTGTCCGATCCTGCCGGGGAGATGGGTCGAGTCCAGGACTTCCTGGGTCTGAAAAGGGTCGTCTCCGAGAAGCATTTCTACTTCAACCAGACCAAAGGCTTCCCTTGCTTGAAGAAGCCCGAGGGCAGCAGCAGGCCTCGTTGTTTGGGGAAGTCAAAAGGGAGACCTCACCCTCAGATTCCAACCCAGGTCCTGCAGAAACTGAGAGACTTCTACAGACCTTACAACCACCGCTTCTACCAGATGAGTGGACAGGACTTTGGCTGGGACTAACATGTGGAGGACCCAGGGACTCTTGAGTAGAACCAGACTCTCAGGAATGTCCCCCCTGACATGCGACACTTTGTTGTCGTGTAAAAATCGCCATGAATGCTGCTAACAAGTATCATTTATGGTTCGCATCATAAGGGAGTTCAACCAAAGGGAAAACATTGCCTCAAAGTATATTTTTTGACTTGCTTTAATTAAATAAGCTAATATTTATAGTTTTTTTGTCAAGTAACAGACAATTTAAAGATTTCTATGTATTTATTATTACATTACAAGACAAATAAGATAAGAAAAATGGGAAATGCCTTAATCTGTAATGACGGACCACTATTTGTTTCTAAACAGTATTAACCTGACTGGGTTTTATTTTCATTACAGAAGGAACTATGTTGTATGATTTGAAGCATATACAAGTTGTGTCAATCCATTTTCCGTCTTGTCAAGTTTTATTTTTACGGTGTCTTTGTTCATTTCTTAAAAGTCCCATAAAATGACATTAACTGCTCTGTGAATTCAAACCATTTGTTCTTCTTTAGTTCCATGTGTTCTTCCTTGGTGAAGCCTCTTTTGCAAATCCGAGGCCTTTAATCTGATGTTTTTGAGTTATGTAATCATAGACAGAAAGGTTTGGGGGTGTTAAACTTCACACCCCAGTCCTAAAATTGAATGAAACCCTTTTTCCCCCCTCCGTCATGTCTCAGCTACAACCACAGAAGCTGGGAAATGTATGAGTTTGGACATCAGCGTTGTAACAGAATACAGTCATGTAGTTACCTGTGCATTTCACACAGAACCCAACAAAGCGGAAAACTGCCACAACTGCCAGCTTTTACACGGGTGTCCGTTATGCTTCGGATACTACTGCAAAAAAACAGCAACCACCCATTTGACTTGGGGAATCATAGTTCTAACAGAAGATCCAGTCATTTATTAATCTTTGCATTTCAAACAGAACACATTAAAGCGGAATATTATCCTAACACAGGAAAACACAGCGCCTGTGTCTGTTGTTATTATATAAATACTTGTGTGAGTGAGCTTCAGATGTTAAACTTCATACTCAAGTCCTACAATTGCAGTATACCACTTCACACAGGTGCCATCCCGCCTCTGTTACACCTCAGATACTACTGCAGGAACAAGAAAAAGGGTCCGCTTTGGATTGGGGAATCCGAGTTGTAACAGAGGATCCAGTCATTTATCGATGCATTTCACACAGAACCCATCAAAGTGGAATATAATCCCAGCTCACAAACTTGATCAAAGTTACTTAAGATTTGTCAGATTAAAATACTGATCGCTGCATAAACACGTGACAGCAGCATCTATTTCACTACTTCCTGGTTTGGCGTTCTAAGCATCATGGGAACTGTAGTTCTTTTAGTGTAAACATAAAAATAATTTACTGCAATCTGTTTTACATGATTTTTACACAACAACACGTCAACATAAATGATTGGTTACAGCAGCTCCTACAGCGGTGGAAAAAAACGTAAACCGCTGAAAAGCATCATGCTTAGGTCATGCATGCAAAGTTATAAAACATTTCAAAATGTGCCTGAATTGTTTTGTGACTCAGTTCAATAAAAAATGTCTGTTTGTCCAGTCCTATAATGTGTCATTGTAGCTTTCTTGAGTATTGTCAAAATATCATAATCGTAGCAACTATAATAAAGTACACACAGCAGCTTCATGTTTCATGTTGCTTTCAACACAACAGCATGAGTAGTAAAATTGCCATTACACACAAGCACTGTCACACCATCTCTTTGTCTTTATACAGAACAGCAACAGAAAAAGGTGCTGCGGAATTAAAGCACCAATCAGATGTGTTAGAAATCCTCCCCCTGAGGACTCTAAGTGGGTTTCGAATAGAGGATAAGGGAATCTTAAAGAACCAAATCATAGAATGAGAACCAGATTGTTTATTCCTGACAACAATACCTAATACAGACGTCCGGGCTTATCTGCAGTCCCTGTATGCCTACAAATAAGCGGGTCTTCCTTTCCCTGCCCGGCCTTTTATACACTCAAGATTGTGTAAGAGGCTGGAGTCCTGGACCAATCAGCTTTCGCCACTGTCCTTGATTGAACCACTTCTTTCATGGTGTTTCTGCTTTTGTTCGAATGGGCATCAAGGCATCTTTTTCCTTTGTTCGCAGGGGCATCAAGGCATCTTTTCCTTTGTTTGCAGGGGCATCAAGGCATCTTTTCCTTTGTTTGCAGGGGCATCAAGGCATATTTTCCTTTGTTCGCAGGGGCATCAAGGCATTTTTTTCCTTTGTTCGCAGGGGCATCAAGGCATTTTTTTCCTTTGTTCGCAGGGGCATCAAGGCATCTTTTCCTTTGTTCGCAGGGGCATCAAGGCATTTTTTTCCTTTGTTCGCAGGGGCATCAAGGCATTTTTTTCCTTTGTTCGCAGGGGCATCAAGGCATCTTTTCCTTTGTTCGCAGAGGCATCAAGGCATCTTTTCCTTTGTTCGCAGGGGCATCAAGGCATCTTTTCCTTTGTTTGCAGGGGCATCAAGGCATATTTTCCTTTGTTCGCAGGGGCATCAAGGCATATTTTCCTTTGTTCGCAGGGGCATCAAGGCATTTTTTCCTTTGTTCGCAGGGGCATCAAGGCGTCTGGAAAATTCTGCTTTTCCTTTGTTGCAAAGCAAGATGTCATATGCGTACTCAATGTTTCCACCTTAACTGTCAGTTGTCACGTTAGTCCTTTTTTGTGTGGGTGCGTGTATAAGTATTTGTCTGTATTTGTGAGACTGTGTTTGTTTTAGCTTTTATCTTTATGGTAATGGTAATGGTAATGGTAATGGTAATGGTAATGGTAATGGTAATGGTAATGGTAATGGTAATGGTTTTATTTCATTTGAACATGCATCAGATTACAATTGAATGCATCCCATAATCAGTTCACAGTTCCACATGTCCAAAAGGAGTAGGAAGAAGCAAAGCTTATTAAATCCTACCCCTCCATCTGGTACTTTTACAATCACTAACTGTTACATTTGTTCACTTCCTGTTTTCCATAATACAGTTTAAGGTTTTAGCTAGCAAAATTGAGCAAATTCCTTCAATGTCAGGATAGCTCCATAGCATAGCTCCATAGCATAGCTCCATGCTAACTAGTGATTTCTATGATATGCTTACCAACATTGTATCTAATGCTGTGTGGTGTGTTTTTAATGAACTAATGTCACATGACTGTGTGTGTGTGTATGATGCATTCTAATGTGTGTATTCTCACAACTTTGCACGCACACACGCCCAAACACTTTGGCCGCCATCCTACGCCTCCACGCCCTCTCTAATTGCAGTTTCTGTCACATTCGCCCTCTGTTTTATGAGTCTGGCATCAGTTTTTTAGTGGGCCTCACCAAAATTCATAAGCGGTCGGGCCCCTGCTCGGTCCGTGCCCAATGCTGACTATTGCCAGCCGAGGCTGATAATGCCTTCCACTGTGTTGTATGCCAGCCTGCAGCGTACATTAAGCCGGAATATATGCCATCTGTGGAATAAGTTAGTATCAATCACGCTTCATGATACGCACATGACTTTCAATGTGATTTGTGGTTGTCACCAAAGCCTGCTAATGATGTGAGAAATGCAATTGCGGTCAACGATGAGAGCAGCTGGAGGAATGATTGAGACTGTGTTTTTTAAAAATGGACATGACGTTGTTTGTAGAACAACAGAAACAACAACATGGTGTTTGGTGCGTGTTGGATTGACAGCAGGAATGCAAAGAAACCATGTTTAATGGCGCTGTCATCTAACATTCTATTTGATTTCACATTGAGTGCTTCAGACATTTTCAATTGACTCGAACCAGAGAATATGTTCAACATCTGCGCTGGTTCTCCATAGACGCCTTTATAATAATATTATTAAATATAAGTACAACTATACACAACCATGAAACCAAAAAGCTGGCGAATGCATACGTCCAGAATTTGCAATGCACTACATACAGTACTTGTAATAACCCAAGTTTTATAAACACATTACACATTACCGATGCTGTAGAAAACCTAAAGCTAAAATGCTAAAGCTACTTACCATTGAGAGACATCTTGAAGTAACCTCTTTTCTTGTCTAGTCTCAACTTCCGGATCATATTCGGGATCCAACACATATGGCTGTATGTTAAAAACGTTTTAACATTTTGAAAAAATAAATCGCTCTTGACCATCAACTCTTTATCATCTCCTATAAAGTCGGTTTCGCAGCTAGCGTCATAAACCGGAAGTTCTTCTAAGTATGCATGGATGTGGGTGGAATACAATAAAACAGACCGTTTTCTTGGGAAGCATGAAATCCAAAGAAATACAGCTGAATAGGTGCAGATTCTGGAAGATCTATATTTTTCATTTTGTTTTAATATATGATTAAATATTTACATATTAAATAGGTTGTTTGTCTATATGTGCCCTGTGATTGGCTGCCGACCATTCCAGGGTGTACTCCGCCTCTCGCCCAAAGACAGCTGGGATAGGCTCCAGCACCCCCGCGACCCTCCTGATGATAAGTGGTAGAAAATGAATGAATAAGCATTAAATAAGAGAATAATAATGATTAAATATATAAATTTCATAACTTGGGCTGCATGATGGTCGAGTGTTTAGCACGCAGGCTACACAGCTAGAAGACCAGAGTTCAATTCCACCCTCGGCCATCACTGTGTGGAGTTTGCATGTTCTCCAGATGTATGCGTGGGTTTTCTCCGGGTTCCTCCCACATTCCAAAATCATGCTAGGCTAATTGGCGACTCCAAATTATCCATAGGTATGAATGTGAGTGTGAATGGTTGTTTGTCTATATGTGCGCTGTGATTGGCTAGCAACCAGTCCAAGGTGTACCCCACCTCTTGCCTGAAGTCAGCTGGGATAGGCTTCAGCAACCCTCGTGAGGATAAGTGGTAAAAAATGAATGAATGAATTTTATAACTTGCTTGGTTATTATTAGTAGTAGTAGTAATATTTTATATTACTAATAGTTATTCATAGTTATGTTATTATTTCAACATTTTAATGATTTTTCCTTTAGTTTTTTTCTTGATGGCATTTTAACAGGGCAATAAACAAATGACTGTACAGTCTTGTAAAACTGCCTCAAACTGCCCTTTTTGGTATAAATTGTTTAGTTTTTGGAGCTGGAATGCAGCGTCCATGGATTTAAAGCCCCACAGTTTAAGGCATACCGTCCATTCCTCCCCATTGTGGATTTGTTTGCATGAGTGAATACTGTTTGGAATTGGGCCTCTGTGGCTATTAGAAGACATGTACAGAAAGGTTCGCGTGATGAATAATGGCTGCATGACGGTGCTAAGCAGAAACACTTGGAGGAAAGGATGAATCCATTTAGGCTGATCTCTTCAAAGATGATACAAAAAAAAAAGTGGTTTCCTTTGCAAACAGCCACAAATGAAGACGCTCGTGGGACACATTTTCCATCCTGCACCGCAGTCTCCTTGAATTGAGGGGAAGAAACGCTGAACACTTAGTGGGAGTGGGGCCTCAAGTTGTGACTCCCGGACTCTAATTGACGAGAAAGTCATTTGGCTTAGAAAGATTCTTCATCGTCAAAACAAATGAAAAGAATGTTTACATTACGGAACGCTTACAGGACTTTATACCATGTGTGGCCTTTTACCGGGTACCGACAATGTGTTGCCAAATGGGTGCAAAGTTCTCACACGAGAAGGCATTCTTCCGGTTAAAAATAAGCCTCGTGCATGTGGAAGCGTACATAAGCTTTTTAGGATGTGGCTCGGGGGAATTCACCAGACACTTTTAACAGTTACATGTGTTCCATCATGCACAGCACACTTTTGTCCTCCAGCCGGGCCTTTTCAACACAATGTGTGCACTCACTCAGCGTAAGTGTAAAGAGATTGGCACCTGGATTTCATGGATTTGCAGCAGACACCCCCCCTGCCCCCCTCCCCACATACACACACATAATTACCCTGTAAGAAAAGGATCTTACTCCACTGTGCATGGTTTTAATATTATTAATAGATTATGTATCTAGGGATGATTGACTTTATCTTGTGCTGCACGGTGGACAAGTGGTTAGCACGCAGGCCTCACAACTAGTAGACCCGAGTTCAATCAGTTTTCTCCGGTTTCCGGTGCTGGAGCCTATCCCAGCTGTCTTTGGGCGAGAGGCGGGGTACACCCTGGACTGGTGGCCAGCCAAGCACAGGGCACATATAGACAGACAACCATTCACACTCACATTCATATATAATATATATATAATATAGTATAATATAATATATAATATAGTAGCATTTTTAGCCATTTTCATGGGTAGACACGTATATGAAAAATGCTACTATGCTAATATTATAATATACTGTAGTATATAATATAGTATATAGTAAGAATGATAATGGTTCATCATTGCTTATTTCCAGGTTGTGACTGGCTGGCGACCAGTCCAGGGTGTACCAAAGACAGCTGGGATAGGTTCCAGCACCCTCCATGACCCTTGTGAGGATAAGCGGTAGAAAATAAATGAATGAATGACTTTATCTTGTATGTTATGGACCAAGTCTTATATGTCCCTGACTCACTTCCTCCAATGTTGTTTTTTTTTTTTTTTTGGCAAACAGCTTCACCACAGCAAAGTCTTGTGACATTCAGCCCAGCACGCAACGTACAATATGGTCATTCTCTCGCTACACACACACGCACACTGCAACAAGGCGACTCCACTCTAAGATGACATCCTAGCGTCTTTAACCCCCAAGAAAGCTGAGATGTTGTTGTGTCATTCAGTCCATGCACCTTTTCTCACCTGTTTTCTGCAAGGGTGCCTTCACATCTTAAATGATGTATTGCTAGGATTGTTTGGACCCACAGGAAACACAGTTGATGTGGCAGTTTGTGTGGAGCCACAAGCGGGAACAAATAGTGAGCAAAAACGGACAAAGAAGAGGGTATTTTGAAGGGTAAGTTTAGCTTCAAAGCCCTGGCAGATGGCTCTCTCTCGACAAAAACCAAAGTTATTTGAATCTGCTCTCGCTGTGAATTGGGTTCTCACGGAGTACGTTGACTCTCAAATGCCATAGAGAAGAAAGAAAGTACTGGTACAGGTATTTTTTTATTGTCATTTATACAGTAGTACCTGCACATATCCCATAAAGGTCGCCAACATGTTTTGATCTTCAAGAGATAGATAACAACCGTCAAAAAGTGTTTAGTATGGGCAGCTTTGTGCTTTAAGTATACAAATGTATCAATCTGCAAGAGAACTTCACAACTGACTAATGCCGCTAAATGCTAATTGATTAGAATTAATGTGGTTTGACCCTCAAACGCTGCCGTAGTCAGGCTCCCACAGTGTTACCACTCGACGATTTTGTCACTAAACTTGATCAAAAGCAATGAGCGACAAATCTAGCTACTTTTTCTGGCGTCATTGGAGAGTTTTCTAATATTTGGGGACTTAACAGTGAAAGCACATATTGATCTGCAGTTCGTGAGACCAATTTTAAATGAACAAACTTAAGAATTTAGTTTTTTTGTAGTGTTTTTACTCACTTTTTGTGTCTCCAATGAGGTTCTGCTTTTTTTCAACAGTATCATCTAGCCCAGGGGTGGGCAAATATTTTGACTGGTGGGCCGCATTGAGTTAACAAAATTGTCCGGGGGACCAGAACATATATTTAACACTCACACTATTTTATGCTTAGAATTTTCCTTGAATTATTTGTCTAATTTTATCTGTAAAAGTGTTATACTATCAGCTGTTTGTTCCCATGTCCCTTTTTTCAGGAGTATTTTAAACATCACACCACATCAAACTATATAATTACATTTTACAGTTTGTTTGTTTTTTTGTGTTTTTTTTTACTAAATAAGACATCTGACTTGCAAGTTATGTTGCTAGTTTGTATGTTAAAAGTTGAAATACTTCGAAAGCAACTGCCGGATTCAAACGCTTGGTGGGCTGTATGTGGCCCCCGGGCCATAGTTTGCCCACCCCTGATCTAGCGACTTCCTATGACTTTCAGGATGGCCAATAACTACTTTTCTTACTGAACATTTGGCGACAGTAGGCTCACATGGCTGGAGCTCATTGAGGACATAAATTAGAGACAAATAAGCACGGTAAAATTGTGTAATATTGGTAAAAAATCGGAGACGACCTCACAGCTAGGAGACCAGGGTTCAATTCCACCCTCGGCCATCTCTGTGTGGAGTTTGCATGTTCTCCCCGTGCATGCGTGGGTTTTTTTCCGGGTACTCCGGTTTCCTCCCACATTCCAAAAACATGCTAGTTTAATTAGCAACTCCAAATTGTCCATAGGTATGAATGTGAGTGTGAATGGTTGTTTGTCTATATGTGCCCTGTGATTGGCTGGCGACCAGTCCGGGGTGTACCCCACCTCTCGCCTGAAGACAGCTGGGATAGGCTCCAGCACCCCCGCGACCCTCGTGAGGAAAAGCGGTAGAAAATGAATGGTAAAAAAATCAGCATGTTTGGTTAGCGTGAATGCTAACAAGTGACTATACTGCGACTAAACAACCACTTTTTGGAATGGACTACTTGTAGTATCATGCCTTTCTTGAGTAATGCGTCACTTAAATAATGAACTATAAACTTTGTTTACCACATGATTTCCTGCGGCCTTATTGGCTGGCTTACCACCTGGTGTGATGTCACTCCTTCAATGGCTGCTCACAACTTCCTGCATGCTCTGAATGCTAAACCAGAACCGAGCTTTGGCTTTGAAGCCGTGGTTTTGCTTTGTGAATACATTCAAGTGGCATAAGGACAATGGAGGTTATGCATGAACTTGAAGCTCTTATAAAAGCCCTGAATGCAACACGGCAGAAACGTGCAGCAAATGATTTTATAAGAAAGTACGTCAGCGTTTTTTTTTTTTTTAAATGCAAACACAAGTGCTTTGTGTGTTGTGACACGCCCTCCAGGTGAGTGAAGGTGATGTGCACGCACTCATGTTACTTTTGATTGATCCTGAAAGCAGAGAGCCCTGTGGGAATGCTGTAACTCAACCCAGAGCAGATGTTTCATCAGATCAATGGCACATCTAAAAAAGCCCAAATCTAAATGCATTAACAGAAATACAATCATTCTTTTTTAAACCAGACAACGTGGTTGGAATGGAAAATAAATTTCACAGTGTATCCATCTTTTGTCCCGCAGCAGAAACCTGGTGTTCGAGCGTGACTCCATCAAACTCCTGGCGAGGGAAACAAGTCCTGAGTGAGCCAAATGAGCAGCATGATGTGGTCCGAGTTTAGGAGCGGCCACAGATGGCCCGTGCCAAACCATTAGTCCTCTTAAGTCCTGCACACAGCTTTCTCTCTCAACTTGAACTCTTATTTTACAGTACAGGGAAGCTTCCACCACATGAGTTCATCCTAATGGGATTATAAGACATACCTTCTGTGTGGAGGTGCCTTACATATAAAACATGTTAATGCGGTAATAGCTTCAAAACACATTACGCTGGGTGTTTTATTGCTGCACGTGGGCTCGTAAGATGACGACAAATGCACATTTCGTATGATTTTTAAACTGCTTCAACCTTGCTCTATATCCAATATGGACGTAAATTCCATAATGCAATGTGAACTTCTCAATATGTCCTCTGTCCCTCCACATTTTTGCCAGCGTTTATTTGTTTGTGTTCAAAATAACATGAAAAGTTCTGAATGGATTTGGATGAAATTTTTTAGGAATTGTCAGAAATTGGCTATGAAGGAACTGATTCGATTTTGGGGGTGATCGGGATCATCGTCTGGATCCAGGAATTTTTTAAAAAGGACTCTTTAACATTGCGCGAAATGACCATTTATTTAGCATTCCTGGTACATTGCACTTCATGCTAGGTGTTAGCATATTAGCATTGTTAGCATTCTAATATTAGCATAGTAGCATTTTTAGCCATTTTCATGGGTAGACACTTACACTTACTTACTTACTTACTAAAAAATGCTATGCTAATATTATAATAAAACAAAAAACAAACGGTGTATATATATTTATACTGTTTATTCTGTATATTTTGTATTTTCATTTTTAATAGATGTGTCTGCACCTACCAAAAAAAAATCCTAGTATGTGTTTGATCATACCTGGCAATAAACAATTTCTGATTCTGCTAGTATATAATATATAATATATATATAATATAGTATAGTATAATACAATACTATATTATATAGTAGCATTTTTATCCATTTTCATGGGTAGACACTTTTATGAAAAATGCTACTATGCTAATATTATAATATAGTATATCATATAATATATCATATATATTATATAGTATAGTATAATATAATATATAATATAGTAGCATTTTTGTCCATTTTCATGGGTAGACATGAAAAATGCTACCATGCTAATATTAGCATGTTGTAAAATTTGTTGAAAAAATATTGTAAATTTCCCCACTGGGGGACAAATAAAGGTATATCTAATGTTAGCATTGCTAGCATGCTAATATTAGTATTAGTATAATTTTTACCCATTTTCATGGGCAGACGCTTAAATGCTAGGTGTTAGCATGATAACATTAACATATTAACATTTTTGGAGGTATTTTCATGAATATGAACTTAAGCAGACACTTAGCACCATCATGCTAGGTGTTAGCATACAAACATAATTCTCTTAACATTTTTCATATTTTCAGAGATAGGCACTTAGACAAACATATGGCGCTATTATGCTAGTAGGTGTTAGCATGCTGATGTTAGTATGTTAGCATTCCATTTCATGATCAAGGAATCAAAATGTTATAAAATAAATTATAAATAAGTTAATACTAGAAGATGAGGGGGAACTATGGCACTTAGCGGAGGTCTGCACTCTCCATGTGCTTTTCTACTTCATATATAAGATGATTATTGTTGTTACACAATATTTTAATGATGCTTAGTTCAAGTTGTATGCTAAAAAACACTATAACGAAACTGAATTTTATTTAACTTGACAATTGTCTCACAAACATATGAAAAGGGCACAATGAGGTTACAGATATTTTATATTGTTTCATGAGTGTTATGAGCAGATATAAGAAGTCTGACTAAAAAAAAACAAGCACAAATGTAAATGTTTCTCTCATTTCCTGAGAAATATTGGACCATTTTATTTATTAAATCTCCATGTATGGATGGCAGATGAATGTTGTCGTCTTTCATTCTTATTATAATATCAAACCGGAAAAAAATAAACAAATGAAAAATCCACAGTTTTTTGCTCGTTAGAGATTGTCCATTGCTGTACAAAGAAAGGCCAACACTGCCATCTGCTGTTCAAGCCTGGTACATACGTGGAACAGGAGCTGACACTTGAATATTTCTTACAGTTTGTGTGTGTTTGTAGGTTTTTTTTTATTAAGTAGATTCTTGCTTGTCCACTCTGAAGTTCATTGTGATGACTCCATCAATACCCGCCTGCAGCTCGTCGTGCTCTTGCACAGCCGAAACCCCCTTGGGGGTCCCTGTCAGGATAAGGTCGCCCTCTTCCAAGGTGATGAAGTCGCTGATGTAGCTGATGAGATACGGGATGGAGAAGATCATCTGGGAGGTGCACCCACTCTGCCTCAACTGGTCGTTGACCTTCAGCCACAGTTTGACATTGCCCGGCTCGGGGATTCGCTCCTTGGGGATGAACTCACTGACGGGGCAGGAGGTGTTGAAGGCTTTGGCCAGGGTCCAGGGCAGACCTTTGGACTTGCACTCGTCCTGGACGTCCCTAGCAGTCATATCCAAGCACAACGCGTATCCGGCCACATGCTGCATAGCGACGGCTTGAGGGATTGCAGTGCCCGCCTTGCCGATCACCACGCCGAGCTCCACTTCATGGTGCAGGTTGCTGGAATAGAGAGGAACCAGGATGGGCGACCCCTCTCTAAGATAGGCGGAAGGCGGCTTCAAGAACAGGACCGGCTCCGTGGGGATTGCGTTTTTCAGTTCTTTGGCGTGATCCGCGTAGTTCCTGCCAACGCAAATAATTTTCCGCCCCCATTCCCAGAATCGGGAAATATTTCCTGCAGACATTATCGCGGTAAATGCAGAGTCGCGTGAACTTGTCGAAGTCAACTTTGACCGAAGCTTTTGACTTGACAGTTTAATATTTAATGTACGGCAAGCCTTAAGGGACACTTAAGGGATAGCTCAAAACCCTCAAAATGTACAATAATATGGATATTTCTGTTTTAGAACTTTATTTGGATAACATTTCAAATTTAAAAAATAAAATGGTTATTTTTGCTTCAATAATTGGAGAAACAAACAGGTTTCAGTCACCTGTTTTCACTCCCCCGAATTTGATTGGTAGAGTCTGGAAGGTCAAAGGTGAAAAAGGCGGAACTAACTGAACCACAACCAAACTTTTCTGGTTTACACTAACGTGATAAGGTTTGGCTGTTGTAATGTTATACAAATCACTGGTAGGGAGTGCCTGCACTCTAATAGGAGCTGCCACTGTCTTCAAATACGGTACGACAAAAATGCTTCTTATTTATAACACTCTTCGCTGTTTAGTGTGTTTTAGCTTCATATTTGTTACGCTACGATATGTTTTTTTTGTTGTTCCGCTTTGTGACATCTGAAGGAAGATGGAATTGGGTTGTGTTGTCTTGACAACGCAACTGTCTTATTTCACTTAAACGGCTAGTTTTAAACGAATTTGGGTTAGCTAGCTGGGTGAATGAAATAGTTGTGCACACGATATTACGTGTCCAATTGGGGCAAACATACAGCACAAAAACAGATGACGTCACAGGGAGAGACATGTTAATATTTAATGTTGCTGATTCTTGTGTCCCCATTATCGCTGTTCTAAAACATTAAGGTGTAAAATTAAATGAATTACCGTTAATAGTACAACTTAATATAACAGTTGGGTGACACGCATTGTGAAAAGTAAATTATAACAAGATGAAAAAGTGACATAAGCTCATTTTACGCATTCTGGCTTGATGTCCTGGCATAATGTAAACACTTAAAAACCCAATGATAATATTGACTCTTTGTGGCCCCATGAAGCAACCCAAGAAGTCAAAGCCCAAGCAGCGGCTCTCCTTCACAGCGCAGTGAGGAAAACATCTTTGGTGGAGCAAGCCAACATGAGGGTTGAACTTCTCCCAGCTCTCAGTGACAACTACATGTATCTCCTCATCGACACGGACACCAAAGAAGCAGCGATTGTTGACCCTGTGGAGCCAATAAAGGTACGGTTTATACTTAGAATTTCACTGTCGCTCATTTAAGTACATGTCATGTATTTTTTTCACTTAAATTAAGCATTTCCTAGCATACAAATGGCAAAATTAACTCCTACAAATATAAGCAGGCATTCAAAGACAATGAAATGTCCTATTGTTGACTGGTCACTAAGTGTCAGTCGTCTTAATGTAATGTTCGGTGAGACACACAAGGCTCAGACTTGCAACTCAACTATTCTGAACCCCCGATTTCACCTCCTGTGTCCTCCTTGCTTTCAGATCCCCGAGGGATCACATTTAACATAACACGAACAAGAACAAGTCTTGTTTTTGTCTTAAATGACAAACGACAATTTGGAGAAAACCCACACATGCACGGGGAAAACATGCTAACTCCACACAGAGATGGCCGAGGGTGGAATCGAACTCCGGTCTCCGAGCTGTGTGGCCTGCGCATTAACCACTGGGTCCCATGTTAAAACAGTTTCATGTATTTAATTCCACTGACATTACACAAGCTGCATGGCGGAAGAGTGGTTAGTGCGCAGGCCTCACAGCTAGGAGACCCGAGCTCAATTCCACCCTCGGCCATCTCTGTGTGGAGTTTGCATGTTCTCCCCGTTTCTCCGGGTACTCCGGTTCCCTCCCACATTCCAAAAACATGCTAGGTTAATTGGTGACTCCAAATTGTCCATAGGTATGAATGTGAGTGTGAATGGTTGTTTGTCTATATGTGCCCTGTGATTGGCTGGTGACCAGTCCAGGGTGTACCCCGCCTCTCGCCCGAAGATAGCTGGGATAGGCTCCAGCACCCCTGCGACCCTCGTGAGGATAAGTGGTAGAAAATGAATGAATGAATCTTATGTCTACTGTATTGGGTCATATGAGTGTGAAAGTGACTATAGGGATGTTAGTTCATGTCTACAGGGCTCTAATAAAGTTAAAAACTGTATTTAGAAGGTTGTAAACAGGTTTTTAATGCTCAAACTGCGAATACAGTGTTCCCTCGCTCCATTGCGGTTCAGTTTTTGCGGATTCACATGTTCATAACATTTTTTAAATGCAATTTTAGTGCTTTTTAAAAACAATTTTACAGCGTATGAACGCTGTTACAGGCCGATCTTGGCCCTTTAAGAAGAATTGCATTGCGGGAAGTGTTGTTGAGTGTCATCTTCTGCGTTGTGATCATGGCTAGCCATATGATGGCCAGCTCGCTTCTGTATTGGTAAACAATAGCCAACCGTGCGGCTACGAACGCTGCATGGCTGCAAGCCCTCCCTTTGACAAACTGTGCAACACGGGGACGTTATGAGACGATGGCAGATGCAACACGCTCTGACAAGGCCACAAAAATGAATAAGTGATCTTTCGAAGTGATAATGTTTCATCATTGCTTATTTCCAGGTTGTGGAGGCAGTCAGAAAACATGGTGTCAAACTCACAACCGTCCTGACCACCCACCACCACTGGTAGGCTACAAGAATACTTCCATTACCGCTGGCCTACTTTATATTTATAGTAGCATTTTAAATGTCCATGATGAGTGTTCAAAGGGCTCCTTTTTTTCCTCTCCTCAGGGATCACGCTGGAGGCAATGAGAAGATGGTGAAGCTCATGCCCGGGCTGAAAGTCTACGGAGGAGACGATCGAGTGGACGCGCTAACCAAAAAAGTCACTCACTCCCACAGTTTCAAAGTAAGATACATAAGCTAAAGCAGTAACAGCGGTTGTATCGTTGGCATCAATTTTCTTTCCACCCACTAGCTTGGATCGCTTAACGTCAAATGTCTGTTCACGCCATGTCACACAACTGGCCACATCTGCTACTATGTGACCAAAGACAACAGCTCTGAGCCTCCAGCAGTTTTCACAGGTAAAAAAAACACAACATCCACTTAGCATCAATTGGAGATCTAACCTTTTCAATCTGCATTGCCCGATGAATCAGTTTAGGTAAAGTTCCTTGAAGAAAAGAAAAGTCAGCCGCCTGTCATAATGTTCTGTTTTTCCGCATGCAGGCGACACGCTGTTTGTGGCTGGATGTGGGAAATTCTTTGAGGGGACCGCAGAGCAAATGTATAAAGCCCTGATTGAAATTCTGGGACGCCTGCCTGCTGAAACGGTATCTATCAAATACGCCACGAGAGAGGTCATTTATGTGACAGTGAAATGCTGGTTAATATTTAGAATACATTTTTCTATGAGAGATGTTAAATGATGGTGGGAATTGTTTTCATAAATGGACTACTTCTGTAGTTAGAGCATAGAAAACCTGTTGCTAACCCTCTAAGTATGATTTTCAACATTATTACAGCCCTCTAAACACACTTATAGTCACATTTAAATGCATATTGCCCAAAATATTAGATATAATCAGATTAAATAAGCCATTCCGCTGGCAGCCGTGAGTTTTAGCTTGGTGGGTTATGGCCGCAACACAAGTCAGAGTTTAGGACTATTGTGAGATAATTCAGACCTGCAAGAAAAGCGATTAAGTCTGATCCTTTTTTTTGTCTTACTGAACATTACTGACACCTAGTGGCCAAATTCATCTTTTGAATGACATATTTGTACTTTAGTTCATTTAGCCATTCTTACACTTGAAAATGCTTAATTCAAGTAACATTTGCTTAAATATGTATATGGCACGCCTTTCAGGAGAATTCACATGTTTTTGTTCCATAATAGAGCCATATTCAACTATGAAACAACATTCATTCAGTTATTTTCTACCGCTTATCCTCACGAGGGTCACGGGGGGATACTGGAGCCTGTCCCAGCTGTCTTCAGGCGAGAAGCGGGGTACACCTTGGACTGGTCACCAGCCAATCACAGGGCACATATAGACAAACAACCATTCACACTCACATTCATATCTATGGACAATTTGGAGTCGCCAATTAACCTAGGGTGAAATTGAACCTCCTAGCTGTGAGGTCTGCGTGCTAACCACTCATCCGCCATGCAGCCCCCATGAAACAACATGATTTATTAATTAATGTATATATTTTCATAGAACCTTGATAATTAAGCCGCAAAGTTCCAACTGTAAAGTGGCGAGGGACCACCGTATCGGATTCTCACCAACTGTTGTGACAACAGATGAACACGTAGCGTATAGGAAGTGCAGAGAGACATCATGCATTGTGATTTTTGACTTTCATCCATCCATCTTCTAAGCTGCTTATCCTCAATAGGATCACTGGTACTTCCAGCTAACTTTGGGCGAGAGGCGTTTCTTCTTATGGTTCTATGGCCATCATCACATTTATCCTGATGTGTTTCTGTGGTAGGATTATGAAAATGCACTTAAAAGCCCAGTAAAAAAAAAAAAACTCTTTTGATGTGCAGTGAGGTGATGCTTTGTACAACTTTAGAGCCACATTTTTTTTATTTAAAAAATTGCTCCTTTTAAACTCTTTAGAGATCAGATTGCATGTGACAGTGTGTGAGTATTCAAACGAGTTGATTTCTGTTCAAGCGCGTCTACTGTGGTCATGAGTACACCGTCAGCAATCTGAAGTTTGCACGCCATGTGGAACCAGACAATGAAGTCATTCAGAAGAAGCTAGCATGGGCAAAGGTATTTCTCATATCTTGACTGTCCCAATCCAAGCATCCGTCACATGATGACTGATTGTGACATTTCAACTTTGTAGGAGAAATGCAGCAATGGAGAACCTACAATCCCATCCACTTTGGAAGATGAGTTCACCTTTAACCCATTTATGAGAGTCAAGTATGTTGATGAATGCTACACACGTAACACTTTAGTGGCGGATCCAATAGCATTTATATTTTCTATTTAGAGAGAAGCCAGTCCAAGATCATGTCAAGCAGACCGATCCAATTGAAACGATGAGGAGTCTTCGGAAAGAGAAGGATGGCTTCAGGGTGCCAAAGGAGTGATGCTCTGTGCACGCCAGACTCTTTCCGCCCAACAATAATGCAATATTGTCATACATCAAGATTAATCTGCAAATCATCTTCCAATTTTCACTCAGTATCAATCTAACTATAATATAAGACTGTATGTTTGTTAGCAGTCATTTTAAAGCTTCAGTTGTTTGTTTTAAAGGAATATATGGCCAATGGGTGATTGCTTTACAGGAGGAAAATAGTTTTAGTTTGTAAATATTGATGTACAAAAAAACCCAATTTCTTTACAGTTATTGAAGCCATGTTTTATTAAGATGTCTTTATATTATGGGAGAGTTTCATCTGGTAAAGGCTAAATGACTACTCATTTGGTGTGTCTGCATTAAATGTTTGATTCACTGAATTCTATTCTACATTCTTTAAAATAGATATAGATGCAAAAGTATGTGTTGTGTCTTGCATTATCGATATATTTACGTAATACTTACGTTTAAATTAAGTGGGCAAAGGGTTAAATCTCTAGCTATGCTGGTTCGACTGGAGTCACCGTCCGTTGAATATTTCTGACTCGATTAAAATGTCTCTGTATTAGCTATTTACGTAAACTGAATGATCTCGCGATAACTTAGAGCGGAAATGTAGTTTGCCCACTCGCTTCACAACGGGGCGCTTTTATTAGTTCTCAATAAAAAAATAACCGGTAATTAAATGTTCGTGTGTTCAAAGTGAGAATTTTTGTTGGCTTTGAGTATTTAGATCGTGAAACAATACCTTTGATAATGTCTTTTAGTACACATGCATCCATTTGTTAGCTTCGCCGAGCTCGTCATTTACTATACACTCTATATTAGATTGTAAGTGCGCATGCGTATGAAGTGTTACCATGAAGGTAAAGGTGATCTCCATCCTGGAGGACAACTACATGTACTTGGTGATTGAGGAGCAGAGTAAACATGCTTTAGCTGTAGACCCTGCAGTTCCTCACCGGGTAAGACACACTTTAACCTTCATCAAGTGTTGTTTTGCAACTTTTATTCACTCTATTATAAACGATTTCTCCCTTATAAGCTGCTGGAAATAGTGAAGAGAGAGGAGTTGACTTTAGTGGCTGTTCTCACCACACATCATCACTGGTACAGTGTATGGGCCCATCCATCTTCTTGGGTCATGTGACTAATTGTGATTATGCACTGGCCAGGGACCATGCTCGAGGGAATGAAGCTCTACAGAAGGAGGTTGCTGGCTTGAAGGTGTATGGAGGAGATGATCGGATTGGCGGCTTGACTGATAAAGTGACAGACGCTCAGGAACTCAAGGTATAACACCAGAAGTACACTTTCCCCCCCATGTAGTGACATTTTCTCCATTTGTAGTTCAACTCCATCAACGTGAGATGCCTGTTTACTCCATGCCACACATCTGGCCACATGTGCTACTTTATCTGGGAGGACGAGTGCACGGATGCCCCTGCTGTGTTCACAGGTCTTTAAACCATCATGTGCTAATCTTTACCTATTGTAAGCTTACCGCTCCTTCTTATGGTTGCCACAGGGGATACTTTGTTTATCGGGGGATGCGGGAAGTTCTTGGAGGGGACGGCCGAGCAGATGTACCATAATCTCACTCAGGTGCTGGGCTCCTTGCCTCAAGATACTGTAAGTAGAAGCCTCCTTGTGCTTGATGTTGCCTTAAGACATCACAGTGAACTTATTGTGTTGTTAAGATTTCCTATCCAGCCATTTTTGTGTAAAAGCTGGAAATACAAACGAGTACACAAGCACCATGAGCATCATTGTTATCTTGAACTACCCTAATCATCTTGGGAATGGAATTCACCCAGAGCTGGACAGCAACATCTCAATAAACCACAGCTCTCCAGTGCTGGCAGCACTCATGCATGTGTTTTTAGTAATATACTGTAAATCTCTACTTTCCTGCTCATGATTGGTCCAAGCCTTTGTGATGTTTCTTTTTTCATCATAGAAAGTGTTCTGCGGACATGAGTACACCATAAAGAACCTGAAGTTTGCTTTGCTGGTGGAGCCGGAAAATGAGAAGGTTAAAGAAATGCTCTCTTGGGCCAGGGTGAGACATTAAAAGGCATTCATGTATTTCAATAATGCATGTTAAATACAATACAAACAATACAAGCAGTTGATGTTTGCTAAATACAAGGATGAAGAGTCTTGAACCAGTCATGATGTGCTATACATATCACTATATTGACACTTACTATGGTACCCATTATGTCATTGGATGGTCATATCACCTTGTACTTCGGTACATTATTTAAAAAAAAAAAAAAAAAAAAACAACCTTAAACTGTATTATGGAAAGCAGGAAGTGAACAAATGTAACAGTTACTGATTGTAAAAGTACCAGATGGAGGGGTAGGATTTAATAAGCTTTGCTTCTTCCTACTCCTTTTGGACATGTGCAACTGTGAACTGATTATGGGATGCATTCAATTGTAATCTGATGCATGTTCAAATGAAATAAAACCATTACCATTACCATAAATGACGATAGCATCATTTTTGTGTTGTGTAACCGAGTGCCCTGACTGATTTTGTCTGTAGGCAAGAGATGACGACGACAAACCCACAGTGCCATCGACCCTCCAGGAGGAGTTTGAATACAACCCTTTTCTTCGTCTCACGTACGTTCAACCTTCTATCCATCCATCCATTTTCTGGACTCTTTTTGAGTCCGACATGCTCCTGACATTTTGTCTCTGCAGGGAGGAGAGGGTGCAGAAGTTCACGGGTAAGACAGACCCTGTGGAGGTGCTGAGGGTCCTTCGGAAAGAGAAGGACAAATTCAAGAAGCCTAAGGAGAGACTTCCTCACCATGCCTTGCTGGCTTTGGAATGGGGGCTGCTTCGACCCTGAGGTCCAATTCCAGCCATGCTCCAAATAAATGGTGGGACCTAATAATTCTAATAATGTCTGCACAAAAAAGGCCAGTATAAAACCACTAATATTATTCAAAAGCTATGGTCAGGTTAATAAGCCTGTTATGCACAAATCAAACACACTAGGCCACTTTTCCTTAAGTAAATTCCTCATAATAAATTTATATTGTATAAATAACTGGAATTTGGACAGCATATAAGCTTATGTTTAATTTATATACATAATTCATGCTTATACAGTCCTAATACTGTAATATAGTCTTAAAACTTTCCATTTACCTGTAGGCTTTATAGAGCAGGATGCCGGTATGTTAATGTTGGACATTCGTCAATAAAATCATATCAACCAAACATTTTTGGTTTCTTTTATTTGGTCAAAATATGTTTATTAAATTAACTAAATATTTCTACATTTAAGCGTATAATATACATCATTTACTGTAAATTGGCATTGATATGGATGTTAGGATGTCAAACATCTCGTTTATTTTCCACCGACGGAAGGAATCAGAAATAACTGGACGGTTGTGCTGTCATCACCATTTCATAGTGAGCCCATTGGTCATCTTCTCCACCGTGTGGTACCCCGTGTGCAGCAGCTCTTTGGCGCGCTCCTCGCCCACGCTCTGCAGCCACGACTGGTACAGCTCGGACACGTGCAAGTCATCCTCCGGCGCTTGGGTTTGTTCTGCTTTGTAGAGCTCCTCAACCTTCTGGAGGAATTCTTTTGGGTTCTGACCTGGAGGGGGTTTCACCTGCCCGCCTCCGTTTAGACATCCTGGAGATGAATCAACAATAACATCAGCAATACTTATGGTACATTTGCAGAGTTTTTGCATAAGATTACAACAATAGCCTGTATTGAGTACAAGTACATTAAGATCCTGTAGTCACCACTTTAAACCATGTGCCCATTTTTACTGTTGTTTATGAATAAAAACAACTAAGGATGTCCGATATTGGCTTTTTTGCCGAAAACCGATATTGTCAAACTCTCCGTTTCTGATCCCAATATTAGCCGATACCGATATGTGTAACATGACATATGTGGTGGAATGAACACATATGTGTTGTGTACAGCGTATGAAAAATCTGATACCGACATCAACCGATTTTTGTGCCGATAATTATCGGTACCAATAAATATCGGACATCACTAAAAAAGATCTTATCAAAAAGAGAAATGACAGGGCACAATTACGTATACATTTGTGTGTATTAACTCTTTAATTGTAGCCGTGAAGAGTTGCGTTCAAAGACACCAAGTCATTTCAGTTGTAGATGTATTTTCTGGGGACGTACGGTACTTAAATGCATCAAATTCTACTCCCGCAGTAAACTTTAGTGAGTGATAGGAAGATCCGCTCTATTGTCTTTCTGTATAGAGTAGGGGTGTAAGAAAATATAGTTTTGGCGATATTTCGATACTTTGTTCCACGATACTGTATCGATATTAAAAAGTATGATATTTTTGTTTTAAAGTATTATATTTTTAGACATGAGGGGGCGGTCCTAAGTGTGTCTTGGGTTGAACTGTTCGCCTATTGGTTGATCGACACGTGAGTGCGAAAATCGACTAGGTATGCCTGCAAACAGCCACAGCAAGAGGAAGTCACCACACCACTCTCAATGGCGGTAAATATGGCTGCAATCTCCAGGGATCTCCGTTTGCTAGCAGATATTTCGGATAATGCTTCCCCGGATTACCTGCTTTTCCGGGTGGAAGCCTTATTGGAGCCTGATCTCTCTCCTCCCCGACGGAGCTTTTTCGCACTCACATGTCGATCAACCAATAGGCGAACAGTTCAACCCAAGACACACTTAGGACTGCCCCCTCATTTGAATAGTTTTTCCTTCTGCATTTCAAGCTGACATTGTCTGCTGCATGAAATAAATACATATGAGAGCAGAGTGCTTTTATTTATTTATTGATATGTAATTCTATTTATATATTTATTTTTGTATTTATTTTTAATTTTTGAATCTTGTTTTTTATTTTTGTATTTATTTTTGCTTTTATTTATTTATGTATATATTTTTTTATTTTTGTTTTTATTTCCATTTATATTTATTTTTGTGTATTTAATTTTTTTTCATTTTTGTTTTTATTTTCACTTTTATTTATTTATTTATTATTTTGGCAGTTTTGGTCCTCCATATTATCATAGACTGTATATGGTATTTATTCAAGTGTAGACATGGCAAAGGTTCATTTCTGATTTTAATTTAAACCTCCGACCGTTAGGTGGCAGCACTTACGTAGTCAATTAGGCAAGGATGTTGAACGAGATTGACGAGTGAAAGGTCCTCACACATAAACACAGTTCAACATGGCGGAATGCCAGCCCATAACAGCGGCCCCTGCGGCGTACAAGGCTGAAGTGTGGACACATTTTGGATTTCTACACAAAGTAGGGTGTGCAGAAATTGACAAAACCCATGCAGTTTGTAAAATGTGTTGTGTATTCGAGAATAATAATAAAGTCCACTTAGCGAGACACCATGAGGACCTGCCGCTAGCAAGCAATGCCAAGGTCCTTTTGTATACTACAAAAGTAGTACTGTGATATTGCAGGTATTTTGTTTTTCAAATTGATATCACTATTTTGTTAAATAATGGTTATTTCAAGCATCCTAAAAGGACTTTTTACTGATGTTAGTTACTTTGTTCCACAAAAATACTCTTCTGATGGTGGATAAGTCAGGGACTGTATACTATGCATTTTTTCACAGCTAATAGAATGTGAACATTTGAGCAGGATCTTGAGACATCATTTAATTCATTAATTTAATTAATTTAATTTATTTCTTTTTTATGGTTTTTTTTTGTAAATTTAAAGCTGGATGTTAAAGCTTTATTTATGCAAATGCTACACTTTAAGTTTTTACTGTTCTAATGGAATAAAAATGTGTTTAGTAAGTGCATATTGCTGGGGTAATTCAGTTTTTCCAGGAAATAATCTTTAACTACAAGAAAAACAAAAAAAAATCTCCTTGTTAACAGTATTGTGATATATCATATTGTGAGCCTAGTATCATGATACGTATCGCCAGATTCTTGCCAATACACACCCCTAGTATAGAGTCCCGTTATTGCAAAGTGGGAGTGGATGTTTTGTGTGGTTTAACATTCCTACCTGAGGGACAGGCCATGACCTCCACAAAGTGGTACGACGACTTCCCCCTCTTGAGTTTCTGCACCAGGTTCTGAATGTTGCGAAAGCCGTATGTGGAAGCAAAACTCAGCACGACTGTGCCGTCTTTCTCCAGCATCACCTCCTGGAAGTCCTTATTCCTGAGGAAGAAGCATGGAGGAATAAGCGTGAATCCTTCATTCATTCATTCATTCATTTTCTACCGCTTATCCTCACAAGAGTTGCGTGGGGGGTGCTGGAGCCTATCCCAGCTGTCTTCGGGCGAGAGGCGGGGTACACCCTGGACTGGTGGCCAGCCAATCACAGGGCACATATAGACAAACAACCATGCACACTCACATTCATACCTATGGACAATTTGGAGTCGCCAATTAACCTAGCATGTTTTTGGAATGCGTGAGGAAACCGGAGTAACCGGAGAAAACCCACGCATGCACAGGGAGAACTAAGCGCGAATCCTTCAGATTTATTCTCGAAAGTCTCACCTTAGAGTTTTATAGGTGAGTTCCTTGACCTCTTCTCCAAATATTTGCTTGGCTGCGTAGGTGAAGACGTGATGGAGGTAACCGCCTGATCCGCTCCCGGCATGGCTTAGGAACTCTTCGTCTTTTACGCTACTGAACCTGGTCAGAAGGTAAAGCTAATGTGCTACACCATCTTGAACAAAAACACACCACATGGAGTGCCGTAGGACTTACAGTGTATCTAAAGGTGCGGCCTGTACATCGCTAAGAGACACGTGTTCCTCCTCGAGCATTCTCTGGACTTCTCCTACAATGAGGAGATGAAGGTTCAGATGTACTTTCACACGATATCAATTATTTTGTGATTGGAGTGTGTACCAGAAGTGATGACGCAATCCACTTCTCTGCTCTCGGCGTTGTTCAGGTAGAAGTCTGACCTCGAAGCCTCCAGTTTCTTATCGAAGCAGGGCATCACCGTCACATGATAGATCTGCTGTGGACTCAGACCCTGACACGTAACGCACAACACCCGTAGAACACTGAGAAGCAATAAGACAAAATAAGAAATACGGAAGTAGAGATGTAGCCATACTTGTTGTTGTGCAAAATATCCTTTGACCAGTGAGCCCATCATCTGCTGAGGGGAGCGAGTGGTGCTGATGTAAGGAAGAACAAACTCGCCATGTGTTTTCTCTGCATAGCAGATCCAACCTGATCAAAACACACCAAGCAGGGGTGATATTAATGTAGTAGAATGTTGATGAAAGGTATATACTGTGATATGTTTTCCCAGTCGCTTTACCTGGACATGCTGATGTCAACATAGGCAGGGCTTTGCTGTCCTGCTCCTTCTTTTGGAAACGTTCCACAAACTCTCGCTGGCTCTCCAGCAGGCTGAAGGTCCGACTGAAGCTTGTGTCAAACACATGGTGAACACCTACAAAACCAACACAGTGAAAATACACCATCTAGTGACTTCAGGTAGGTATCCAAAGGCCAAAATGTTCTTCTTCTTCTTTTGGTTTAATGGTGGGTTGCATCCATGACATAAAAAAAAGGTGCATACCGCCACCTACTGTACCAGAATATGTCAATCAATTAAATTCGGTAAATTAGGAACCCAGATAGTCTGTTCTCTCCGTGAGGCGTGGGAGTGTGTATGTAGTGTTTGCAGGGGGTTAAATAGTTCACAAGTCCTTTCACAATCAGTTCAGTCCAGTTCGATATGAAAGAAGGGGCAATGATTAGTGTAGGTGTATGGGTTGGGAGCTGTAATGTTCCAGGAGCTGAGGAAACCAGAAGGTAAGGGGAATGTGAGGAGAAAGGAAAATGGAGGAAGCCAGGAGAGTCGAAGGAAGGAGACCAGACTTAGCTTTTGCCGACAAAAGAGGAGGGACAAAACAGCCACGGACAGCAGGTCCAACAGAGCCTCAGATCCAACCTGCTTCAAGAAACTTTCTTCTTTACCGCTGATAATTTGTCTTGTCTCAGTTTCTCCTTCAGTTTCCACATTTACTTGAGTTCATTCCTTTTTCGATTAGTGTCTTGAATGACTTAAAAATAATCGGCTCTTAGTTCTGATCGTCTCCTTTCTTTTCCACTCTCACTTCACACACTGAATCTCCTTTTACTCTGCCCTTTTGTTCTCTTCATGCTCACAGGTGTTCCCTAATTAAATCACTTCCCCCTCCTTCTCCTGCTCAGGTGGCCAGAATTATTTGAGGTTTCCTCTCTTCTCTGCCACAAGCTATGGGCACTTTACTCACTTAAAGGGGATCACAATAGATGAAAATATGAGCTGGAAACCTCATATTACAAATATACAACATAAGGTGGCCAGAAATATTTCAATATTGAACAAAGCAAAATTTGTTCTCAATCAGAAATCACTCCACACTCTTTATTGCTCTCTGGTTCTACCATATCTTACTTATTGTGTGGAAATATGGGGTAATAACTATAAAAGCAATCTTCACTCGCTAAATGTACTGCAAAAAAGGTCAGTAAGGATAATTCATAATGCCGCCTACAGAGAACATACTAACTCCTTATTTCTAAAATCACAAATACTTCAACTTGCTGATATAGTTCATCTTCAAACAGCTAAAATAATGCATAAGGCTAAAAATAACCAATTAGCTAAAAATGTCATCCAATACTTCTCTACAAGAGAGGAGAAATATGATCTCAGGGAAGAACTACATTTGAAACACTTCTATGCTAGGACTACGTTAAAAAGCCATAGCATTTCAGTATGTGGAATCAAACTATGGAATGGATTGAGTAAGACCCTCAAACAATGCACAACGATGAGCCAATTCAAGAAACAATACAAGCAGTTGATGTTTGCTAAATACAAGGATGAAGAGTCTTGAACCAGTCATGATGTGCTATACATATCACTATATTGACACTTACTATGGTACCCATTATGTCATTGGATGGTCATATCACCTCGTACTTCGGTACGAGGTGCATTATTTATAAAAAAAAAAAACAAAAAAAACTTAAACTCTATTCAGAAAGCAGGAAGTGAACAAATGTAACAGTTACTGATTGTAAAAGTACCAGATGGAGGGGTAGGATTTAATAAGCTTTGCTTCTTCCTACTCCTTTTGGACATGTGGAACTGTGAACTGATTATGGGATGCACTCAATTGCAATCTGATGTATGTTCAAATGAAATAAAACCATTACCATTAATGCTCGGATGAGTAGTAGAGATATCAAATGATATTACTACTACTAATATTGTTAATAAATATTCTAATATTCTATAACCATGATAATTGTAATAATTATTTTAATACTCTATATTCTTTTATACAGTCCTGTGTCCTTTAAATACCTTATCACCGCCCTCTGTATTTTTCTAACACCCTCACCTATGTATATTAACTGTCCTTAATATACTCTCCATGCTCCACTCCTTTCCTATTTTAGTAATTCTTTCCCTTAGCTTCATTTGCGTTTCCCTATATTTCCTACAATGTAGCAGTACATGTACGCCACTTGTGCTTTTAACTACTAAAACAATGTTTTATTTAACCCAGTTTGATCAAATTGTAGCCTTGTTAGGACAGTTTCCTCATTTCTGTTTTTCATCTTCACCCCTTGTGTTTTAACATCTTTTTGTACTTTGTGGTATTGTCTTCTCTTTTTATCCCAATCCCATCTGCTTTGCCATTTTTCCATGATTTGTTTTTTGATAATTGCCTTTATTTCTCCTTTAATCATATTAAATCATTAATCATGTCCATCATTCTAGTCCCTCTTTTAGCTATTCGATCAGCTCCTTTATTATTCCCCTCTACTCCGAAATGTGCAGGCACCCAGCAGAATCTTATTTCTTTTTTTTTTAGCATTCTTAATTTGAATAGGCTTTGGTGTATTTCCAATAATAAATCATCTCTACTCGATTTCATACTTTTAATACTGTATAAGGCTGACAAAGAGTCTATGCAACATACCACTCTCTCTGGTTTAACTTCCTTTATCCATTGCAATCCCATAATAATTGCCATCATTTCAGCTGTGTAAAAGGCTCTATATCTATCTAAAAGGCCTACCTCTATATGGTAGGATCTCTGCTGCTTTTACAGCTAAACGTTAAAAAGGTCCTTAATATTACAGGAGTACTTTGAGGACCTACTGCAAAAATGCTCATCAAAGATACTTCATATGTCAGGATTGCTGTGCTGTTTTTAAGGAAAAAATATCCACTAAGTGACACGCATGCTCTGCTCTTTTGAGCAATCTCCTGCAAAATCGAACAGAATACTTACCGAGGCCTTTGAAGAAAGAGGTGAGCCTCCTCCCCGCGTCGCTGCTGCTGAGGCCAAAAAATGCGGCGAGGGAGGCTCTGGACTGAGGTGACATGGACACCACCACGATCTTCTTCTCCATCTCGCTCACCTGTGAAAGGAGCATGTTTGTAAAGTATCTTTGCATAAACATAATACAAGCACAGCAATCTCGACCTTGTTGTTGCGTAGCACTTTGAAGAGTTCCTCGTGGCTTTGCTGCGTGATGAGGACGCTCTCCGCAGACGTGATACAGCCGCTACAGGCCAAACAGTCATTCAGTGTGATCTTGGCTTTCTGTAGCTTCTGCTTATGGCCCTCCTACAAGCAAAAAACATCACGACACCACTCTAAAACACAAAAGATTATACATGACTACTGTACTCACTTGGTTGATTTGGACATAACTGCCGTCGTCTTCTATCTGGATTTTTGCCACAGATTTGCCCGTTTTCTTCTCTACCTTTACAGGTTTGACACATTCCTGCAAAATGTACATGAAATATAGAATACACTGAGCATCTACTACTCTAAAATGCAGTACAAATGTTCAGAAATTGGTCAAATAGCAATATTCTTTAAAATGTTGTCCAGTTGGGGTAACTGGCTAAAAATAATCCAATTAACTAAAAATGTCATCCAATACTTCTCATATCAAATATGATCTCAGGCAAGAACTAAATTTGAAACACTTATATGCTAGGACTATGTTAAAAAGCCATAGCATTTCAGTATGTGGAATCAAACTATGGTAATGGTTTTATTTAATTTGAACATGCATCAGATTACAATTGAATGCATCACATAATCAGTTCACAGTTCCACATGTCCAAAAGGAGTAGGAAGAAGCAAAGCTTATTAAATCCTACCCCTCCATCTGGTACTTTTACAATCAGTAACTGTTACATTTGTTCACTTCCTGCTTTCCTAATATAGTTTAAGTTTTTTTTTTCACGTACCGAAGTACGAGGTGATATGACCATCCAATGACATAATGGGTACCATAGTAAGTGTCAATATAGTGATATGTATAGCACATCATGACTGGTTCAAGACTCTTCATCCTTGTATTTAGCAAACATCAACTGCTTGTATTGTTTCTTGAATTGGCTCATCGTTGTGCATTGTTTGAGGGTCTTACTCAATCCATTCCATAGTTTGATTCCACATACTGAAATGCTATGGCTTTTTAACGTAGTCCTAGCATATAAGTGTTTCAAATGTAGTTCTTCCCTGAGATCATATTTCTCCTCTCTTGTAGAGAAGTATTGGATGACATTTTTAGGTAATTGGTTATTTTTAGCCTTATGCATTATTTTAGCTGTTTGAAGATGAACTATATCAGCAAGTTTAAGTATTTGTGATTTTAGAAACTATGGAATGGATTGAGTAAGACCCTCAAACAATGCACAACGATGAGCCAAGAAAAAAAAACTTAAACTCTATTCGGAAAGCAGGAAGTGAACAAATGTAACAGTTGCTGATTGTAAAAGTACCAGATGGAGGGGTAGGATTTAATAAGCTTTGCTTCTTCCTACTCCTTTTGGACATGTGGAACTGTGAACTGATTATGTGATGCACTCAATTGTAATCTGATGCATGTTCAAATGAAATTAAACCATTACCATTACATGATGAAAACATTTTTAAGACAGTAGAAGAAGTAATTGTGCAAATACTGTAGGGTAATTTAACTATTTGCAATAAGACTTACTTAAATACACATGACTGCAACCTTTAGCTTCATGTTGCGCAGTTAGTTAACACGAACCCTCCCCTTACCCAACAGGACGTAGACGAACAAACGCTTTTCCTATGAGCTACCATTAAATTATTTCATATTTTGATGTCCGTAACAAAATGAGAAATTACCACTGTTTTTATGTTATAAGTCGAGCAAGCAATGTCACTGACATAACATGCATAATAATATGTAATGAGTATTCGCTGTGTTTGTAATCGGCTTTTCTCATTCGTTAAATATCACAAAACACAAAATCCCACAAATCAAATCCCGCCTGAAAACATGTCAAAGTATGTTTTAATAACCTGAGACGGTGTGATGAAATCGTCGAGATCTGTCAACTGCAACACACCGCTGAAGTGAGACGCCATGTTTGTTGCCATAAAGTGATTCGTTGTTTACTTTTCTGTCGTAAAGTGTTTGTACTCCAGAAGCGGGAGTACTTTCATATTTATTGAACACAACATGCCAACACTGGTTAAAAAGGCTTATAAATGTCCAAAGAAGTCATTTTTTAGACAAATTGGTTACTATCATCATATTTTTAAATGACTTAAATACAATTATAAATACGTATTTATAGAAACGCTACACACTAATTATTGAAAACCTGATTCACAAGTAAATTCCGATTACATTTATTTTAGGAAGCCCGTGGTTGCTATAACTACGAGGTCGTAAATCCGCCATATTTGCCACCCCACAGCCAGCGTTGCGACAGAGACGGAGACTTCTCACGACATGAATGTTGAAAATAATCATACGGCAGAAAAAACGAGACAACAAACGGAGGACGGCAACAGAACTATCACCATACACACTACTCTCGGCGATGAAGGTAAGCCTGTTTACTCTCTAAACAACCTTTAAATATTGAGTCTTGGTGTTTGGGCCTGTATAGGAATACGTAGTTAGCATAGTTAGCAGCAGCTAGCCGCTATCTCTCGTTACCAAGTTAACTGTGCTTTCTTGTACAGTCAGGTGTGCACGCCAGTATGGTTTGCTAAAAGCTTTCAATTTAAATTCTGTATTACTTTCTTTTGTATTTAGATGAAGACGTGCATAAATGTGGACGCTGTCAAAGCGAGTTTTCCACCTTGGACGCTTTCATCCAGCACAAGCTGCATCAGAGCTGCAGACGTGAGGCGAGCTGCCAGGGTGAAGACCAAGTGGTGCGTATTATCAAACTTTTATTTTAATCAGAAGTACAATACAGCACAACACTGCCGTTTCAACAGGTTGACACTACCAAAGGTGGCCCCCAAGAGGTGAAAACAGGACAAGAAGTAGTCCCAAGTGAGCCAGATAACAGTGAGTGTACCGACGTACCAAAGTCTTATGCAAAACCAGAGCTGTATCAACAAGCAAGTGCTGTGTTTTCTTATCAGATGAAGGCGGCGCCGCCTTGGGTCGTGGCTGCAGGAAGAAAACGACAACTCTAAAAGCATCCGAATCATCAGAAAAGCCTGAAGGCCCTGTTTGTGACAATGCTGACAGCGACAAGCTTGTTTACAAAGTCAACCTAGAGGGGCGCTACATTTGCCAGCTTTGCGAAAAGACATTTAAAACGGTGAATCCAAAATAATTAGAATAAACAGTGAGGATTGTGACCTAATCCGGTCGATTGTTTTAAACAGGGCAACATCTTGAAAACTCACATGAAGACTCATAGCGACCAGAAGAACTTTACATGTGAGCTGTGCAGCGCCTCCTTCCGCACCAAAGGCTCCCTGAGTCGTCACAACCGCCGTCACTCTGGTAAAGTCCACAATAGCTTATGTCTCAAGTGACTATAACTGAAATCACTATAACACTATTCCTGTTTTTGTACAGATGAGCGGCCGTACCAGTGCACGCTTTGCGGCCAGTCATTCAGAGAGTCGGGAGCCCTCACCAGACACCTTAAGTCCCTCACTCCTTGCACGGAGAAGATTCGCTTTGTTCAGTACAAGGAGATACTTGTCAGCAAGGATGGATTGAAGAAAGGTATTAACCCTAGAGCGGCACAATTTATAATTAATTATCCTGCATGTCATGGTCAATGTGTGTGGTGTGCTTCCAACTGGAAAATGCCAAAGCTTGCTAGCTAGCTAGCTGCCACCAGCAAGGTCGTGCGGCCAGGCAAAATGTGTAAACAAAGATGGTAGAATAGTCAATGCGAGTCAAGCATGAACCATCACACACGCTGACGTAGATAGGCTAAGACTACCCATTTCAAAGACAATTTTTCGTTCTCACGGTAATAAGCGACGTTCCTGTTCAACTCCTCAGCACTTTTATCTGGTCGCACATGTGCAAGTAGACTAAAAATTCACTTGCAATGTCTCAAATTGCAACCATTAGTCGCAGCCCTCAATATATAGCGGGGACAAATCATTCATTCATTTTCTACTGCTTATCCTCACGAGGGTCGCAGGGAGTGCTGGAGCCTATCCCAGCTGTCTTCGGGCGAGAGGCGGGGTCCACCCCGGACTGGTCGCCAGCCAATCACAGGGCACATATAGACAAACAACCATTCACACTCACATTCATACCTCTGGACAATTTGGAGTCGCCAATTAACCTAGCATGTTTTTGGAATGTGGGAGGAAACCGGAGTACCCGGAGAAAACCCACACATGCACGGGGAGAACATGCAAACTCCACACAGAGATGACCGAGGGTGGGATTGAACTCGGGTCTCCTAGCTGTGAGGTCTGTGTGCTAACCACTTGTCCGCCGTGCAGCCCGGGGGACAAAACAATCAAATTATATTTTACTGGTAATAACATTGAGTCTAGATATCCAAGTTTGTTGATCGTCACAACACACTTCTAAAAAAGGTCTAAGATATGCTCCACAAAATGAATTTTTGGGCTAGTAGTGGAGGTGATTTCATTCAGTTATAAGAATATCATTAAAAATGAGATAAAATGTCACTTTTAACCTAAATGATATTGCTTTCTAGTCAGTTAATTGATAGTTGTTTAGATGAATTGAAGCCTGTAAGGCCTGTGTGACTTGTGGAAGGAGTGGAAGGTGAAACTGCAGCACTGGCCGAGCAGCAGGAGGTGGTCGTGGTGGAAGAGCAGCCACAGGAGGAGCAGGTTGTGGAGGCTCAGACAGCCGTCGTCAGTTTGGTGGAGCCGGGTTCCCCGGAGATCATCCACCAGGTTCACTTCACCATGGAGGTAGACGGCACCACGCAGGAGCAACAGGTGAGTGTACGGAAGGCCAGTGGATGTAGATGATAATTATTACATTAGGAAGATTCTCAAATGTATGCTGCATCTTGGTACAGGTGATGGTGGAGCAGTCGCAGGCAGAAGCTCTTGCGGCCGCTGCAGCAGCGGGCGACAGCCTCATTTGCCAGGCCATTCTCAACTCCGGCATCGCTTTGAGAACAGAGGAAGTGGCGCAAACTCCACATGCAACAGAGGAGCTGGAGAAAATGGTTGTGGAGTGTCCTGAAGCTGAGGGTGCCGAAATCCAAGTTAAAGAGGAGTTTGTGGAAATGGTGACCGAGGTAAGCTGAAATGTTGCGTTGTGTTCATTCATTCATTTTGTACCGCTTATCCTCACGAGGGTCGCAGGGGGTGCGGGAGCCTATCTTCGAGCGAGAGGTTGGGGTACACCCTGGACTGGTCGCCAGCCAATCACAGGGCACATATAGACAAACAACCATTCACACTCACATTCATACCTATGGAAAATTTGGAGTCACCAATTAACCTAGCATGTTTTTGGAATGTGGGAGGAAACCGGAGTACCCGGGGAGAACATGCAAACTCCACACAGAGATGGCCGAGGATGGAATTGAACTCGGGGCTCCTAGCTGTGAGGCCGGTGTGCTAACCACTCGAACACCGTGCAGCCTGCTTAGACAAGTTTTCATTCATTCATTAATTTTCTACCGTCTTTCCTCACGAGTGTCGCAGGGGTGCTGGAGCCTATCCCAGCTGTCTTCGGGCGAGAGGCGGGGTACACCCTGGACTGGTCGCCAGCCAATCACAGGGCACATATAGACAAACAACCATTCACACTCACATTCATACCTATGGACAATTTGGAGTCGCCAATTAACTTAGCATGTTTTTGGAATGTGGGAGGAAACCCCGGAGAAAACCCACGCATACATCTGGAGAACATGCAAACTCCACACAGAGATGGCGGAGGGTGGTGTCGCATTGTGTGTTATAGAGAATGACAGAGCATTCTATTTGCTATTTGTTTGTTTTAAAGGAAGCAGCTCAGACATTCTCAAAAATGTACACATGTCCGCACTGCAGTCGCTCCTTTAAGGGCTTGAACTACTTCCGCTTTCATGTCAAAGGTCATTCAGGTAAGTTCACTTCCACTAGTGAACGCTCAAAAGTGTCATTATAAGGTGAAGAAACAGAATGTGTATTGTTTCAGGTTACAAGCCCTTTAAGTGCACCCTCTGCCAGAGGGACTTCCTGAGCGGGTACCTGCTGAAGAAACACATGGACGTCCACGTCAGTGAAAGGCGGTACAAGTGCGGGGAATGTGGCAAGCTATATAAAACCGTCGGACATGTCCGGGAACATATGAAGGCCCACTCGGATGAAAGGCCCTACCACTGTGCGAGATGCATGAAAGGATACAAAACCAAGGTGCACGGCACATTACATAAAAGGTCCCAAAACATGCCATTGTTAACATGTGTCTTGCTCTTGTTAGAATGCTCTGCAGGTGCATCAGCGCACCCATGGTGAGGAGAAACCATATGTGTGTCAGTTCTGCTTAAGAGGCTTCAGAGAGAAAGGTTCCCTGGTTCGACACACTCGCCACCACACTGGCGAGAAGCCCTTTAAGTGTCCGAAATGCGGACGGGGCTTCGCCGAGCACGGCACTCTCAATCGCCACATGCGTGCTAAAGGTCAGTATGGTCGGACAAGAGACACACAAGCTTTTCATGTGAATAAGCCTCATAATGGAGGCTGTGATGTGATTTCATTAGGAGGCTGCCATAAGGAAGAATCTAGCAAGCATCAGGAGGAGGTCACAGAGGAGCAGGCTCCTGCAGATAACCTGGCCACTGCTGCCATCATCGCAGAAGACCCTCATGCTGTGCTGGTGGAATTCTCTTCTGTTGTAGCAGACACACAGGAGTACATCATCAAAGTGAGAATGCAGAAAAAGGTCTAGGTCAAAGGTCATAGAGGTCTTGGTTGACCTCCATTCATTCATTCATTTTCTACTGCTTATCCTCACGAGGGTAGCGGGGGGCTCTGGAGCCTATCCCAGCTGTCTTCGGGCAAGAGGCGGGGTACACCCTGGACTGGTCGTCAGCCAATCACAGGGCACATATAGACAAACAACCTATTTAATATTTAAATATTTAATCATGTATTAAAACAAAATGAAGAAATATAGATCTTCCAGAATCTGCACCTATTCAGCTTTATTTCTTTGCATTTCGTGCTTCCCAAGAAAACGGTCTATTTTAATGTATTCCACCCACAGCCAGCCTCCAGGCATACTTAGAAGAACTTCCGGTTTATGCCGCTAGCTGCAAAACCGACTTTATAGGAGATGATAAAGAGTTGATGGTTAAAATTAATTCATTCATTTTTTACCACTTATCCTCACGAGGGTTGCTGGAGCCTATCCCAGCTGACTTCAGGCAAGAGGCGGGATACACCCTGGACTGGTCGCCAGCCAATCACAGGGCACATATAGACAAATAGACAAACAACCATTCACACTCACATTCATACCTATGGACAATTTGGAGTCGCCAATTAACCTAGCATGTTTTTGGAATGTGGGAGGAAACCGGAGTACTTGAAGAAAACCCACGCATGCCCGGGGAGAACATGCAAACTCCACATAGAGATGGCCGAGGGTGGAATTGAACCCTGGTCTCCTAGCTGTCAGGTCTGCGCGCTAACCTCTCGACTGCCATGCTGCCCGTTGACCTCAATTATTAGTAAAAATAATTAAAATAATTAAAAATAATAAAGAAATTGGTGCCCTTACAGCTGATGTTAAATTATAATATAAATATTTTCATTTTGTTATAAATATAAATTTGAGGGGATGTAGAGGCATATTAGGTAATGGGATGGACCAATTTCTGAATGTTCTAAACCCCAGTTTGGAGGAGTTTCTATACCACGGATGTAGCTCAACGTCCCACAAACGGTTTCAAGACACAACCAATCAATAGACCTCTAGAGTCAATGTGTACACTGTAAACCCGAATGTTCAAAGTACTTAAACAAATGAAGTTATGCATACTCAAAGTTCTTAAAAAAAGTTCTAATAACTTACTTATGTCGAGTTCATTTAACATGTTGTTTCATTTTGCGTACTTTTAACTAGTATGTTTTGATTAAATTGAACTATGGCTATATTAAGTAAGATTAACTTAAAACATAGTTTTCATTCAACTTAAGACACTGTAAATCCGATTGCTCAAAATAATTAATTGGTATAGTTGGTATTAATTGGTAAAGTATAGTTAACTTTTCTTAAGTTTTCCTTATAAATGTTGATTGCCAGTTGCATTATCTGTCTTTTCTGTTTATTTAATTTGTAATTTTTGATTCATATGAACGTTTTGCAGATTTGTGTAACCTACTTAAAAGAATTTGTAGTTACTTATAAAAAAAAGTATCTATTAAACATGAATTAATCAAACCAAGAATCAATTAAGAATAAATCCATTGCATCAGATCCCTCCCATTGTCATGCCATAGCTTTTAAATATATTTCAGGGGTTTATAGTACCACTCATGCTGCTTTTCTATATCCCTCAGACTCAAACAGAAGAGGAAGTGCAGGAAGAAAAGGTCACACTCATTCAGGACAGCCAAAATGAGGTCAGTATCGGCAATTCATTCTCTGATTTTCTTGTTTAGTAGCATAGAAAGTAATGGTAATGGTTTAATTTCATTTGAACATGCATCAGATTACAATTGAGTGCATCACATAATCAGTTCACAGTTCCACATGTCCAAAAGGAGTAGGAAGAAGCAAAGCTTATTAAATCCTACCCCTCCATCTGGTACTTTTACAATCAGTAACTGTTTGTTCACTTCCTGCTTTCCTAATATAGTTTAAGTTTTTGATTTTATTTTATTTTTATTATTTATATTTTATTTTATTTTTGTCCCGTACCAAAGCACCAGGTGATATGACCATCCAATGACATAATGGGTACCATAGTAAGTGTCAATATAGTGATATGTATAGCACATCATGACTGGTTCAAGACTCTTCATCCTTGTATTTAGCAAACATCAACTGCTTGTATTGTTTCTTGAATTGGCTCATCGTTGTGCATTGTTTGAGGGTCTTACTCAATCCATTCCATAGTTTGATTCCACATACTGAAATGCTATGGCTTTTTAACGTAGTCCTAGCATAGAAGTGTTTCAAATGTAGTTCTTTCCTGAGATCATATTTCTCCTCTCTTGTAGAGAAGTATTGGATGACATTTTTAGCTAATTGGTTATTTTTAGCCTTATACATTATTTTAGCTGTTTGACGATGAACTATATCAGCAAGTTTAAGTATATGTGATTTTAGAAATAAGGAGTTAGTATGTTCTCTGTAGGCGGCATTATGAATTATCCTTACTGACCTTTTTTGCAGTACATTTAGCGAGTGAAGATTGCTTTTATAGTTATTACCCCATATTTCCACTCAGTAAGTAAGATATGGTAGAACCAGAGAGCAATAAAGAGTGTGGAGTGATTTCTGATTGAGAACAAATTTTGCTTTGTTCAATATTGAAATATTTCTGGCCACCTTATGTTGTATATTTGTAATATGAGGTTTACAGCTCATATTTTCATCTATTGTGATCCCCAGAAATTTATTGTCCTTCACCCTTTCAATGTCCACACCGTCTATTTGTATTTGTGCGTGTCCTTTCTGCTATTACCAAACAGTTTACCGCCTTGTCTCCAGTGTTCGTCACATGATTCCCTAACCTCATTTCT